>NW_022196904.1:174391984-174402432 GCF_008632895.1 Mastomys coucha | reverse complement strand
TATCTTAGGTTGTTTGTAATCTCTTTTATTTTCTATGTAAGCACTTAGCTATAAAGTTTTATGAGAACATCTGTGGCTGTATCCTAATGGTTTTGGAAAGTTATGCATTTTCATTTGATTCTAGGGTATTGAGGGGCTTTTGAGGATCCTGCTTGAGGTTTAATTAAGACATGGCGCAGGAGACATCTATATAGTTTAAAGCTGGTGGCTTTTTGCTGGGGCAGTCTCTCAGCCAGAATCTCTCAGCATCTCCCCGCATCTGTGAGCATTTCAGCCTCTGGAGAAGTTGTGCCCTAGCTCCAGCTGCCAGCTTTTTACTATGCAGAAGCCTCATTCCTACTCAAGGGCAGGCAAGGAAGTGACATTTGCATAGCCTGCAAGCCTGGTGCTGCAGGCTCCAAGTAACACTTCAAAATACAAGGACACACTTTCTCATAACCAGAAAATATCACATTTGTGGATCACTCCAACACTAGGAATCTTTAAACATTCTCCTTAATTCTTTAATGACCCAGAGTTCATTCAAAAGTGTTTGTTCACTCTCCAAGTGTTTCTCTAGTTTCTCATCTTGTTTATTTTTAGTTTATTCCACCATAGTTTGAGAGCAGGACTTTGATTCTTTTAGTATTTACTTTTCCCCCTTTTATTGGAAATGGATTTTTTTCTCATTTAATACATCCTGATTATGGTTTCTCCTCCCTCTATTCCTTCCAGGTCCTTCCTATCTTTCTCCCCATCCAGATCCTCCTCATTTCTATCTCTAACTAGAGAACAAATAAGCAGGCTGGTGAGATGGCTCAGTGGTTAAGAGCACTGACTGCTCTGCCAAAGGTCCTGAGTTCAATTCCCAGCAACCACATGGTGGCTCACAACCATCTGCAATGTGATCTGATGCCCTCTTCTGGTGTGTCTGAAGACAGCTACAGTGTACTCATAAAATAAATAAGAAAATCTTAAAAAAAAGAGAGAACAAATAAGTTTCTAAGGGATAATAATAATAATACAAAGCATAATAAATATAATAAGATAAAAACAAAAAAATTGACACCTTGTAATTGGACAAAACACAAAAAACACAAAAAAGAAAGAAGAGAGCCCAAGATACACAAAAGGCACAAGAAAGAGAGACCTATTAATTCTCTTCTGTTTGGTTCAGTATATCTGGTTTTTTGTTGAAGTCTTTGGTGTAAGTTTTTGGTAAGGTGATAAAATTATTCTACAAAATAGAAACAGAAAGAACATTGCCCAGCTTATTTTATGAGGCCATAGTTACTGTGATACTCAAAACCACATAAAGATCCAACAAAGGTCCAATTTCTTTTATGAACATAGATGCAAAAATTCTCAATAAAATACTTCCAAAACAAATCCAAGAGCACATCAAAAAGTCATCCACCTTGGTCAAGTAGATTTCATCCCAGAGATATAATGATGGTTCTGTAAGGGTCCGAAAATTGCTGAAGGAAAATCCCAGACTCAGATAATATGCAAAGGCAAAGAGAGTTTATTCTGCAGAAACAACCAGACTGCAGAGTGAACCATTCTCCAAAATGGCAACCCCAGACAAAGGCAAGCAGGCCTTCTTGTAAGGAACCAGGAACTCTCTAGAAGGATTAGGTAATCTAAAATTTCATTGTTGGGTGCTAGGTGGTTACAGTTGGTCTGTGATCTGTATTTCTGTGTTTTGAACGTTTAACCATAGGATGAGATGGGGCTGCCCAGCACAGATGGCCCACTCTGGGAAAAGATATTTCCCCATTTTTGTGGTTATCACCAGGCTGTTCTTTGGGAGGGGGTTTTATGACCTTGTTTCTGGATTTTATGGTCTGTTTCTAGAGCTGGTGCCTTATGACCTAGTTTCTGGGACTTATGGTCTGTTCCTGGAGCTGGAGTCTTATAGCCCTCTTTTCTAAGCCCTCTGTCCTTAAATGGAGACAAGTGGGGTTTATATCATACTTTCAGTTAAACATACATAAATTGATAAATAAATCCATATCTGAACAACTGAAAGACAAAAACCACTTAATCATCTCATTATGTTCCAAGAAGGCCTTTAACAGGATCCAGTACCCTTCCATGGTAGATCTTGGACAGATTAGGGATGGCAGGGACACACCTCAACATATTAAGGACAGTTAACAGCAAGCCCATAGACAATATCAACTTACATTGAGAGAAACTCAAAGCAATTTTGCCCAAATCAGGAACAAGACAAAGTTGTCCACTTTCTCCATAGCTATTCAATAGAGGACTTTCAGTCTTAACTAGAGCAACAAGAAAAGTAAAGGAGATTAATGGGACAGAAACTGGAAAGGAAGAAGCCCAAGTGTGTTATCTGTAGAGGATATGATGGCATACATAAATGACCCTAAAAATTCCAATGGTGAAATTCTATAGCTGATAAAAATTTTCAGCAAAATGGATGGATATAGCTTTGTGGGCTATAATGTGATAGCTTAAGAGAAGGTCTATAGATTGCTAAGAAGAAAACATGTAGATTTCTGTTTAATTCTGCTTAATTTGTCAGTGGCATAGTTTGCCTCTGAAATTTCTTTATCAATTTTTAGTTAGGAAGACCTATTTAAGATGAGAGTGCAGTGTTTTGGTCTCCCTTTCTTACTGTAAATGGCTTATCTGACTTTTCATGCTTTGTAGGTATACATTTTATGAAACTGGGAATCCAGACATTGAAGGTATACATATTTACAGTTGGTACATTTTCTTGATGGATTGTTCTCTGTGGTAGTAGCTTTCCTTATCTTTCTTTGTTGTGTTTTGGTTTGACGTTTACTCATTAAATATCAGAACAGCCATGTCATGGTGTTTTAAGTTTTCATTTGTTTGGCATGCTGTTTCCATCCATTGACCCTCAGCTTTTTTTGTATCTTTGCTGGTCAGGTGTAATCCCATAGCCAACATCAACTTCCATTGAGAGAAACTCAAAGCAGTTTTGCCCTGAGACAATAGAAAGTTGGATCCTGATGTTAATGTAGTTAGCCATTTGCATCTTTTACTTGGCCATTGCCAATTAATTTTATTACTATTTAGGGGAATTTACTATTTCTTATGGTTTGGCTTGTTATCTCTGGTTCTTCCCTGTGAGTATTAGGGGTTTTCTTGTTTACTCTGCTGGACATGACAGATTCCTTTATTCTTCTGCTCTCTTCAGAAAGTGTATTTTGTTCTGTTCTCTTATGCATGAGGTCATCTTTTTTCTTTGTCTAATAGTATTCCTTAAAGTATTTCTGCATTCTTGGGTTGGTTATTGTGGAGAATGTAGTTTACACTTATTGAGAAGTAAGGGCATTAGTAAATAATAAAAGAAAGAAGAAAGGAGAAAATGGGAAGAATAGTAGAAAGGTTATAGGTATAAGAAATGATAGAGAGACTGTTACAGCATAGGTGCACCAAAAGAACGGTCATAAAAGCCTATTTACTTGAGACACATGCTAAAACAAAATAACTAAATGATTAAAGAAGAAAGAATAAATGGAAACATTAAATATAAATGAAATGAAATAGACTATATGACCTCAGCATTACCTCTTAACTGAGATGAATGTGGTTTAAAACTTACTCATTGTCCTTTGTAGTAATTTCTACAGTTATGGGGACAGCTGTGAACATTAGTAGTTCCAACAAGTCAAAAGGAAAAGTTGCTGAGTGAAGCTTTTGTGTGTGACTCCACTTTCTGCCAAGATTCTTCTGAGATCCCCTGCCTGCCAGCTACAGTTTCATTCTAGGCCCTCTGCAATATGTTACAGTATTATAGCTTGATCTGTTTGTTGGGTTCCTAACAGTGGGAGCAGGGGCTGTCTTTGACTCTTTTGCCTTCTTTTGGGACCCCTTTCCTTCTACTGGGTTGCCTTGTTCAAATACGAGGGAAGGTTCCTAGTATTACTGCAACTTGATATGATGTGTTTGGTTGATATCTTTATTCCCAACCCTATTTTGGTCATAGAGTACAAAGTAGTGATCTCTAATTAAAAGCTTGCTTAGTGCTGTAAGATGCATTTGCATCTTTTCAGTATTTTTTATGCTCCACATAGTAATCATAAGTTTGTTTTGTTACCAAATGACACAATTTAGGTTTTTGTTATCTTTTTCAATTTTATTCCTTTCTGTACCCCAACTCCAACCAGTTTCTTCCCCCTACAACCATCTAACTTCATATTCTTTTTCTTTAAAAAGAAAAACAGTAATATAGTCAAGTGGAAAGATTCACTATTTGGACTCAGAGGAAGTCAGATGTATGAAATGAAATGAGGAGAGGTGGGAGCAAACTCCACAGCCAGTTCGACAACACCCAGAGGAAGCTCCACTCCCAGGTGCTCTAACACACCCAGGATCATAGGATCAGAGGTGAAGAGGACATAACATCTGTCCCAACACCTGAAGTAACTGGGACCAGTGGGACTCAGGCACACAGGAATTCCACCAGTCCAGTGGCACAGGTTCCTTCTGGTCTGTCTGGGCCTGTGCAAACTCTGCAGTGAGTCCCACAATACCCAGAGGAAGCTCTACTCCCAGCCACTCTAACTGGCCCAGGATCCCAGGATCCCAGAGACAACTTGACTCTGAGGAGTTCTGACACAACCAGGACCACAGGAAGGACAGGCTCCAGTCAGATATTTCGAGAGCACGTAGCACTAAAGATAACCAGATGGCAGGAGGCAAGGCTAAGAATAGAAGCAAAAGAAACCAAGATTACTTGGCATCATCAGAACCAAATTCTCCCACCATAGCAAGTCCTGGACGCACCATCTTACTAGAAAAGCAAGATTTGGATCTAAAATTACTTCTCATGATAATGATAGAGGACTTTAAGATGGACATAAATAATTCCCTCAAAGAAATTCAGGAGAACACAGGTAAACAGTTAAAAGCCCTTAAAGAGAAAACACAAAAATCCCTTAAAGAATTACAGGAAAACACAATTAAACAGGCGAAGGAAATGAACAAAACCATCCAGGATCTAAAAATGGGAATAGAAACAATAAAGAAAGACAATCACAAAGAGAGACAACCTTGGAGTTAGAAAACCTAGGAAAGAGATCAGGAGTCATAGATGCAAGCATCACCAACAGAATACAAGAGATAGAAGAGAGGATCTCAGGGGCAGAAGATACCATAGAAAACATTGACACAACAGTCAAAGAAAATACAAAAAGCTCCTAATCCAAAACATCCAGGAAATCCAGGACACAATGAGAAGACCAAACCTAAGGATAATAAGTATAAAAGAGAGTGAAGACTCCCACCTTAAAGGGCCAGTAAATACCTTTAACAAAATTATAAAAGAAAACTTCCCTAACCTAAAGAAAGAAATGCCCATGAACATACAAGAAACCCACAGAACTCCAAATAGACTGGACCAGAAAAGAAATTCCTCCCATCACATAATAATCAAAACACCAAATGCACTAAACAAAGAATATTAAAAGCAAGAAGGGAAAAAGGTCAAGTAACATATAAAGGCAGACCTATCAGAATTACACTAGACTTCTCACTAGAGACTATGAAAGCTAGAAGATCCTGGGCAGACATCATACAGACCCTAAGAGAACACAAATGCCAACCCAGGCTATTATACCCAGCAAAACTCTTAATTACCATAGATGGAGACAACAAGATATTCCTTGTCAAAACGAAATTTACACAATATCTTTCTACAAATCCAGCCCCACAAAGGATAATAGATGGAAAACACCAACACAAGGAGCAAAACTGCACGCTAGAAGAAGCAAGAAAGTAATCTTTTAGCAAACCCACACAAACATAATTCTACCTCTAACAACAAAAATAACAGGATGTAACAATCACTTTCTTTAATATCTCTTAACATGAAAATTATTATTACCAACATATCCTAATTGATTGAAATTCAAAAATAGGAATTGGAAATTTGCTGGCTATCATCTGGTGGTCTCTCTAATTTGGTAATTGGAGAAATAGGTCCAATATTGTACAAGCCATATACATTTTCTGCTTGTGTGTTTGTGACAGTGTCTTGCTGTGTACCACATAATGGTCTTGAAATCATGCTTCTATTATCTCAGCCTCTCTATTAGTAGGATGGTTTATTTGATGTTTTTCACATTATACTATGGTTTTCAGAACAGCTTACATATTTCCAAATTATTTATACAGCCAAAAGAAGCATAGACAATTAATTTGGGAGGTGGCTTATAAGAGAACAACAAAGAATGAGACTAAAAGCTTTGCTTGATATTTATAATTATTGTATCAATTTTGAAGAAGAGTACTTTGTAAGTTACTCTTTTTTCTGAGATGAATGCTTTTCAAAATTCTTACCCTCACCTAATGTCTGTGCCACCCTCCAATTAGAACCATCGTTCATTGAAACAGTTGATGAATGACTTCATGGATAGACCATCTAAATACACATACCATTTCATAAATGAATGTAACCTCCTCCCTGGAGGCTGAGAATGAAGACAATCGCTCAAGTCAAATAGCTTTAACCATAGCAAGAAATCTGTATCCAAAAATCGTGACTACAATTCATTCCTTGGTGCAGCAGAACTGTCAACTCTTAGCTTAGCTACTATGGAGGTAAAATCCTTTGGTGATATAAGGGTCATTGAAGTACAGTCTTATTACAATGAACTCCAATGTCTAAAAATTGTTCTTTTTTTTGGTTTTGTACCACAGTAATAGCCAAGATTTTAATCTCTACTAAAAGCAAAACAAGCAAGCAAACAAACAAAAAGGCTTTATTTATTTATGTTCATTAAAAAAAACTAATAGTGATATGTTATTTTAAAATATCATACATTTAATATGTTTGGAGCTATTTAAAATTTATATTGAGAAAAATGTATGTATTTTCAGTATTGCTGTAGACAAGCATCTACATAAGACTGTTCAATTGATTGTTGTTTTATATCAAACAACTTTTATAATACTCATTTTTATTGTTACAATATTTTATAAATTTTAAAGAATGTGATAAAATAAAAAACCCCAAAAACTCAAAAAAAGAAAAAGAAAAAGAAAAACTGTAGTATAGGCACTAAGATTAACAATTAATAAATGGGATCTCATGAAACTGAAAAGCTCTGTAAGCCAAAGGACACTGTCAATAGGATAAAATGGCAGCCCATAGAATGGAAAAAAGATTTTCATCAACTCCATATCTGACAGGGCTAATATAAAAAAACATATAAAGAACTCAAGAAACCTGACATCAACAAACCAAATAATCCAATCAAAAATAAGATACATATTTAAACAGAGAAATCTCAACAGAAGAATCTCTGTGACTGTGAAACACTTAATGTTTGACATCCTTAGCCATTAGGGAAATGTACATCAAAATGACCCAGAAATTCCATCTTCTACCTATCAGAATGGCTAAGATCAAAAACATGAGTAATAACTCACGCTGACAAGGGTGTGGAGAAAGGGAACACTTCTCTGTTGCTTGTATGAGTGCAGACTTGTGCAGCTACTTTAGAATCAGTTTGATACTTTCTCAAAAAATTGGGACTTGAGAAACCTTCCTTGAGACCCAGCTATACCACTCTGGGCACATTCCTGAAGGGTGCTCCATTCTACCACAAGAATACTTGCTTAGCTGTTGATAGCAGCTTTTTTTATAATAGTCAGAAACTGGAAACAACCTGGGTGTCCTTCAGCTGTGTCTGACCCACATCTATTTCAAGATATTTTGGTTTATAAACATTTAAATTTCTTCCTGCTTATTTTTCACTTATAAACACTTCTATGAGCTCCATCTCCTTCTGTGCTTATTTTTGTTTTTTTACCAAACCTAACTACATTTTTAAAATCTTCTAAAATCCAAGTAATGAAGCATAAGTATTCTAAAGTTAGATTTACTAAAAGGTAGGAACTTTTTGCATATTAACTGTGCCAAATGTGGTTGTTGGATAAACTTTGGACTATCAATGTGAAAAAAAAAAAAACTTGTTGTATATGTTAAAGATGCCATTGGTGAGAACATGGGCTTTAGTAGAAATTGATAGAACTTGGTTGTATAAAGCATCTTTGATCCATATGGCAGTTGAGTGATAGCTTTTGACTCAGCCTCTTTATTTTAAAGGACACCATTTGAATGATGCCAACATATCTCAAATAGCACTTATACAATAGATCCTTGATTACTTAAAAGGAAGTATGTCATAAACAGATAGACTTGGGATCATTCACATTTATAAGATGATTGAACAGTGTCAAGCAATGCGAAATAAAAAGGAATGAGCTCTTAAGTATTATAATTTTTTACATACCTAAAGCTATAGTTTTAGTGTTGTCTTAGTTAGGGTTTCTATTTCTGTGATGAAACATCTTGGCCAAAAACTAACTTGTGGAGGAAAATGCTTATTTCAGCTTACTGTTAAACAGCGCAGACCATCAGTGTTGGATGTCAGGGCAGGAACTCACACGGGGTAGGAACACGGAGGCAAGAGTTGAGGCAGAGGCCCTTGAGGAGAACTGCATCCACAGCTTCCCCAGCCTGCTTTCCGACACCATCCAGGTCCACCTGTTTAGGTCCACCTGCTGACCCACAATGGGCTAGGCCCTCCCACTCTATCCATTAATTAAGAAAATGAACCATAGGCTTACCTACAGGCCAGTCTGCTGGGGGCATTTTCTCTATTGTGAGTTTTTTTTTCTTTCCAGATAACTCTAGCTTGTATCAAATTGACATAAAATGAGCCAGCAAAGTGTTTTAAGAATCAGTGCCAACAGGTTATATGGCATTAAGGATGAAATTCTTCATGGTATTTACCTGTAAGGCCATTATCTCTCACCTCCAATATTAGTTTTGATCATATTTCTTGCTAGATAAGAAACAGTAAAAACAGTTGACTTTGCTGCTATTATTATTATTCAAGATAGTTTAAACTAAATTCATTAAAGTTGTGTCTGATAATGAATTACTATTAAATAATAACTCAGAAATCAAACAAAAAAAAATTTTTTTGGGGGGGTGGGGTGGGGTGGGGTTTCAAGACAGGGTTTCTAGAAACCTGTCCTGGAACTCACTCTGTAGACCAGGCCGGCCTCAAACTCAGAAATCCGCCTGCCTCTGCCTCCCAAGTGCTGGGATTAAAGGCGTGGGCCACCACGGCCCGGCCAAATAAAATATCTTTAAAATAAGAAATTATTGGTGATCTGTTGAGCCTAATGGTAAAAATCCCAGATACTTGGGAGGCTGAGGCAAGCAGATCACAAAAAATGCTTGTTTAGACAACAGAGTGAGTTTAAATCCAGCTTGGACAACTTGGTGAGATCCTCTCTCAAAATAGAACGTTTATAATGGGAACAGTTAGGGACATAGCTCAATAGTAGAGTTCTTGCATATCCTGAAGGAGATTCTAGGTTCATTCTTAGTAGCAGAGAGTAGGAAGCAGGGAGAGGGGAACTAAGAGAAAGGATAGGAAAGGAAAGGAAAAAAGGGAGACTAAATATTGATTTGGAATGAAGGAGTAGGAAGCTGCACATTCTCTTTCCCCACAAACTCACCAGCTCAGCCATAAAAAATGAAGACATTACATTTGTGAGACATCTAAAATTAGTTGAGAAATGCTTATAGCTCAGGAAAACATATAACCAACTACTTAGAAACTGATAGGAATTCTAAGAAATCTGTCCAACATTATCCTTTATAAAGCATAGATGTAAATAACTGGGACTGTTGCTCTTCAAGATCCAAGCTTTTTCCTGGGTGTTGATAATGTATGACATCTCCAGTGTCCTAGTCCATTTGGGCATTGTTCAAGGAGACTACTTATGATCTGATTGTTGGAGAGTGTCAAGGAATGAGTAAGGGCTAAATGGTTTGGCAGCAGTGATGATAACCCATCCCTTAGCTCATCAGGAGTGAATAGAAGAAAAATCTTAGCTTCACAATTACCTCTAGTGAGAAAAGAAAATAGATTCTGTATCCAATGCCTCAGTTTCTCTGGGGCTGCTGGAAGAATGGTTGTCTTGTGGTACTGACAAGAACCTGGCATATTCTAGCAGCCTTAAGAGTAGTGAGGTGAGAGAAGATGGTTGGAGTGGCTGCTACTACTGCCCTGCTGCCCTCTGGCTCAGCATGGAGTGGAAGAGGAAATGACCTCTGAGCCCAGAGTCTCCCTAGGAGTTGGATTGCATGTCAATATCTACATCACTGATCCTAGTTCTCTTGTCTTTCTCCTTTTCCATCTCCCCTCTGTTTCCCTCCCTTCTCTCCTCCACTTCTCCCTCCCTTTCCCTCCACCCTCTTCCCTCCCTCTCTTCGTCTTCCTTCTTGTTTTCTTACCTCCCTCTTTCCTACTCCATCCTTCCTCTCTATCTCTCCTTCCCTAGGAGCCTTGTTAAAAGTTGATGGGCAGACCTGGAGGGGATAATTCTTAGGGAAATGGTTGGATCTGGAGAATATCATCCTGAGTGAGGTAACCCAATCACAAAAGAAC
>NW_022196904.1:174333952-174391562 GCF_008632895.1 Mastomys coucha | reverse complement strand
CCAACCAAAGACTGCACATGGAGGGGTCTGATTGTTCAGGCAGCATGTGTATAGTAGAGGATTGAAAAATCATTCATCAGTAGGAGGAGAGGACCTCGGCCCTGTGAAGGTTCTGTGCCCCAGTGTAGGGGAATGCCAGGGCCAGAAAGTGGGAGAGGGCGGGTGGCAGGCATGGGGAAGGGGGAGGCAACAGGGGTTTGTTTTTTTTGTTTCTTTGTTTTTCGGAGGGGAAACTGGGAATGGAGAAATTTACATGTAAATAAAGAAAATATCTAAAAAAAAAAAAGAAATTTAAAAGAAAAAAAATTAAAGATAATTAAAAAAAATCTTTTAAAAACTATTTCAGCTTGACATTTTTGTTGTTTTATTCATTTTATCTCTCATTTAAAAACATTTCTATTTAATTGCTCTGTAGTCTAAACATTACTGTTTCCTTTGTTTTCTGGGATTTGGGTTGAATTTGTTTTTCAAACTCGGTTCCTATGGTGGAAACTTGGGTTGCTAATTTGGGACTCTTTTCCCTTTCTAATAGAGGCATTTAAAGCTATAAATCCCCTGTAAGTATTGCTTTGTTGAAATAAATTTATTGCTGATTATTTTTGCTTCAGAAGATATAGTAGTAGGTTGTAATCTTGGTTTGGCAGAGACTATCCAGATCTTTATTCTGTTAGGGCCTTGGGGTTGAATATTTACTACCCTGCCAAAGCTACAATCTTTAGTGGCATATACACTGTTGCTTAACATTCTGTTTTGTCCAAAACACTTTTTTTTCTTCTAGAAAAAGATTTTCCAAAACCCTTTCCCCAGCTGTCTGCCTGTGTTTGTTCAGTCTCTGCCTTGTGTTTGTGGTTTGCTGTGACTTCTCATTTTACTAGTTCGGTCATTTTCTATGATTACTTGGAGCTGAATGGAGGTGAAGTGGGAGAAATAGTATTTCAGATAATGAAAAGAAGTGGAAATTAGGAAGCTTACTTTATTTTCAACTTTAGTGCTCATCAAAAGCAGACATCCCTTGGATGAAGAGACGATGTGATCTCAGAGGTCTCAGGAAGTCATTCTTCATACTGTCTTCTTCCCACGTGGCTCTGTCTGCTTAGTGCCCACTCATTCTTAAGCCTTGGCTTGAGTATTTCTCGTAGAGTTCTGTGAACACTTGTACTTGCTTTAACTTCCTCTCCTTTAACACCCTGTCTTAACTCTATGTCTATTTTCTCATCCTGTTACTTGAACAGACTGATATTCTGACTAGTAAAACTTAAGTGAGAAAAAATTTATTTGGCTCTCAACTCTGGGTTACATGCCATCATCATGGGGAAGTCAAGGCATCAGGAGGTAAAAGCAGATAGTCATGTCACATTCACAATTAAGAGGAGAGAGTAATAAATTTGTACGTGAATGCTTACTCATAGGTGGCTTGTCTCACTCTTACACAGTTCAGGATTCCAGTGAAGCGAATGGTGCTACCCATAGTGGGCCTGTCTTCCTACCTAAATTAAGGTACTCAGGATAGACCTAAGATCATGTCACTTTGCGATCCTCTTTCCAGGAAGTTCTAGGTTATATCAAGTTGACAATTCAAACCATCACTTTCCACTAGAACAGTTACCATACTTTACTGCAGTGCCTGCTTGTTTATCTGTTCTATGAGGACAGTTTGCTTTCATTGTCAGTAGCTGCCAACTTTTGGTAGTTCTGTTAAATAAACACAACTAATTTGTAAAATTAAGCTTTAATATTTTGTGCATGTTTACTCATCAATGTATATTTTTCATATCCTTTCTTGAAAATGGGTTTTATTAAAAGGGAGCTATGGGCCCTTTCAGAAGTAGCACTAGAAGAAAATTGATACAGATGGGAAAATGGGCTTCCTGATGACCCCTGACCCAAGGGTTCTGAATAGTGCTTCTTTGTCAAGTCAACATGATTTTTTTTTTATAATTATTGTCTTGATAAAATTGTAAAATATCATAGTGATAAAATGTAAAAAATATATATTTAGATTGCTGATCACAAAAAATTAACCTGGTGATATTTTGTCAGAGAAATATGTTCATATTTAAGATTATGTCAAGGTGTCATGTTCTAGGAATAATGTTAATGTTTATAATCTTCTTTAAGCATGAAAGCAATAATATAAAAGGAAAATCTTTTTAGAAAAATTTCTCGACTCTATTTTCTATAGTGTGGATCTAGAATAGCCTCCAGCAAGCAGTACTAATGGAAGGTGGTAAAATCTCTCTAATGAAAGTCCCAATAGGAAGGAGGTCATGAGGTCATGGGAGTATGGTCTTGAGCGGGATCATGGGACCCTGATCTTTGTCTCTGTCTTTTTGTGTGGGTTATGAGGTTAGTGACTATGCTTTGCCACATCCTTTCATCATGATGTGCTGTCTTGCCACAGGATCAAAACAATTGAGCCAGTCAATCATGGACTAAAACCTCCCAGACTGTAAGCTGAAATAAAACTTTCTTTTAAAGTTGGTTATCCAAAACATTTGCTATAATAATGAAAATACGACTAGCACGTGTTCTTCTACAGAGGCTTTGAGCCCTGAGGTATCCTTCAGGAAATATGCTTATCAACAGTCTGATAGGCTGAGTTCAGTCTCTGCAGCCCACATGGTATGAGAAGAGAGCTGACCCTTCCAAGTTGTCCTCTTCCCTCCACATGCAAATCCTAGGGTGCATGGGTGCACCCCCAATATAAAAAAGAGAGCTTTTTAAAATCCAGAATGCTGATATTCTTAAGTATACAGAAATAACACATCTTTCATCTTCTTGTCTTTTAGATAATTTTAAGAAATTCTGTTCATAAATTGTACATTACTTTTGTGTGTCACCTTTAATTCAGTTTGGTTAATAAATGTAACATATTAACCTGTGTATATTGTTTTACAGTCCCCACAATATTTTTGTATATAATAAAAAAAAACATTGACTTTTGTGATATACTCACAATAATAGAGTTCATAAAACAATTTTTGTGGTCCATTCTGTACCATGACTATATTTACCTACAAACACCCGCCCATTCCCTTAACTCCCCTGTCTCAGCTCCTCATCATCTTCCAACACTCAGTCTCATCTTTGTTTTATATGATTTGTTCTTTTGGTATTTTGCAATTTGTTATTTGAGATTTCTGTACATATTTTGGCCATACTCACTTTCCCAACTCTTCTCAGATCTGCACTTCCTTCCCTCTCCATCCAACTCAACTTTGCACACTTTTTCTCTTTCCCTTCGAGACCAACTCTGTAGCCCAAACATTCTCAGGTATGTTCTTTCACTGCAGCATGGTCAAAAAATTGTTTCTCCATCTCCCAGCAGCTAGCAACTGATATTGTGCCCAGTTTCCATCTCTATGCTGAGAATTTTATCTCACTAGAACCTGCACAAGCTTTATGCATGCTGTTTCGGTTGCTGTGAGTTTATTTATGCAGCTGCCCTGCTGTTTCCAGAAGGCACTGTTTTCTTGTAGTTGTCTGCTGTCTCTGACCGTCTTCCTACTCTTCTTTTGTAGTGATACCCGAGCCTTGGGAGAAGTGGACATAGTGTGCACGTTCTGTTTAGGATAGGAATTCTGTAGTTTCATTCCCTACACATTAGCCAGTTGTGGGTCTGTATGTGAGTCACCATTTATTGTAAATGGAGGCTCCTCAGATTTAGAGATACAGTGATCTATTTGTATAATGGTAAGTTGTTAAGGCATAGGTCTAGTACTCTCCTTTTAGAAAAATCATAATAGGTTCTTGCTTAGGGCACATAGCCAGGCTAGCGCAGGTTCCTGGCCCAGTAATAATGCCAGATATGGGATCATTCTGTAAAGCAGGGCTTGCATCCAAGCAGGAAGTGCTTCTTGACTTCCATGGTGTTCATGCCACTGGTACACTAGTGCACATGTCTTGAATACAGCTCAGCGGGTTCACAGCTGCACATGATTGTTGACTGTCTCATCTGGTAGTATACACAGCCCCTTCCAGAACCGTGAGAACTAGCCAGTACCGATGAAGCTTCTAAGCCAGTACCAGTCTCATTTTTCCATTCTCTATGGCCGAAGTATATGCTATGTTCAGTAATAGATTTTTGCCATTAAATTCTGTAGGGTAACCAAGAACAATGACAGTGGCCTCTAATGTTTGGGTGTCTGTAGGATCTCACTGGCCAGCAACTCCAAGAGAAGCAGCCCATTGGCACTAGAAATTTTATTTGCCACTTTCTGTTGTCTTAGTAGGGCCATTGTTGCCTTGTTATAGAGGAACTTCATTTTAACTCTTTATGAATATATATGTACACACATGTATGGAAGTTTCTACCTTAGTAGGCTTACATATATCTTTTTAAAAAATAACTTTACTGTTATTTGTTCCTCTCCTACTATCTCCTCTACCCTGCTCTCCACCCCCACCCTACTTTAACCCATTCTGTTCCATTATCCCCCCTCTATCCTTCATACCAGTGTATTCTACCTCCCCTCTCCCGAAAGCCCACCCTATGGTGCCTTAGTAATTTCCTGATAGCTTTTGGTCTTTCATATGAGACACATATGTCTGAGGATAGAAAGCTAACCTCAATAGGTAGGAGTAAGCATGATCTTTTTTGGGGGGTGGGGCTCTAGGTTATCTCACACATTTGTTTTCAACTCCATCCATTTACTTTTAGATTTAATTTTATTTTTCTTCATGGCTGAATAATTTCTGTTGTTTTAATATACCCCATTTTTTATCATTTATTTATCACTTAATGAACAGCTAGGATGTTTCCATTTCCTGATATTGTGAAGAGATCAACACTGATCTTGGATAGGCAGGTATCTCTATAATAGAGTGTGGAATCCTTTGTGACTATGCCCAGGAATGACATAGCTTGGCCATAGGTTAGATCAATTTTTAGCTTTTTGATGAACCTCCACATTGATTTACATAATGGTATTCCAATAATGATTAAGTGTCCCCTTTTCCTATTTACACCAGTTTGTTGTCCCTCCTTTCTTTTTTAAACCTTATCCATTTTGATTGGGGTGAAATGAATATTTTTATTTAAAAATCTATGGAACATTTATGTGGATTGGAGAATACTACAAAATGTATTATAATGTATTTGATGAGAAGATTTACCTGTGGGATACTTATCTGCAAGGAAATAAGGAAAGGCTGGAAACGTGCATTCATTCTTTTGTTTGTGACAAAAAAGGACTTGTTATAGACGCTTCTCATCAGGATGGATGGGAGATAGACAGACTGGAGACAGCATAATCTTTTCCTTCAGTCTTCTGCCTATGCTCCAGGATTTCCTTTTGTGGATGTCTTAGTCAGGGCTTCTATTCCTGCACAAACTTCATGACCAAGAAGCAAGTTGGGAGGAAAGGGTTTATTCAGCTTACACTTCCACATTGCTGTTCCTCACCAAAGGAAGTCAGGATTGGAACTCAAGCAGGTCAGGAAGCAGGAGCTGATGCAGAGGCCATGGAGGGATGTTCCTTACTGGCTTGCTTCCCCTGGCTTGCTCAGCCTGCTCTCTTATAGAGCCCAAGACCTCCAGCTCAGGGATGGCACCACCCACAAGGGGCCCTCCCCCTTGATCACTAACTGAGAAAATGCCCCACAGCTGGACCTCATGGAGGCACTTCCCCAACTGAAGCTCCCTTCTCTGTGATAATTCCAGCCTGTGTCAAGTTGACACACATAACCAGCCAGTACAGTGGACTAGATACTTTCAACAGTTGTGTAGATTTCTATACTCTTGTTTATTAATGTCTAAATATAACAGGTGTGACAAACATCAAATAAATATAAGTATATAGGCAAGTTGTATTTTATATTTTAGTTATTTTAATTTATATCTTTAAACATGTATTTTCATGAAATCTTAAAAGAAATAGAGTGGCTATTTCTATTTTAGTTGCTAACGGGTGTATTGCTCACCTAAATGTTTCATAATTCTCACACTGTGAGTGTGTCTTGCCCCCTCCCAGTATCCACCACCAACATTAATCTTTATTAATCTTTAAAATTTCTGCCATGTTGAAAAATGCTCTTTCATGATTGGTTTACAATTTCTTGATCTCTGAGACAATGGAACATTTGTTTTGTGAATTGCTGTTGATTTTTATTGCCTTATTTTCAAAATGTGAGTTTTTTCTTTTTCATATTGTTAGGGATATTAACATTTTTATTAAATATTTGCCACATGTGTATGTATAGGCTGGCAGGGGTGATGCACATGGGCATGAGTGTGAAGGGTTGGGATGCCTAGGCTAACTCCAGGAGGTTTCCATTGCTCCCTACCTCATATGTTGAAGTGCAGTCTCACTAGGGAGGCTTGGATGGTTAGCCATCTTATGTAGGAGATTCCTCTGATTTCAGCACACTGGAACTGCAGGTAAGCTGCCATGCCCGCCTATTGTTTTTGTCAATTCTGGAGATTGATCTTGCTCACATGGCAAGTACTTGAACCATGAACCATGGAGGAGTTGCCCTGGTTCCTTCTTCATATATGTTTTCAAAAAAAAATCCACATCTTTATTTTGTAAAATCTGCTAGGTTTTT
This sequence comes from Mastomys coucha, assembly GCF_008632895.1. NCBI lineage: Eukaryota > Metazoa > Chordata > Mammalia > Rodentia > Muridae > Mastomys > Mastomys coucha. Next base: position 174,385,016 of record NW_022196904.1, on the reverse strand, counting down.
AAATACAGAGTTCCCTTATAATTCTGAAGTACATGGTGGCTCAGATTACTAGTATTTAGCTGAGGTTCACTGAAACTCAGCTACTTGTTCAGGGAAGAAGGAAGGGCACACATGTACACCAGAACTAGAAATGGAGTTCACCTGGAATAGGAGACACTAGAGAGGAGATGGAGGCTAAGAAGCTGCAGAGGAATGAAGGCCTTAGTTCTTTTCTGCAGCTCAGTGTTTCTTGGGGCACGCGCTGCTCAGCTGTGTTGAAGGAGACCAGTGCAGCAGTGGTAGGTGTGCAGTCTCTCTAGGTGGTTGTGGGGAGATGAGGTGTTTGTAACTCCTTGGCTTAGAGTTGACACCCATTTCCCCTCCTGGCTTCCCTCTGCCAACTCTGTATTATAGCTCTTGGCTTGGCTTTGGATTCTAACTTTCCTTACTTCATGACTTCTGGCTCTGGCTTATGGACAGATTGCTGGCTGAAGTCTCAGTGGATCCCCTGGTTATAAATTTAAGTCTCTCGTTTAAGGCCATGCATGATACTGCTATTGGTCTCTTAGGCCTTAATATTTGTAGACAACCGCAAGATAAGGACAGATACAACAAGAAAAATTACCTTTTAAAATAGCCTCAAATTATTTAATGAGAAGATTTAGCTACTTGATACCAGTGTCTGTGAGCACATAAGGAAAGGTTGGAAGATCACTATATTGCAGTAATTTGTTTATACCTAGAAGTGATTAGGTATTTCTCTTTTAGCATGTATTACTGAAGGCATGTAATTCCAAAGAATTTGACACCGGGTGCCTGAGAAGAGCAAGGGTATTAGAAGGCACTGACATGTGTTTCCTAGCTAGTCTGGAATCTAGAAAGCAAAGGACGAGGAGGTAACCACCCAATCATAACAAAACAAACAAATATGTGACACTGTATAAGACATCATCCAGTCGTCAGTCAGTGTAAAATGCAACACTGCTATAGTGGGCTCTGCTGGTTAGGGTTCTAACCCATAAGCAGGAAAGTCCTGCTCTGAAGGGGAAACAGTCTTTACAGGGACTGTGGAAACATGGAGTGGCTTCTCCCAGCAGGTCTTCCCTCCACACCCCTTCCTACCAAAGGGAGCTTTTATGTGTATGTACAGCCATTGTCCCTTTATGACCATGGGAAAAGCCAACATTATTCCTCCTAATACTACTTACAAGGTAGACATTTTCATCTTATAAGTTTAATTTTATTATAAATAGATTTAAAGCCTCTTATACAGAGTACTTAATTTTCAGTGTATGGCAATGGAAATCTGTTGGGTCATTTGGGAGACAGCTCACAAGGATTGGAGTCCTAGACTTGTCAACAACTCATTATGTAACCATGTATGAATTAGCTTACCTCCCTTAATCAAAGATTGGTTTATAAAGTTAATACATAGGAAGATCATATGAAAATCCTCATTGATTACTACCACAAACTGGCTATATAAGGAGGTGTGGATCTGTCATGGAGTTTGGTTGTCTAGCTGTCCAGTTTAACATTGTACCATCTAGGCTTTTTTAAACTTATTCTCTGATTTGATGGGTTCTCTTTGCCATGACTGGTAGATTTTCTTCCTGTTCAAGTTCTGTGTCTAGCATCCTCTCTCTCTCTTTCTCTCTCTCTCTCTCTCTCTCTCTCTCTCTCTCTCTCTTCTCTCTCTCTTACTGATATACATACCACTTTTTCCTCTCAATGTCTGGATTTTTTTTCTTTGTAGAACCCTTTATGCAAGACCACATTCTTGAGAAAATTCTATCCTGTGGTATGAAGCCTTCTCTGAGTTTCTTGATAAATTATCATTTGTCCCTGCCACCAGTCAGTTAATGTGATTTTTGAAAATATTATTTCTTTCATTTTGATATTATAATTATGTAATTTTCTATTCCCTTTCCTCTCTCCAAACCCTCCTACATACTCCTTTTACAATTTTTAAATTGCTCCTTTTTAAATTTTTGGTCTCACTTTTCATTGTTTGTTGTTACCTACACGTATGGGTACGCTTGTACATGTGCATTCACACACACACACACACACACACACACACACACACACACACACACATGTAAATACATAAGTACAACCTTTTCATTCTGTACAATGTTACTTGTATGTAGAGAAGTGCTGACATGGATAGGGGAAAGGCCAAGCTCACCCATACACAAAAACCTACTGACACTTAGAAGGGATGCCTAGGGTGGGAGAAATAATCTTTCCCAGGGAAGAGCACGCCAATTGATTAATTTGATTCTTTAGGTAGAATTTTAAACATCACACATTTAACCTTTCAAATACATCATTGACTTTAAGCTCGAAAATATAACCTGACACATGCCTTAAGGATATGTATCCTCTTAGGCCCTCTTACACGTCTATTATGTCCCTTATTCTTCCATGTGCGACAGCTTTGATTTCTTTTGTAGTGGTCACTCCTCAGCATTGGGGAAATGGTTCATTATATTATGACCTTCCCTTAGCATTTCAATAACTTTATTCTTGGTAGGAAGAAGACTTTTTTCCATATATTTTTGGGACTTGAAATTTCTCATAGTTTTTATTTTAACATGGATTTCATATTTTCATAAAATTAAGATGTCAAATTATATGAAATATTGAGATTACTGTGCCACTTTTTATGTATTTTTTATGCCTCTACAACATCACATATGGTGACTGTGCCTATGCTGTAGATCCTGACTTCCCTAGGTATAGTCCTTTCAGAGAACACTGTGAAATACATTCTCCTGAACTTTTTATTACAGCATTTAAACCATTCAGTAAAATGTTTACCAATATCTATTTGGTTTTATGACATATGAATTTTTGTTGCCAGAAAATGAGTCTGCTAAGTTAAAAATGCTTTTTTGTTTGGTCTGGCATGTTAATGTTTTGACTTAATAAAAATAGAGATATTATAGGTGCCTATATTAGCCTTTGTCATCATTAGAGTAAAGCAGTTGTAGATACCTGAAAGTGTTCAGTATTACCACAGACCGGTCTTCTTGTAACTGTAAGAGTAAAGCAAGATGTACTAATAGAGTAGGCAAATAGAATACTCTCGAGACTTTAAAAGTGGGAAAGGAACTTATTTTATGTATCCTGAGACTCTATACCGCATTCCTTCAAAATGTGATAGAACATTTTAATTTAAAAAAATCTGTCAGGCAAGTCACAGGCAAGACTTTGGCTGGAACCATTGTGTCGTTCAGGAAATGAAACCAGGATAATGATCTTTATTGGTATAGAACAGAGATTAGCCAAGTGTGGCTCAAGTCTGACTCACTGCCTGTTTTTGTATATTCTGCAAGATATCAATGGCCCTAACATTTTAAATGATTAAAAATGGACAAAAGAAGGATAATATTTGATGAGACATCAAAGTCTATGAAATTCAAATTTCAATTGCTATATTGAATGCAGCCACAGACATTCATTTGCATACTGTTTGTGGTGGCTTTTGTGCTATAACTATAGAACTAAGTGAGTGTAACAAAGCCTGTGTGGCCTAAAAGCCTAAAATAATTACTATCTGGCCTTTCACACGAAGAAGAGATGGAAAACCAACCAAACTAGCCCAAACCATTCACACCAAACGGAAAAGCAAGTGTGTGTGTGTGTGTGTGTGTGTGTGTGCGCGCGCGCGTGCGTGTGTGTGTGTGTGTGTGTGTGTGTGTGTGTTAGAATTTCCTAAGCTTTACCCCATCCTCCTACTCCAAAGCCCTTTACTGCTTTCTCTCACCATGCGTTCCTCTGTAGTCCCACACAATTCACAAATATGTATGTTTATGAAAGAAAGGAAACCAACCCTTCATTATTACAAGGGTTTATGATGGTTCTTTATCTTTTACGTATTATTGTTCTTTAATGTTTTAAATCTGGAGTTTGGGCCATCTGGGAATGAAAACTGAGGATCTTAGTATAAGGTCTCCATTTGGTGCTGGCCAAAGTACTGCTAAGATTCGCTGAGGAGTCGGCTGGAAATGAGGCTTTCTTGGCCTGTCCTAGAAATTTGGACCAAATCTGACAGTTTAAATGCCTCTTTTGACCACTATACTAAGAGTATTGCTCTGTTCTCCTTCATAGAAAACCTTTAGGGCTTAAAATCCAAACATTCAACTAGCTGTAAGGAAATAACACAAAAACTGGAGGCTCAGCTTGGAGAAGCTGAAACTGATTCAAACAAGATTTCATTAAATAATTTGGGGGGCATTTGAAGCTATTCTGAGCTATACAATCTCCCCCTTTTCTCATCTCCATTGGCACTCTGAGAATCAGATCACCTGGGGAAAGCACATTTAAAAAATTCCAGATGGTGTGTGTGATGCTCCAGCTGTGGAGAATCTCTCCCAGTCAGGCAATCTGCTTTTCTGCCTGAACCCTCTAAAAGTGCGCTCCCCATTTGTCATGCTTCTCCGATTGCAGCCTTCTGGAGAGCTTCTCTTTGCCTTGTCTGACTCTTCCTTCCCAGTTTTTATCATCCCCCTCCATGAGCTAATGTAGTAACATCTCTTCATTGGCTATAAATCCATAGTAGAACATGATATAAAATATAGTTTTGTGAAGGAAAATTGGAAAACATCTGGCTTTTTAACCGTAAGATTCAGTGTTCACTTGTCTCCTATGACGACGTGACTGTTTGTGCATGTGTGAAAAAGAAAAGAACCAGGAAGAGGGGAGGGGAAGGCTAGCATAAGGGTGAGCAAGAAAGAATTTATGCATGTGCTTTGCAGCCAGCTGGACAAAGTAAGTTCATCTCCATGTCAGCTTGGTAAAAATCCTGGGTTAACGTTGAGAAAGGTCAGTCTCACTGACTCGAACGTCCTTGTTGGGGCTATCGGGGGATGACTGCTTCTGGAGGTACTAGCTGTTGTCTCTGTGACAATATTTGTCTGGAGTTATTCCCAATTCTTGAGGGCAAGGCTGGAGAGGGCGTAGGTGCTAGTGGATGCTCAGGTGTGTTTTCCTTAGAAGTTGAGCACTGTATGGATGCAATGGGAAGCAGCAATTGGCAAATTAAAGCCATGCTAGTGGCTGGCTTCTTGTCTTTGTCCCTCTGTTGTAAATGTAATTTTTCTATTCCGTAGAAACAAAATGCATTTTGGAACTTTCTCTTTAAGCTATGTTGTCATAGCTTAGGAAGCCTTATGGGACACTTGGCATTCTGGATAGTGTTTGTCACAAGTTAGAGTTACTAGGGAAGAGGAACCTCAACTGAAAAAAAAATGCTTCCATTAGATTGCTTGTAGATAAGTCTGCAGGACATTTTCCTGATTGCCGATTGGTGATTGGTCTGGAAGGGCCTAGCCCACTGTGGGGTGTGCTAGCCTGGACAAGTTGTCCCAGAGTATCCAAGAAAGCACACTGAGCAAGCCAGGAGTGTAACTGAGTAAGCAACATGCCATGGCCTCTGCTTTAGTTCTTGTACCCAGGTTCCTGTCTTGAGTTCCTCTTCTGTTTCTGTTCATTATATAATATGTATTATATGTAATGTATGTAATATATATATATTATATTATATTAGTTATATGGGAATCCTCTTCCCAAATGAATATTTTTTTTTCAGAAAATAGACTCTCTTCTCCAAGTTGCTTTTGCTTAGTGTTTTATCACAGCAATAGAAAGAAAACCAGAACAGTTTATTTTTATTTTACCTAGGAATTGATATCTTTTGATATGTATTGGAAAGAACTGAAATTGATTTTCCTGTACTGGCACTTTAAGAGAATCAAAGTAAAATTCATGTATAGTACAATGGAAAAAAATTTGTTTTAATGAAAGTATTTCTAAATATTAAACACCATCTCAGACAAGATCTGTCATGTTTCTTTCACTCAAGAGGTCTCCCGTACTCCTTCCTAGTTGTCACCCTTGAAAGGCAGCAGTGTGCTCACTTCTATTACTGTAAATTATTTTATTTTTTTAACTTTGATATATACTCCTTTGTATCTGGACTAAAAATCACACTTATTTATTTAGCGTGTATGTCTGTGTGTTCATCTGCCTGTCTGTCCATCTGTCTGTATACCTGTGTGTTTGTTGAGGTTAAAAGACAACCCTAAAGGACTTGGTTTACTCCCTCTACCATGGAAGTCCCTTGTGTTGAACTCAGGGAGTTGGGCTTGGTGACAAGCACCTGTTCCTGCTCAGACAACCTAGTGGCTGCTGGATTTGAATTTTTAAGGTTAACACAATGTTCATGATATTCATCCAATATGTGCATTAATAGTTCATTAATTTTTTCCAGTTTATTTTAGATTTATTTTATGCATATGAGTGTTTTGCCTACATATACATATGTGCACCATCCTTGTGACTGGTGCCTGTGGATGTCAGCAAAATGTGTTGGAGCCCTCGGAATTGAAGTCATAGAGGAGTCTAAGCCACCATAAGGATGTGGGTAACCAACCGCAGGTCCCCTGCCAGAGCAACAAATGCTTTTAACTGCTGAGCCATCGCTCCAGATCCTTACAGGTCACTAAATTTTTTAAATACATTTTTAACTAAAATATAATTACACTAATTTTCCTTCTCCTTTCATTCCATCAGCTTCTCACAAGACCAAGAAGCAACACCTAGGAACCATAACAATGACCGGTATCAACAGAATACTTGTAAAGATGCATTAAGTAGCACGTGTATCTTGGTGATAACTGTCAGCTGTCTAATTGACCTTAAGGTCCACTCAAAGGAGGGAAACCAGTTTGGTACCAGAAATCTAGGCAACGTCCCTAGTGAGGTTGCGAATCTTATGAGAGAATCTAATACTGCCACTTTGTTAGTCTGGCATAATTCCTAACATTATTTGAAATCTTCTTTATGCCCACAGATAAATATAGCTGTCACCTCCAAATCATTTTTAATTAAATGGATATCTCTAAATTTATGTAAAATAAAATTAAAATAATTGTAAGTTTTGTAGAACACAAGAATTTATTTGTGATAGTGTCTAATTTAACAAAAGTTTGCTTTTATAGTTAATGCTCTTGGTGTCCCATCTAAGAAAACCTTTTCTACTCCCAAGTAAACATTTTTTCACTTGTTTTCTTTTAGGCATTTTATAGCTTTTGTATTCATATTAGGTTTATTTGGATTTTTAGAGGAGAAATTAATGCTTATTTTTTTCATCTGTTTATCTATGTTATTGTAACATTTGCTGAAAAGGATGTTTTTCCTATTTAACTATGTAGCTGAGAAATTAGGCTCCTGGTCTATAGATTTGTTGTTGGTGCTAAATCCTCATCAGATTTTGGTATCAGTGTTAAGTAGGCTTATTAAGTGAGTTGAAACATTTTTCTCTTTTCTGATTTCAAGAAGTTTTTCTAAATTTTTAACTTTATTTTTTAATTGATACTAAGTTTTCTTTTTAAAATTTTATAGAGTCTACCAGTGAGCCCAAATGAGTCTGATTTTCTCTGTTGAAATTATTTATTTTCAATATAAATTTTTGCACACATATAGGACTTCAGATATTCTAGTTCTTGTTAAATTCATTTTATTAAATTGTAGTTTTAAAATAAATGTTCTTACATTGCTTAAATTGCTACTTTATTGGCTTAAAGTTCCTTATAATATGCCCTTATTTTCCTCTAATATCTGTAGATTCCATAGGGATGTTATTTTATTTGCTGTTTAAAAAATACACCTTTCTTAATTATTCCTCTGAGGCATTTATTAATTTTATATAGAGAATATTTTGAGTTTCATTAGCATTTCCTTCTTATTTTGTGATTTCTAATTTGATCTGTATTACAATTTTCTTGCTGTTTACACTGGAATTAATTTGTTCTTTTTTTTTTAAATTTTGACATACTAACCTTCCCTCCTTCCCCTCCCTCCCTTCCTTCCTTCCTTCTTCCCTTCCTTTTCTCCCTCCTTCCTTCCTCCCTTTCTCCCTTCCTTCTTTCTTCCCTCCCTCCTTCCTCCCCTCCCTCCCTCTTTCCCTTCCCTCCTTCCTTCTTTCTTCCCTCCCTCCCTCCCTTCCTTCCTTTTTTATTTCTTTCTGGGTGTGCAGCCTGCATGGGGTTTCTGGGACATAAACTGTTCAGTTATTGTGATCTTTGAGAAATACATTGTTCTCCACAGCACCAACAGTGATGGTGAGGAGTTTCCCTCTGTTCCCCCTGTCCTTTCTGACACTCTCCATTTGTCCACAGAGGGGATTTGTACATTTGTGCACTGTGTGGATCTGGTTTGTAGTGATGAGTAATGACCTGAGTGGTCTTCATTTACTTGTTAGCCATTCATATCTCTCTTTTGTTCGGTCTTCTACCAATTTCAAAATGCGTATTTTACTTCTTTCTGATGAGTTGTTTGAATCCCTTAAAATTTAGATATTAAACACTTATCAGGTACAGAGTTTGTAAGTACTTTCTCTTCATGTGGTTTATTTCTTTGCTGAAACTATTTGCTGTAATCCCATTAATTTAATTAATTAATTAATTTTTTGCTTTTGTTGCTTTAGCTTTTAGATAATCTTAAAAATGTACCACCCAAATAAATGTCATAAAGCGTGACACATTTCCCTGTGCTTTCTTTCAATCGTTTTATAGTTTTAGGTGGTATTATGTTTAGCTCTTATTTATCTTGAGTTTATTTCCATATATAGCATGCATTTAGGGCTTCATTTCCACGTTGTGTGTCTGGAGACCTCAGTCGATGTTAGTTGTCTGTGGATTTATTTCTGGGCTCTCCATTCTGTCTCACTGGTCCCTGTGTCACTTCACTTTTCCCCACTAGCTTATTGTTTTGTTTTTAGAGCTCTGTAGTGTATTTTGAAACCAAGTAGTGTGATTCTCACAGCTTGCTTTCTTTTTACTGAGGTTACTTTGGGCATTCAGTGTCTTCTCTAGTTCAATACAAGTGGTAGGATTTCCTTTCTAAAATCTGTGAAGAATGTTGTTAGGTTTTGATATGAATCTGTAGATAAAAGTACCCTTGCAAATCCTGAATATACGGTCTATTTCCTCATTTCCTTTAACTTCTTTCATCAGTGTTTTAAAAGCTTGCATTCTGCAGACCTTCTTACCTCCTTGAGTAAATCAGTCTTTTTTTTTTTTTTTCTTTTGACAGGGTTTCTCTGTATAGCCCTGGCTGTCTTGGGCTCACTCTGTAGACCATGTTGGCCTTGAACTCAGAAATCTACCTGCTTCTGCCTCCTTTGTGCTGGGACTGAAGGCGTGCGCCACCACTGCCCTGCCTCTTTCTCATTTATTTTGAATCAGGACTCACTGTGTAGTGCAGACTGCTTTTGAAGTTGCAATGTATCCCAAACTCTCCCTAAGCTAGTCATGCTCCTGCCTCAGCTTGCTGAGCCTGCACCTCGCTGCCTGGCAGGATTACTTTCTTTTTTGGGTAGTTTATTGTTAGTGTACAAAATGCTTCTGCTTTTTGTGTGCTGATATAGTCTTCAACTTCACCACATTTGTTTAGTGTGTCAGTCAGGAGTGAGTAAGTCTTCAGGGTGAGTTTCCTGTCACACTGGCTTGTTTAGATGTCTTTCCCACTTTCTGCTGCCTGCATTGCTTTGCCTAGAACTGCAGTACTGTACTCAATACAACTGATTAGAGATGGCTCTCTTGTCTTGTTCTTGGTCTTCATTTTAGAGAACAGGCTTTCAATCTTTCACCACTGGCTAACATGTCAGCTTTTTACATGGCATACATGGGCTGTATTGTACTGCAGTATTTTCTTTCATGCATAATCTGTTTTTACTGCAGAATGATTTTAAATTTATTTTTCAAATGCTTCCATGTCTCTCTTGAGGTTATCATATGTTTGTGGTATTGCACATTTATGAATTTGTTTCTGTGAAGCCATCTTTGAATACTTGGTATGATGCTACTTGTTTAAGGTGAATGATAATTTTAAATTTTCTATTGAATTTAATATGTTGAAGAATTTTGCATCATGCCACACACTATATTCATATATATGAACATATATGTGTGTATATATGTATATATACACATACACACATACATAGATACATATAACTAGATTTCACATATGAGGGAGAACATGAACATGTGTTTTTCTTTCTGAGATCATGTGACTTCTTTTAATAGTGTACATTTTAAGTCCATCAATTTTTCTGCTAACTTTGTGATTAAAAAATTTCTTTAGAGCTGAGTAGTTTTTATACACACACACACACACACACACACACACACACACACACACACTTATTTGAGAGAAAGAGAAATTACACAAAGGTGGGAAAGCATGGAAGATCTATCTGGCAGAAGCTGGGAAAGGAAAAAGAATATGAATTCTCTCTCTCTCTCTCTCTCTCTCTATATATATATATATATATATATACATATATATATATATTTGAAAAACATTCAAGCCAATAAATAAAAAAGCAAACTTCTCAAAGCTCTATGACAAATAGAACTACTATATCACCCAGTTATTTCACAGCTGGGTATATAGGTATATACCCAAAGAACTGCAAAAACAAAAACAAAACAAAACAAAACCAGCACACAAAAACCATGGAGCCCTTGTGTGTTACCAACTATTCTCTTGTGCAGGGAGCCTTCCTGGAGTGCAGTAGATAGACTCGGTGTCCCTCTGCTGGAGAAAATTATTTTCCTTTTCCAGCAGGCCTCAGTTGCAAATAGCTTCTTGGGTAGAGGTGAGACTTTGTGTGCACTTCCCCTTCTCTCTGCTGGAGTTTTGTCTGGTTTGAGCTTGTGCAGGCATTATGTGTGCTGTCATAATCTCTGTGAGCTGACCTGTCTCAGTCTGTGGTGTCCAGAAGATGCTACTTCATTGGAGTCATCTTCCACATCAGGCTCTTGCAGTTCTTTCTGACTCCTCTTTTGTATAGATTCCTGAGCCATGAAGGGAGCCATTTGAAAAATTAATCCTATTTAGAGTTGAATGCTCCAACATCTCTTTTGCGTACCCAGAGTCCAGTTGCAGGTCTTTGTATTGATTACCCAGAGTCCAGTGCGGGTCTTTGTATTGATTATGCAGAGTCCAGTTCAGGTCTTTGTATTGATTACCCAGAGTCCCGTGTGGGTCTTTGTATTGATTACCCAGAGTCCAGTTCAGGTCTTTGTATTGATTACCGAGAGTCCTGTGTGGGTCTTTGTATTGATTATGCAGAGTCCAGTTCAGGTCTTTGTATTGATTACGCAGAGTCCAGTGTGGGCCTTTGTATTGATTACCCAGAGTCCAGTGTGGGTCTTTGTATTAATTACCCAGAGTCCAGTGCGGGTCTTTGTATTGATTACCCAGAGTCCAGTGCGGGTCTTTGTATTGATTACCATATACTGCAAGAAGAGGCTTCTTTGAAGAGGATTGAAAGTTATACTGATTTATTGGTGTGTCAATATGTCATCGGGAGTCATTTACTTGCTGTGTTCCTTCAGCAGATTTATAGGAGCAGGTTCTGCATTTGGGCCTATTACCTATCCAGTCTCAGGTTTTTAGCCACCTTACTGTATCAAGTACGGTCATTTTGAGAAATCTCCAAGGTGATTTTTATAATAGCTATATTATTTTCAACCTCATCAACAGTGAATATAGGTTCCTTTCTCTTCACATCCTCTGTGACATTCGTGGTCAGATTTATTGATAGCTGTTCTGAATAGGGAGAGATAGTATGTTTTATAGTAATCTTAATTGCATTTCCCTGATAATTAGAGATACTAAATACTTTAAAATGGTTATTGGCCCTTTGTGGTTTTTATTTTTGAAAACTCTGTTTGATTTGTTTGCCCACTTATTAACTGGGCAGTTTTATTTCATTGGTAATTAAGTTTTGTAATACTTTCTAAATTCTAGATATTTTCCCCTTGTCTGAAGTCTAGCTGGTAAAGATTTTCTCCCCTCGTATGGGTCGTTCCCTTTGCTTTGCTGGCTAATAGTGTCTGACATTAGGCAGCTACTCCCTGGGTTTTGTGATAGTCTATGTTGAATTCACCATAGGTCAGGAGATATACACTCCTGGCCAGGTAGTACTAGTGTTTCAGGTCTTTATTTGGACACAGTTGCAGGCTAGGACCAGAGGATTGGCAGAATTTCTGCTTAGAGTAGATGTTATACTTAGTAGAAATATTTGATTGAAGTTTATCTTCTGGTCTAGGTTGTGACACATGGTGGAATTTGAGGTTGGGGTAAATGGCTAAAATTCCAGATGTGGTTCTCCACTAGTTACTGAAATGTTCTTAGTGGCTGTTTCCTTTCATGGACAGAGTAATATTTAAACCATGTATGAAAGAACTAGGGTTGGTTCTTTTTTCCCCATTCAAAATATTTATTCAATTAATCTGTTTATTTATTGTGTGTGTGTATTGTTTTTTGCCAAGTTGCACTGTGGTAGGCATTTCTTTTACAATTTGAGGACATGTTTGGTGGCTAGCTATTTGGGGATTTAAGCCAGGTAGAAGTTTTCACCATTTTTGAGCACAAGTGCCCCCCCCCCGCCAGATCCACTGCTTCTTCAGTTCCCTTCAGAAAAGAGCAGGCCTCCTAGGGGTATCAACTCAACACTGTTCAACAATTTGCAATAAGACTAGGCACAAATCTTCATATCAAGACTGGGCGTGGCAATCCAGTAGGAGTAAAAGGTTCCTAAGAACATGCAAAAGAGCCAGAGACTTCTACTTCTACTATTAGGAGTCCCATAAAACCCCAAGCTAAACAACCATAGCATGTGTGCAGAGAACCAGGTGCAGACTCATGCAGGCTCTGTAATTGTTGCTTTAGTCTCAGTGATTTTGAGGGCTATGTTCTTCTAATGTCTTTGACCCCTTTGGCTCCTACATGCCTTCCTCCCAGGCTTCTGCAGGGTTTCGCAAGCCCTGCCTACTGTGTGTCTGTGGTCTCTGTTCCTACTGGCTGCTGGAGGAAGCCTCTCTGAGGATGATTGTGCTGCTCATCAATCTATGAGTATAGCAGAATATATCATGAGCAGACGTTTCACTGACTTTCTTTTTCCAGGCCTGTTTGAGTCTACCAAACATCCTGAGTCTACCATAGTCTCTGGGCCATCCAGCTTCTGGTTCCTAGTCATCCAGGCAGTGTTGGGCATGGCTTCCCTCTCATGGCATGGCCTCAAGTTAGACCAGTCATTAGTTGGCCACTCTGACAAGCCCTAAGCCACCGCTGCCCCAGCACATCTTGCAGGCAGGACAGGTTGTAGGTGGAAGGCTTTGTGGCTGGGTTGGTGTCCCAATCCCACCACTGGAAGCCTTGTCTGATTACAGAAGTTGGATGGTTCAGGCTCCCTATCCTTCATTACTATGAGTCTCTTGCTCAGGTTGCCCTTATAGAATCTAGAAAGTTTTCCTTGCACTAGGTTTTCACTTCACCCTCCAAGTGCCCCACCCCCATTTCAGTTGTCTTTTCCCTTACTTTCTCCCTCTGTCCCTCCTTTCTCCATTCTCACCCACCTCCAGTCCAGGAGCATAATATCTTTTATTTCTCCTTCCCAGGGAGATCCATTTGTTTCCCTTAGAGCCCTCCTTGGTATTTAGACTCTCTGGGTCTGTGGATTGTAGCTCGCTTATCTTTTATTTAACAGCTAATACCCACTAATAAATGAGTACATATCACGTTTATCTTTCTGGGTCTGGATTCTCTTACTCAGGATGATTTTTTTATAGTTCCTCCCATTTGCCTGCAAATTTCATGATGTCATTTTTCTAACAACTGAGTAATTATACTCCATTGTGTAAATGTACAACATTTTCCTTAACCTTTCTTTAGTTGAGGGACATCTAGGTTGTTTCCTGTTTCTGGCTATTATGGATAAGACCGCAAGGGAACAACACAGTTGAGCAAGTCTTCTTGGTAGGATGGAGTGTCCTTTAGATGGTATATGCCCAAGAGTGGTAGAGCTGGGTCTCAAGGTAGAACCACTTTCATTTTTCTGAGGAACTGCTATACTGATTTCCATGGTGACTGTACAAGTTTGCACTCCCACCTGCAATGGAGGAGTATTCTCTTGCTCCACATCCTTGCCAGCATGAGCTGTCAATTGTGTTATTACTCTTAGCCATTCTGGCAGCTATAAGATAGAATCTCAGAGTAGTTTGGATTTGCCTTTCTCTAATGGCTAAGGATGTTCAACATTTCTTTAAGTGTTTCTCAGCCATTTGTGACTCCATTAGGGTAATGGGAGGTCTCTGATATTATCGTATTGGCATCTTGTAAATTGTGATATTATTGATACATAAATCTGATTGGTTAATTAAACATTAAGAGTCTTGATTCTACCAGGGTACTGGGTATCGTGATGTGATGACTGACCATGGGGTGCATGGTAGCGAGAGGAACTTGGGGGGGGCGCCAGAGAGATGGTGAGCAGAGGGACCCCTAAGTGAGATGGCCTGGTGGGAGCCCTGTGGCCTGTTGGTTGCAGGCACTAGTATGGGAAGGTGCTGGTTCTTTTTTAATATTTCCCGCAATACCTCTACTGAGAATTCTCTGTTTAGTTCTGTACTCTATTTTTAAATTTGATTATTTGGTTTGTTGATGTTTAGTTTCTTATGTTCTTTATCAGTTTTGGATATTAGTCCTCTATTGGATATGGAGTGGGTGGAAATCATTTTCCATTCTGTGGGCTGTCATTTAGTCCTATTGAGCTAAAATAATAATGTCCTTTGCCTTACAGATGTTTTTCAATTTCATGAGGTCTCAGTTATTGATTGTCAGTCTTAGCGCCTGTGCTGTCTTCTATTTAGGAAATTGTCTACTGTGCTGATGCATTCAAAGTACACTTTCTTCTGCCACTGTGCCTTGCTTTATGTTGAGGTCTTTGATCCACTTGGACTTGAGTTTTGGGCAGGATGATCATCTGTTTGTATTTCCTACATCCGCTTAGACCGGCACTGTTTGTTGAAGAGGCTGGTGTCCATAGGTGTGTGGATTTATGTCTGGATCCTCAATTCAATTCAATTGGTGATTAACATGTCTGTTTCTATGCCAATTCCATGTAGCTTTTATTATTTTAGCTCTGTAGTACAGCTTGAGAGAAAATTATTTTGAGGTGAGAACAATGGAATCTGGTCAGGACATATTTGTTACTTTTACAACAGGGTCTATTTTCATTTAGTTGTCTACCATTTCCAAGTATACTCAGTATCCTCGTGTACTCAGCAATAGCTATCCTGATAGAAATTTGGGCAAATCTATTCATGTGTTGCAAACATAGTTTTTTGAAGTATAGAAATTTATTTACCATGTATAACTTCATCATGGAGTTAAAAAATTCTAAATAACCTGTTTATGTATAGAATACTTACATAAAAAACTTACCTGTAAGTTGTCATGGCATTGTCAGCAAATTGAGACTCTGAAAATATTTTTATGTCCATATAACATAGCATTATTATAGGAATTTCGTCTTGTTTGGTTATGAAAAAACTCAAACTTTTGTGCATGTAGGTTGTATATTCATATTGTATATGAGTTATCATTCATATATATATATTATTAATGAAAGATATTATTAAGTTTTTAAACTCTTACTTATTTGATATCTGATATATATCATTGTATTCATTTTTGAATTAATACATACTTATAAATATTTTGATCTTATATTATAATTTCAGTAATGCAGATTGATACTCTTTGTGCCTACTATATATTGTAAGCAGAACAGCCTTTATAGAAGATGAAAATGAAAAAGAATGATAAAAAAGGAAGAAGAAACATTATCCTGCCCCCTGAAAATTTTAGTTTCAGTGGGGGTTGCCTCAGTGTAGGCAGCACAATACTTAAACTACCATTGGTCAGAATACTCAGGTTTAAAAATAGCTCAGATTGTGATAGCTACCTTTTTCAATTGATTATTATGTTATTCCTAGTAAATACTGACTTTGATTATGGTCACCTTATCTTGGAATGTACTCAACGTTTAACCTACAAAAAAATTGGTAGCTAAAAAACTATCGAGAATGCTAAAACTGACTAATCAAGAGACACGTATAGCAAACTTCATAAAGGCACCAGAACAGTGAGTGACATAGCTGACATACTCATATCACATTAAATCTTAGTGAGACTAGAGAGAAAGAACCCAAAGCCCATTCATTGTTTTGTGTCTAAGCAAGGCTCAGGCAGATCCCTTTCTTGTAGGGCCTCCAGCCCCAGCAGGCTCTCCACTCACCACTAGGTCTTTTTGCTTTATATCTGTGTCACTGCATAAGAGAGTCACCTTGGTGCCCATTTCCCCCCTCAGATCAGACAATGATAGTAATCTTACATATGAGATGTCAAAGTACAAATTTTAATTATACAAATGTGCTTCTTGTATTATTCCAGAGTATTGACAAACAAAACAAGTGCAGAATACTGAGCCACTAGTCATCAGACTGGGGAAAGGCTTATTTAATAGTCTGTGGTGGAGGGAGGGACAGAGGAGGGAAGGAAGGAGGGGAGGAGAGAGGGAGGGAGGGAGGAGCTCCTTCATTTTATTTAACATGGATTGGAAAGCTGGCCTTCCAAATACTTCACCTGCTGAGACATTTGAGAGAGAGAGGCCTAGCTGTCTTTGCTTCTTTCCCTGCAGATTTTAGGACAGAAACCAACAGGGCTCTGATGCTGTAGTGGAGTAGCTGATGTAGAAAGTTCAGAGGATGCTGAAACATTTCCCAAATAGTTCTGGGGCTTTCCATTATCTGGAAGTTTTTAAAACCTTAAAATTTGTGCAGAAATTAAAAGTTTTATTTGTTGATTTGTTTTTAAATAGTCTATATTATACTAATTGGCTTCACTTGTTTGGAATTAGCTCTTCTATATTCGCTAAGCATGTTTACTGTACACGTTTAACTTGTTTATCTCAGAAATAGGAATTTCATCACATGAAAATGTATAATATTACCTTTAACATCAGTAGCAAGCTGGCATTTGTAGGAGAATCATTTTCATGAAATTTTAAACTTTATGAATAGGCAATAAGCATTTTCAAACTAATTGCTTTAAGGATTTGAAAAAATATTGCTTTTAAATCTTGGCTAGACAACTGATGATAACAGCTTATATAATTTCACATTTTTTATTTTTGGTCCTCAGGGATAGTCCACAATGGATATTTTCTGTGAAATCAGAACAAAAGCCTTGGCAAAGAGTTAAAAAAGAGGTGGCTATTTTGGAAAAATCTCATCAGAATGGGAGGCAAGATAATGGTACTAAAATGGTGTGGGTCAGCATTTTCTCCAAATACTAATTGTAGGGTTTAGTAGTTGACTATAGTTTAGTAGTCTAAGGGTAAAGATATTTATTTAAAGGAATAGCTTATAGTCTGAGGTTCAGCAATAGCTGTCGTATACAGTGATACTTGGGTGAAAAATGAAGCCAGTGCACTTGGAATTACCATTTGAGGCTATAGAGGTATCTCAGGTGTTAAGAGCATTGGCTTTTCTTCCAAACACCCATATAGCTGTTCATAGTGGTCTGTATCTTTAGTTCCAGGGGTTCTGACACCTCCTCTAGCCTCCAGAGGCTCTGCATACAGGAAATGCACAACTGTTCATGAAGGGAAAATACCCATAACACATTGTAATGTAGACAACAACATTGTAGGATGCAGGGTCCAAGGCTGTGTAAAAGCATGGGTGTCTTCCTCGATGCCCCAGCAGCCTGCACAGTACAGACTGGCACTGAAAGGATTGGTAGGCAACAGGGAAGAGATTTCAGTTTGAGACTGACTTTTCTCTGTCCTGCATCCAAATTATACCGTGTATTGTGAAGCTAGCTCTTCCCATGTAGGTGTAGGTGGATGAACAAGAGCAGTGGGAACATCCTGTGTTTTTTTTGTGATCCCTGGAACCTCCTTGACCAATAGTTTGTGGGGAAATATCACATGCTTTGTACTGTGAGATTTTCATTTAATAATTACCTCTGTCTTCTGTGAGCAACACTGTCTACTCATAAAGAATAGTTTTTTAAAATTGTATTTTAACATTATATTTTGAAATTAACTTACTTTTTCATACATCCTTAGTTTTGGTTAATCACCCCTGAGCTTTCTTCTAATCCACCCCTACACTCTCTCCCTGCTTAATCCTTTATCCCTCCGTATCTGCCCCTCTTCTTTTATTTCACATGTATCTACTTTACCTTCAGTTATATTTTTGACTGGATCGTGAGATAGTAGGTGTCCACCCATCTCTTCATATATCCTTCTTTGGGGTTAGCTCTCCTCCCAGCTCTGACCTCTTCCATACACTTGTTTGCCTTGCTGTGAATGTCTCTCCATCTAATTTTACTTAGAGTCCTCCTCCTTTAACACACTCTTTCATAGTCTCTTTCTGACTTCCACTTGTACTCTTAAGTTAAGTACACAAAACGAAAGATTTGAAGCTAGAATCTACTTGAGAGCAACAGCAGGTAGCATTCGTCTTTAATGGCTTGAATTGCTTTACTTCCCCCTCCTTCCTAGTTACATCTATTTACCTTTAAATTTCATGATTATATATTTATTTATAGCTTATTAAAATTTCACTGTATGGAATGGACATGGCCTTCACTGTTTTGAATTAGGGACTTTTGACCACCTGCAGGTAATCTCATGAATTTTGTTTGTTAGAGTTTCTTCATGGATGAAGGGTAGAGGACCATGGAGCTCATGTGACTATTCTCCTATACAGGGTAATGTTAAGAATTAATAATTGACTGGAGCAGGAGTCTTAGGTAATGTAGCTACCCACATGTTGTCTACAGTGTAGCTTTTCATGAGCTATCCACGTTATAGGTGTACATTGCTCAGGTGAGTTCTTGGTAGGATAGCAGCCCCTGAGTCAATGATGTTTCTGAAAATAAGCTTTGAAAATTTATTTTTTTCACTAAACTGGATTTGGATGGGATCTTATCTTTGGTTTGTCAGTACCTTCTCTGTTTGGAGTGGGTAGACTCTTCTTTTTTATTAATTAAAATGTTCTTTGACAATTCCATACATACATAAAATGCATTTTGATTAATCTCATCACCTCTCTGATCTCCTTCTCACCCATGTCAGTCTCCTTTCTCTACAAATCTCTTTTCTACATCTATGCCTTTTATGCTTTGTTTTATGAACCACCAAGCTTAAAAGGGGTCACTGGTGAGTACACAACTGGAGATGATGACTTCCCATTCCCCAGAATCTGTCAGTAGTCAGTGGTTCAGATAGGGAGGTATGGTCCTACAAGCCCTCTACAGTCACTGATTGAATGTTGACAGGTGCTGGTTGTGTATAGTACCAATGCAGGCAGCCACATTTGCTGTGACATAATGAGATCACAGCATTGGCCATGCCATATACTGAGTAGTATTTCTCAGCCTTTCTCCCAGTCTTTTGGTTCTTACATTACTTCTGTCCCCTCTACCATGGTGTTCCCTGAGCCTTATAGGGAGAGGTCTAAATGTTGTCTTTAAGGCTGAGCTCTCAACTGTTACATATTCTCAACATCTTCGGCAGCCATGAGTCTGTGTTCATCTCCATTCACTGAAATGAGAGGCTTCTCTGATTAAGACTGAAAGTAGTATTTGTCTATGGGTATAAACATAGAAGACAGTTTGACACTGCCGGTTTAACTAAATAATAGTGACAACCCCTGTTAGGGATTATGGCTTTACCAGGCATGAGTTTTTGACCTGCTTTACAGTACTAGGCATTTATTCCCTTTTGTAGGGTTGGTCTCAAATCTAAACAGAGGTTGGATGCCTCCATAACAGCTGAGCCACTATTACACATATGGGCACATCTCCTATGTCAGGTTGCATTGTAGTTAATAGGGTTTAATGCTAGATAAGTCAGTTGGCGCCCCTCAGTAGCCTGGATAGCACCTTCCTGTTGTGGTCAATTTTCAACCCAATTTACCAATTCAGTGAATCCACAACTCAGTCAATTGGTATATAAGCTACTTGCCTAGATTGGGCATATCTACCACTACACTACTCTATTCCCATCCATTAGATCCCATATGACTTGCAATTTCTCCAAGCCACGTGCTTCAGCTCTATCTTCCTTCCACCTCGTCCTCCTCTGTTGTCCTCTTCCCCAGTCTCCTTCCCTATCTCTTCTCTCCCCTTCTCCCTGAAACTTTTCAGCTCCACCTTCCCTCCGGCTGCCCAATCATCAGCCTTAGCCTTTATTTGAAAAGTTAAGGTGGGGAGAAGGTTCACCAGGCCCCTGTCTATGTGATTTGCTCCTCGTCTGCAGTGCTTTCCAGGAGAGAAGAATTAGCATCAAAATACAAGACCAGGGCTATCCACAACACCTTCCAGCATTAGGAAAACTAGGCAGTGGGGAGGAGGTTTCTGCTCTGTTCCTGCATTTATTTTTCCAATCAAGATGTGTAGTATCTTGTAGTAGCAACCAAACATTATGGAAAACATCTATACTTTGGGGGGCCTTTGGGACCCAGACAAAAAACCTGAAATTTTTATTCTGGTTACTATACTTTTAAACTTTAGAATTCCTATTTAGAACTTTTAAGTTTTGTATTTCCATTTGTAATTTCCTGTTTATGGAACAATTGTCCTTACATTGTTTTTTTTGTTTGTTTGTTTGTTTTTTTCTATACAGGGTTTCTCTGTATAGCCCTGGCTGTCCTGGAACTCACTCTGTAGACCAGGCTGGCCTTGAACTCAGAAATCCACCTGCCTCTGCCTCCCAAGTGCTGGGATTAAAGGCGTGTTGCCACCATTACCTGGCCCTTACATTGTTCTTACGTCTCTTGAACAAACTATCTTTAAAATTCTTTGAGCATATTCAAAATAGTGGCTTTGAAGTATTTAATTAAATGACATGTATTGAGGCCGGAGAGATGGCTCAGCAGTTAGGAGCACTGACTGCTCTTCCAGAAGTCCCAAGTTCAATTTCCAGCAACCACATGGTGGCTCACAACCATTTATCTGTAATAGAATCTGATGCCCTCTTCTGGTGTGTCTGAAGACAACTACGGTATACTCATACATATAAAATAAATAAATCTTTAAAAAAGACATTTAAGTATACTCAGTGTTGGTCTCTCCTCTGTTTATTTTTTCCTATTAATTTGAATATCTCATTTTGTTGTTGTAAATCAGAAGTATTTGATAATATATTTAGCCACTCTAGATTGTCATTTTCCCTGAAAATATTTGTATTGTTTTTCTTTGTTTTTAGCAATTTCTTTGAAGTTGCTTATATATCTACTTAGGATTTTTTTTCTCTACTGCTTTTTAATTTTACAAAACCAAAG
Source organism: Mastomys coucha (assembly GCF_008632895.1). Lineage (NCBI taxonomy): Eukaryota > Metazoa > Chordata > Mammalia > Rodentia > Muridae > Mastomys > Mastomys coucha. The sequence continues at coordinate 174,363,813 of NW_022196904.1, read as the reverse complement.
GCAAACCAACTACTACTCATTTCTGATGATAAATTTAAAATGAAAACTCTGAACCTATTTTTGCAAACTTCTATTATAACATTCCTAGATCTAGTTCATATGTTCCATTTAGTAAAATAAGATGTAAACTTAAGAGGTGGCAACAAGACATGACAAAGACTTTTGCCTTTTCTTAGGAGATGATCACATCACAACATCATTGAAAGAGTGTAGGTCAGTGGCCTCTTAGTGACTTACATACTTCATTATTACATTCAATAAAATCTCAATGCTTAAAGTGTTAGTATCTAAGGTTTACATTAAAGAACATCATACCCCGCAAACAGGTCTGATTTAAATGGAGAGTGGATTCATATGGGGTAGTGCTTAATAGACAACTTCCTGACAACACTGGTTTCTTGTATTTAAAAAATAAGGAAGACAGGATTTTATAAGTCTTACTTAACAGTACATTGTAAACTTCACAGACCAACAGGTTACAAAGAGGCTTCAAGATAATTATAATACTTTTTATCATCCTTCATTTGTTGGTTGGTATGAATTTTGCGACCAGTATTTTTAATAAGTATGATGATGCCTTCGCTTTCTGCAAAGCCAGTTTGTTGGCACTTTCAATTGCCCAAAAGATCTTGATTAAAAAAAAAAAAAATCCCTGCCCCTAGAGACATTGCAGGTGAAACTGCTGTGTCTCATGCACATTAGTAGGTGGTAGAGATGAGAAGGACTACATCTACACCGAGTGTTCTGACCTATGAACACTTGAATGATTCGTGGCCTAACACTCCCAGACAAAAGCAAGCCTGAGATGACAACCAGCCTGATGCCAGGGAACCTAGATAGGGAGCTAGCCTGGAATGATCACCAGTCCCAGTCTAATGCCAGGCAGGCCTGGACAGGATCCCAGGATAGAGAGCAAGCTGAAGGCTAGAAGAACCCTGCCTGGGACATCAGGCCCCAGGTAGAAATGAGTCTGAGGCAGATGACCCATATGAGGAGTGAGCCAGAGACAACTACCATGGGTCCCAGATAGGGACCTAGCCTGAGATAACCACCACTCCTCCCTGGGAGGAGGGACAGATGACCCATGCCTGGCGCCATAGTGCACAAGTGGGTATAGCATTCCTGAGATGGTCCCTGATACTCAGAGACCCTAGGTGCCACAGGAGCAAGTAAATAGTAGAGAAATGGAAGAGAAAGAGAAACAGAAGGATGTGGACACAATGAAAAGAGGCAGAACTGGAGACTGGAGGGTAGTGAGGAACAACATGATGTGTGTAGCCAGTGATGCCACCTAGGACCATGGCGGGGTTCTGGCCTGTGCTGCCACCAGTGGCCACATCTGGGTCTGTTACCACCAAAGGCCAGGTAGACATCCCGGGTCTGGGCTGCTGCCTGGGGACGTGTTGATGTCTGAGGGCCTTGAAGAACTGATCCCACCCCTTGCTAGGGCATTGTGGGAGAATTGATCTGGCCCCTAGCCAGCTGCAGTTCTTAGGAGAGCAGCCCATACATTGTGGGAGTTGTGGGTCGGCCAGTCTCCCCTCTCCAGATACAAACATGGGAGAGCTGGCCTTACTCCCCGCCTCCTGTGTGTGGCATGGCTGAGGAAGAGACACCCTCATCCCTGTCACCCCTTATCACCTGCAGCAGGCTGAGACCTGCCCCTGGGGTCATGATAGTTCGAGAGCTGTCCCTGCTCCTCACCTGCTGCAGTACACAGAGCAGGCCATGCGCCTCACCTGGTAAGCCCTGGTTGGAGGGGCTGATGAGAAGGTTCCAGGATGTGAGAGTGGGAGAGCCAGTGGACTGACCAGCTCAGATACCTCTTAGGCCCAGATCCAGGGCATTGGGTTTCCTGCCCTTCCGGCCCCCATCTACGCCATGGAAGAACTGCTGGAGTGCATGAAGATTCTAAAGTTCTAAAACTACCGCATCTCCAAGACACAGGGCAACAACAGGATATCTGAGAGGAGTCCCAGTGAGGTTCTAGTACCAATGGAGCAGCAGAGGCCAGTGGCCTCATACCAGCCTGATGGATGAGTCACTGGAATGAACATTTGCAAGCAAAGAAGTGAGGAGAAAAGAATACACTATGGGACATACTATGACACACTACGCTACACATAAAAGCTTTTTTTCTCAGTTGGGGATGAGGTTGCAATGGTGAAGGTGGGTAGGAGGGAGAGTGAGATAAGCAGGATTGGGGTGCATGATATGAAATCCACCACTATAAAATACCTTGCTGTGACTCTAACTAAGCAAATAAAAGATCTGTGTGACAAAAACTTCAAGTCTCTGAAGAAGGAAATTGAAGAAGATCTCAGAAGATGGAAAGATCTCCCATGCTCCTGGATTGGCAGGATTAATATAGTAAAAATGGCCATTCTTGCTGAAAGCAATCTACAGATTCAATGCAGTCCCCATCAAAATTCCAACTCAATTCTTCAGAGACTTGGAAAAAACAATTTGCAAATTCATCTGGAATAACAAAAAAACTAGGATAGGGAAAACTATTCTCAACAATAAAAGAATCTCTGGTGGAATCACCATCCCTGACCTCAAGCTGTACTACAGAGCAATTGTGATAAAAACTGCATGGTATTGGTACAGTGACTGGCAGGTGGATCAGTGGAATAGAATTGAAGACCCAGAAATGAACCCACAAACCTGTGGTCACTTTGACAAAGGAGCTTAAACCACCCCATGGAAAAAAGACAGCACTTTCAACAAATGGTGCTGGCTCAACTGGCAGTTAGCATGTAGAAGAATGCAAATCGATCCATTCCTGTCTCCTTGTACAAAGCTCAAGTCCAAGTGGATCAAGGACCTCCACATCAAACCAGATACACTAAAACTAATAGAAAAGAAAGTGGGGAAGAGCCTGGAGCACATGGGCACGGTGGAAATTTTCTGAACAGAACACCAATAGCTTATGATCTAAGATCAAGAATTGACAAATGGGACCTCATAAAATTGCAAAACTTCTGTAAGGCAAAAGACACTGTCAATAGGACAAAATGGCAACCAACAAATTGGGAAAGATCTTTACCAATCCTTTATCTGATAGAGGGCTAATATCCAATGTACACAAAGAACTCAAGAAGTTAGACTCCAGAGAAACAAATAACCCTATTAAAAAATGGGGTACAGAGCTAAACAAAGAATTCTCAACTGACATGAATACCGAATGGCTAAGAAGCACCTAAAGAAATGTTCAACATCCTTAGTCATCAGGGAAATGCAAATCAAAACAACCTTGAGATTCTACCTCACACCAGTCAGAATGGCTAGGATAAAAAACTCAGGTGACAGCAGGTGCTGGAGAGGTTGTGGAGAAAGAGAACACTTCTTCATTGTTGGTGGGATTGCAAGCTGGTACAACCACTCTGGAAATCAGTTTGGCGGTTCCTACGGAAATTGGACAAAGTATTACCAGAGGACCCAGCTACACCACTCCTGGCCATATACCCAGAAGATACTCCAACATGTAATAAGGACACATGTTCCACTATGTTCATAGCAGCCTTATTTATAATAGCCAGAAACTGGAAACAACCCAGATGTCCCTCAACAGAGGAATGGATACAGAAAATGTGGTACATCTACACAATGGAGTACTACTCAGCTATTAAAAACAATGAATGTATAAAATTCTTAGGGAAATGGATGGACCTGGAGAATGTCATCCTGAGTGAGGTTATCCAATCACAAAATGGATTTCTGATAAAGTGGATATAAGCCCAGAAGATTGGAATACACAAAGTACAATCCACAAACTACAAGAAACTCAAGAAGAAGGAACACCAAAGTGTGGATACTTCGTTCCTTCTTAAAAGGGAGGACAAAATGCCCATGAAAGGAGTTGCAGAGACAAACTACGGAGCAGAGACTGAAGAAAGGACAATCCAGAGACTGTTCCATCTGGGAATCCTTCCCATATTCAGTCATCAAATCCAGACACTATTGTGGATATCAGCAAGTGCTGGCTGACAGGAGCCTGATATAGCTGTCTCCTGAGAGGCTCTGCTCGTGCCTGACTAATACAGAAGTAGAGGCTCACAGCCATCCATTGGACTGAGCACAGGGTCTCCAATGAAGGAGCTAGAGAAAGGACCCCTAGGAGCTGAAGGGTTTGCAGCCCCTTAGGACAAACAACAATATGAACTAACTAGTATCCTCAGTGCTCCCAGGGACTAAAGCTCCAACGAAAGAATACACATGGTGGGACTAAGGGCTCCAGCAGCATATGTATAACAGAGGATGGCCTAGTCGGTCATTAAGGGCAGAGGAGGCCCTTGGCCCTGTGAAGGTTCTATGCCCCAGTGTAGGAGAATGCCAGGGAACAGAGTTTTTTTTATTTGTTTGTTTGTTTGTTTTCTTTCTTTTTATTTATTTTATTTTATTATTTTATTTTTTTGGAGGGGAAACAGAAAGGCGATATCATATGACATGTAAATAAAGAAAATATCTAAAAAAAATAAAAAAAAAGAAATCCACCAAGAAGCAATAAATAATTAAAAAAACATTTTCACATCCTTTAGATTTGCTTGTGCTTGTGTCAGATATTATTAGTGATTTGACAAGAAACTGCGATGACGACTCCCAAGCATCTGAGCTTCACACTTTGTCAGGAATGAATCTGTAGTGGCCTAGAGAACTCATTTTAAAGCTCGGCCTGTTCACAAGTCTGCTGTCATTCCACACAGGGCTTCTCTATGGGTTCCTATTAGCTAGGATGGTTTTGTATGCCAAAGCTCTAAGTAGGGCAAGGGCCTGTTCAAGGCTATCTCTGTTCAGTTGCTTGTTTCCATTTTATACTGAAGTTGCTTTTACATAGAATGTTTGTTGATCTCTTTTTCATACCAAACTAGACAACTTAGCATGTAACAATTATTTGCAATCATACTTATTTTCACCTTAATTCTATAAATTGTAGCTGTCTTTGACTTGGTGTTGCAGAGAATATAATTTTTTCACATGTATAGTTTTACTTTAATGATTCTTATGAATTTTCCTAAAACTCAAATATGTTTAACCAGAGGACACAATTTTTAAATAAAGGAAACAATGAATCCTGGATGAAGCCCATTAAATTGCATTTGAATAAATATAGCATTATACCACATTTCTGGAGAGGAAAACAAAGACTTTTTCCCTCAAATTCTGTGTGCTCTATCTTTCATTATAACAGGTGAAATACAATAATTGTCCCATGATTAGTTATGCAACCTTAGTATGAATTTGAAGGAGTTCATGGAAAATAGAATATAAGAAGTTAGTTTTGATATTCATTTAAAAGAATAAATGTATGGGACTATTCAGGACATTTTTAGAAAACATACTATAATATTTTTAAAACACTGGAGTTGAGGCTAGGGAAATTGCCTGAGTTAAGTGTTTGTGACACAGTCATGCAGATCTGAGTTTTACTCTTCAGAATCTACATTTTAGAAATCTGGTGTGGTGTATAATCTTAGCACTAGGGAAGTGGAAAGAGGAGCATCCCTGGAGCTGTTGGCAAGCTGCTATTGCTGACTACCTCCAGGTTCAGTGAGAGACCTTGTCTCAAATAAACAAATAAATAAAATGGGAGATCAATTGAGACAAGTACCTAAGACCAGTCTCTGGTCTCCACAGTTGTGCACATTGACACACACACACACACACACACACACACACACACACACCTGTATACACATATATGAATACGAATACCCCCTGTGGAACAAATTAAAATACTCTAGAAAATAAATATAGTATATATGTGAAACAAATATGTTTAAAAGTTGTGACATTTCAAACCAACAAAGAAAAATGGGTTCTGCTTTACATCCTTCATAAAATTCCAGGTCAGTTAAGTAGATGGTTTGGAGAGTGGAATCATCAGTTAAGCACACTTACTGGCCTTGAAGGAAATCTGGATTCATTTCCCAGCACCCACGTGGTAGAGTACAGCTGCCTATACCCAGTCCCATGGGACCCAATGCCCTCTCTTCTGGTCTCTGTGGGCTCCTGTACATATGTTGCACACACACACTCATGCAAGTTGACACACACAAATCAATTCTAAAAAATATTTATATAGCGAACTCTTTTCCTAAGTATATAAATCTTATATAGTGTGGAAGAATCTTCTAAATCTGGGTATAAATATGTAAGCTATAGGACTAGTGAAGGAAATAAGTGTCAGGTTTAACTTCATAAAACTATTTTCTTACTGTTTTTCAGTATATGCATACTGAAACATATTAAAATGAGTAATAGAGTAGTAGAGAATGTATTTAAATGTGGAAGATAAAACATTGATAAGATGTGTAAAAATTGATATTTCTATTGAGAATATAAACTAGTATAAATTAATCCTAATCCTACAACTCCCTTACACTAATAATGCAGCAATGACCCCAAGATTGTATAGGACTGCAGGAATGTACTATGTTCCTCTGTGTAGGACTTTACAAAATGATTTTACATAAACCATCTAAATTAGTTATTCTAATAGCCCTGTGAATTTGGAAAGTCAAGCATTTTCTCATCAAAGGAACTTGATATGTTTGATTTCTTATTCAAGAGAGTAGTAAATGATGTAAGAAGCAGATAGAAGAGTGAGAACATGGCTAATAAGAGTGAAATAAAATTTTACTTTTAATCTATTTTTTTTTTAGAATTTCATATATGATTATTTATTTAAATCATTCTTCCCCTCTGGTTCCTACAATTAATCCCATGTTTCTCCTGCTCCTTCTCAAATTCATGGCTTCTTATTCTTTTATTATATTGTTACAGACACCTAGGAGCCTAACTCCTAGTTTCTAACTCTGTGCATTTAGATGGAAGTAAGTGTAATCAGAGGCCAGAAAAGTAGAAAGTGACTCATGAGACAGGACAAGAGGTTTTATTTAGAATTACACAAGTTTTTTCTACCAGTGTCATCTTTGTGGTCCAGAATCATACACAGAATAATTTATTTCATTTATTTATATTGTGTCACATTAGTATATTCCTATATCTGGTAGTTCCTTTAATCTTCTCTTCTTTTGTGACCTTGAAACTTTTGAAGGGCTCGAGTCAAATGTTTTGAGAAATGTCTCTCAGATTTGGGGAAGTCTTGTGCTTTGTTTTGTTCAGACTAGTATTAGGGACTTGCAGGTTGTCACAGAGGTAGTATGTCATGATCATTTGGTCATTTCAGAGGAGACATAATATCAATATTTCTTATAATCAGTGATATTAATCTTTGTTTCAGGTGGTTGCTAAGTTTTAACACCATAAAGTCATTGGTCTTTATTATCCCTTTGAAGTGACAAAACATATTAACTACTATATTGAAAATTATTCATTTATGTAAAATTGTTCTAAATACAAACTGATCTACAACAGAGATTGTAAATATAAATGTAGCTTTTATTTCCTCTGATGAAGTGATGAAATGAGGATTGTATCTAACCAAGCTGTACAAATACATGGCTTGGGCTGACCCTAGAGCGTTTCTTTATTCTTACTATTTCTAGGCCTAGGGCCCGGAAGCTCTAGCCTCCATACAGTCTAATCTTCTGCAAGCATGGACATTGAAGGCTTCAGCTTCCAGCCTCTGTCTGATAACCTAGGCCTAGACTGTTTTAGCCTATAAGGCTTACTGCTGAATAAACTCACCTTTCTAGCTCTTTTTGAACTCTGGCTGGTAGGATCAACTCAGCTGTTGTGGCTCAAACTTCTCCCCAAGATGGCTGATTTAATCTGGCCTCTGAGTTTCTCACTGAATTGCTTCAACTACCTCTGCTGACCTGCACTGAACTGCATGCATTCATGAACAATCTCAAGTCCATTGCACTGCACTCATTCAGCTGAACTGGCTGAACTGAACTGAACTCCCCAGACTGCACAGACTGAACTCAATTGACAGAACTGACTGCACTCTCTCTGCACTGCTCTTGAGTAGAGTTGGGTGTGTCCTATCTCGTATACATTCTGTCAAATCTTTCTAATTCATCATTTTGTCTGCCCCTCAATTAGATATCATTGTTTAGGTTTAAAGATATGTACTAAGGGTGTGTCTACATTCCAACAGGAGAAATTAAAGGTGTGTGGCATGCCTGCATTCCAGCCTTATCACACAGACATAGATGGTCTTTGGATGTGATTCCTTGGGAGAGCAGCTGCATTGCTGTATTAAAATTTCTCTACAAGAGATCATATCACTGATTTCTTTGAGAAAAGTAGGTGGGTGACAAATGATTGGGAGGAAACATTTTTTTTTTAATCTTGTTATGTGTTCCAGGGGGTGCTTAATTCTTTTTAATGATATGTAGGTAGCTCATGATTATTCAGTCAATGCTAAATAAGTTTAATATATTTAGTAATCATTTGTGTAAGAATAGCCAGGTTAAAGAAGTAAATTTGAAAGACTTTTGTGGGACTTCTTGGAAAGTTTTCTGGATGTTTAAAAATTGCATTAGAACAAAAAGTTCCTATTGTTCTTATAGAAGCAACATGTGAAAAGGTGACACAGAGCTACTGTAGCCCTTGCCACTGTTAAGGGCTGAATCTGAGGACAAAGCCATTGCTTAGAGGAAAGTGGAGAAAAAGTAAAGAAATTCATATTATTAAATATATCACTGAACTATTTAATTTAAAAACATCTTTGAACACCTTACATCATTCTTCTCTTTCTTTGCACAATACTATACTTATGTATTATTATTTTACATTTTTCCTTAAAGTTCCCTAATTGATTCAGAGTGGGGAATCTGTCTTTAGAAAGTGTTTATCTTATTTAGAACCTTAAGGAAGCAATAAATCTGATAACTACGAGCAGGAGATTCGGTTCTTAAATCTTTGTGTCTTATACTAGTTGATTACCTTTAATGAGTTATTCCACATCTCTGGGCTTTCTTTTCTTACTTATGAAATGAGAACAATATTGGCTTTCTTACAGAATAATACTAAATACAGTAATAAAACTGAGATCTTTATGAATTCTTACTATCAGTGTTCAGACCTGTAGACTGATGCCATGCTCACATCATTTATGTATTTAGTAAATATTGGCTAGGCACATAATTTGTAAATTGAATACTGAAGACAGTTTGCTTTTCCCTTCTGCAGACAGAAATATAAGGTAAGAGATGAGTTGTATTTCCAGGAGGTTTTATGGTTTACAGGAAACTGTTAAGTTTTCAGTGGAGGCATCAGGTAATCGAGAGTTCTTTCTTTCTGTCTCCTGTAAGATCAGGGGAAGAAGAAATGGAAGAGGAAATGTGGTCCTGTATCTCTGAATTTTGAAGCAATGCTTTAGAAGAGCGGGGCTGTCCTCTTAAAGCCATGAGTCATCTGGTGTCATAACTGAGTGTGTTGTCCTTTGCCAGGCCATTTTCATGACTGTTGTTATTGCTGGCCCTTAAGGCTTTTGAGCTTGCTGCTTTAAAGCAGCACTTAAGACAAATGTTAAAGAGACTCTAGACATGCCTTCTTTACCCTGTCCTCAGATGCACTTCTTCTTTTTCTGAAAAGTGATCGTGAAAGTGGACGCTTCTGTCTCTCCTCAGCCTAGCTTAGGAGACCTTTATGAGGATCACATCAAGGCAGTGCCCCTTCCCATTCAATGTGAGCACACAGATAGAACACCTTGCTCTTCATGTCAACTGTACCTCAACAAAGACAAAGTGTACTATTGTTGCAATAGGATGGTGAACATTTGGAAAGCTCTGGTGTTGAGACTCTGCTAAAGACAACGTTGGAAATAGAATATCCAGGGAAGGCTTGCAGTGATGCACTGGAATATGGAGTAAAAGAGTACGGCCTGGGAGTCAGGTGACCAGCATTCTAGGTCATATGTACTTCTAAACCTTGGGATATCCTTGTATTTTCTCTATTTTGCTGATTCTCAGTTAATGAACATGCATTGATTGAATAATTATGTAATATTTTTGTCTAATTTATGAATTGTTTGTTTAATTCAATGTCTACAAGAGACTAGAGACCTTATCTACTTACTGTTGTAAGTGCTTAGGACAATTTCTGAATACAATAAGTGCCCAGTAAATAATCATGAGAAAGTTATGACTAAAGTAATGAGTGCGTAAGGCGTGTGGACCCTAGGAGAGAGCCCCCAGGGTCCTATTATGTAATAAAAGAAAGTTACATTCTCTTAGACCTTCTTTGGTGTAAGACTAAATCATGGTTTTCCTTTTTTCGTTTTTTAAAGAAGGATACAAATCTGTTTTTATTTGAAAATGTGACAAGCCATTTTCAAGATAGAGGTACTAGGAAGAATATTTAGACAATTATGATTATTTTAACCTTACAATAGTGGATTTGTCAAAGCTTTAAAGTACATGCATGTACTTATCTTTAAGGCCAATGTAAGAGCATGAAGGTAAGACCATTCACCCAGACTTTTTGGTCTCAGTAAAGAATAGGAAAAGCTCATTTGGGAATAGGTAAAGGTCATTTATTTATGTGTTGAAGTAAGTTTAGGGGTTCTCATAAAGGGTTGTTGGAAAACTGAAAGGTTTTGCAAGAGAAATGCAGTCTTACATTTGAGATGCCTCTGATGCCGAGGACATCTTGAAGTAATACATAGCTCTTGATGACACCTCTTCAACACTTAGTAAATCTGACCTTTCCTTTCATCTGTCATTATGCTGAATCATATGGCCCAGCAAGCAGCAAACACATTGCAACCAAATTTCACAATTGCAGCCTGGGAACATGTGCTCGTTCAAATTGATTAGTGATATTACCAGTGTTTAAACCCATTTCCTGTCACCTTGCAGAATGGGGGTTACTTGACAGGAAGTCATTCTACTGTCATCCAGCAGGGTTGCCAATGCAATTCTTTAAACTTGTCAGAGAGTAGAGAGTCAGCAGGCTTCACTCTGGTCTGAAGCTTTTGCACATGTTGAGCAATGCAGTGTGGAGAGTACCGTGGAAGCACCTAGTTCTGAAACTAACAGAATGTGCGTTTCCTTGAGAGTTCTACGTTCCCAAGGGGTTTTGCAAATGCCGACACGGAAATAGTTTTACTTAAAAAAAAATGACCTTTCTCTCTTTTAAAAAGTGACCTAGTTTACACTTACAGGGTCATTTTGCACTAGGTGTATCTTCAAGTGTATTTTGAAAAATCACTACTTTGGGGAATGGGCAACAAAAGAAATCCCCAGAGACAGCACATTTCCTCTAATAAATTCAAACAACTCATTCTTTGTATTGAAGATATTATTTGTCATACATTTCCCTTGTCATATTGAGCATTCCCAGACCATCATTTAAAACAGATTGGTAATTTGGCCCTTAATTTTGGCACCTGTACATCTTTTAAAGCTGTGGGCTGTGTTTAGAGACTTTACTATTCTGTAAGTTAATACCCTTCCAGGGCCTAAACGCCACCATTAACTGTAAATTGGCCTCTCAGGATGCTGGATAGAACCATTTTTTATATTTATTTGTTTAATCTTTATTAGCCAAGGGTTGTCCAAGAGCTCTGAGGGGATTATTTGCCCATGAGACTTGGAGGCATGTTTAAATCTTTCCTTGTAACTTAAGGGTTAGGGGAGAGTTTGCTCTCTGTAAGTACCGAGGCTGCTTATGACTCTAACCTCTTTTTCCAGGCAGCCTTGAAAACCAAGCTGTAAGCTACGCCCATCCTCTGGCATGAAGGCCTATTGAACTCTAGATTTTCGTAGCTAGGGAGCATCCTAGAGATCATCTGGTCAAAAACATTTATTTTACAATTGGGGAAACTGAAGTCCAAAGACAGGAAGTGATCAGACTGCTAGAGTTTTAAGTTATTTCTCTTCCCAGGTGGTATGAGCTTTTTAGTAGAATTTTATAGCATAAAACTTACAAACCAGGGGAAAGATTTCTATTGATGAGGTTCCGTGGACCAGTAAGTCATTGGAGCGATTCCTAGAATGGGAGCTTCTCAGTAAGGTGCTTTGCCTTCTACTCTTCTGTTACCATTAAGTCCTCTTCTGCTTAGATGATTAGTCTTTAAACTCAAATAGGCGTTGTTACACATTTGTCAGGTGTATATGCCTCAAGACACATGTAAATACAATGTCTGGCATGAAGTAGGTACTTAAAAGTGCTTCTCAAACACATACACTGAAGTTCCTTTTAAGATCGGAAGGGAATGTTCTTAAGATTGTTACTGTGTCTAAGAAGGATGAAGATTTCTAAGCAGGCTGTTTTCATATTCATTTTCTTTCCCAAGTATGCTTTATTTACCTTTCATAATTATTTCTGCTAAAATATTTTCAGAGAGGTGCTCAGTGAACTTATTTTGTTTCTTCCTTGGTCTTTTGGCTTTCCCAAACAATGGTTGCATTATGTTTTTGTCTGTTTTCTAGAAAAGAGTCATTCCTTGTCCCCTTCATGTAAATGCCTTTCCTAAAGGCCTCATGGAGTTTTGGATTACTTCATTTACTAACAGCTGCAGTTCCACAGAGTGTAGTCTAAGGCTCTATAGTAATGAAATTTTTGTAATTTCATTTTCAGTTCAAAACAATTAAACAAATTGACAGTAATCTAATTTAGTGTTTCTCAGGTCACAAAGTTTCAGTGGCCATACCCATCCTGTATTCTTACCTGAGTGCTACTAACTGTCACAGTGCCACTGAGCACTGTGGAGAGCACAGCAGCAGCAGCATATAGGACTCTATCCTACCTGTTGGATCCAATGCGCCCAAAAATCTGAGAATGATAGCTTTTAGGAGATTCTTAGATAAACTAAAATTTGAGCTGCATTGCTATTAACTTTTAAAATTGACATAATCATTCACTAAAATGCCCAACTCTTTCTTGTTCTCTCTGATGATTTTGGCTTTGTCTAAATTCATATGCTTGATATTTGATCAAATTTTCTTAACTTACTTTTCTACTAATTTTTATTCCAACAGGTCTCTGGCTATGCTCTTAATGCTCTGGAATGCTCTTAATGGCTGTCCTCTTAAGACTCAGTTCAAATCAAATATAGCTTCATCTATAATATATCCTTGTGTCTATCTCAAAGTCACCACCTATAAGTATCTTCACCTTTTTCTACAACTCGTAAGGTTTGTATTTCCCTGTATATTAAGTTTATCTTTAAATTAGGGTTGTTGCTCTTCTCCAAACCTGCCTTTCCTGAGTAGTATTTGTGGAGCAAACTCAAACCCAGGACTTTCTATATCCTAGCAAGCTCTCTACCACTGAGCCACATCTTCAGCCTCTAACTATATAATTATTAAGGAGATAATTTTTTGTTAATTTTTCATAATCATGGAGTCAGCAATCGAGACAGCACGTGTTTCTTCAGTAGCTGAAAGAATCTTTAGTTGACAGAAGACAACATGATCAGATTTTAGTGATCTTGGCTTGGATACAGCTCTGTCACTCCTCAGGCATTGCCAACCCTGAGTGTTTGTGCAAATCTATGTATTGCTGTGTACATGTATGTGCAGATGTGTGTACATAGGTGTGATTATGTGTATGTGGGTCAGAGACCAACCTCAGGTGTCTTTCCCCAGAGCCATCAACCTTATTTTCTGGTACAGAGTTTCTCTAGGTGGCTAGCTAGGCAGGCTAGTTAACAGGCCTCAATGACTGACTAGTCTCTGCCTCCTTATTGCCGGGTTTACAGGCACCATTTAGGCCTAGCCTCGTTGTCTCAGTGCTAGGGGTTAAATGCACATCGTTATGCTTTAGAATGAGTACTTCACTGACAGAGTTATTGTTCCAGGTCTGCCTTGTTTGTTGAGGCAGCCTGTCTTACTAGTCTTGAACTTACTATGTAGGCTAGGCTGGCTGGCCATCAAGCTCTTTTGATTCACCTGTTCTACCCTCCCTAGCATCCAGGTTACAGACAAGTACCACCATGCCTAACTCTTTCTTTGGACTCTGGGGATCAGATTTAGTTCTTTATGCTTGTACAACTTCATTGATCAAACTATATGCCTGGCCCTATCTCGTTCTGTGAGACCAGTTCTTTGGTTGGGCTGTAATTTGCCATCCTAGGTAGCCTGGCAGGCCAGTGAGTCCCAAGGGTCCCCACCCCTCATCATTTTCCTGTGCTGAGATCAGAAGCATGTGCTACCATTCTCAGACTTCTATAAAATGTGGTTCTGGGAACAAACTCAGGTTTGTGAGCTTACATGGACAGCACTTTACCAACTAAACTATCTTCACAGGCCCTAATCTCCTCATCTTCTAAGACTCTGGTGTTTTCATTAATGAAATAAAAGAATTAAACTAACTGAAAGTTTCTAAACAGTGGTTCATAAATGATACCATTCCATGAGGAAATTTTCAGCAGCATAAGGTGGAATGAAAAAATAAAAATTAAGCTAAATGAACTTAATTTATTTATTTTTGTTTCAAGTTTAGGTCCTAACATTTTTGTTTTTATTAAATGCCTATAGTATTATGATAATTGTCATTTTAAAATCCCTTGCCTTGCAAAGGTAATTGACGGGAGAAAATGTACAATATTTGGTGTTTTTTCGAAGTATTTATTTAAAAATATTACCAGTCCATGGAGTCACTTTGTATCCCAATTACTGGCTTTGATGTGTTCTCATTTTCCTTCCAGGATGAGTATCTTATAGTCTGTTAATTTTCAGTCAAACCTGGAGATGAATTTCTACATTAGAATTCTACAAGTAACTAATTTTCTTTACTTCTTGGTCCACTGTTAACTTAGTACTTATGGACAGTGGTAAGCCATGTGGCTGCCAGTAAGCCAGTGCTGGGGGAGACTCAGAACTGGGCCTGGTGTTCAGTTTTCTTTTATGAGCCTTCAAACAGCTCTAAAACCTTTGCTCTGAAAAGCTCCATAATTGAAGCAAAATGGAGGGATTTTTCTTTTAGTTCTTCACAATCCTTGCAAAGGCTGGTTTGTCTGTGATGGGATAGTAGAAAGAACTCTCGGGTATTAGTTAAGAAGAAATGTTAGTTAGTAGTATAAGGCAGTTCTTCTAAGATGTGCATGTTTTCAAATTAAGGACTGAGCTTTATCGAAACAATAAAAGGACCATTGAAGAAAGCTTATCAAAAAGGTCCTGGAGGTGGCTTCCTCTGCTTCCCTCCCTGCTCACATTCCCAGGCTCTGACCACAGACTTTGGCTGACTGAGTATTTGAACAGACTGAGGCTTTCACAAGGCTTTCTGAGTCTAATTTCACAGTAGCGTATCTTTCGATTATTAACACATTAAAGTCAATATACTTCTGGCGTAGAAATCTGATGCTAATTGGTTTGGGAATATTTTATTTAAAAATATTTTTCCAAATGTGGCTGTGAATTCTTCAGTTTCTTGATTTAGAACTAATAAAAACATTAATTCTGCCAGAAAAAGATTATCTGATGGGGTAGAAACATTTTAATTTTGGAGGTTACCTGTCAATTTTGTATTTCCATGTCTTTTGTCTAGAAACAAGCCTACAGCTAATTGACTTCTGTTCCTTTCCCCTTGACGTCTCATTTTTCTGAACTTAGAAGACTCAAATTAAAACAAAGATAAAATTCCAAGGGAAGCTGGCATTGATCAAGGTTTGGCTTAAATTGAATTAAGTGCTTTTTATTGAACTCAGCAGTATTAGTTATTAAAACCAGAAGTTTTTACCCTTGCTAGTGTAAAAAAAGAAAACAATGACTCACACAACAGCAGCTTTTACTGGGGAATTAAGGCACTCATTTTCTCTTATTCCATTAAAACTTTTGCAGACAAACACATGTGAACAAGGCAAGGAGATACAAGGCAGTGAGGAGCCAGTGTCCCAGAGATGCTCTCTCTCTCTGTTGTAGAAACTTGGGGAATGTTTTATCCAGGAAGAGGGCAGGAAGGGGGTCCAGGGTTTCCTCTTGGAGGGCTTTAAGTTAGTTGCATCTCCAGAGTGCTTGTATGTTTTTAAATGACTTGGAATTGTGCACATAGTAAGGGGAAGAAGACAGTAATGTAGTATACTATAGAGAACACTAGTCAGGAAGTTAGAGCCTCAGGCTCAGCTTTAGATCTGTGGCTGGCTTACAAGATGCTTGGCTGTGGTAAGACACTGAAACTGTACAGCTTCTGCTCTGCCAGCTGTGCAACAAGAGGTTAGACTCAGTGAGTTCTGGGCAGCAAGGCCTTAGGATCGATGAGTCTTAAAAGGCTCTCACTTTATTTTATCATCTATTTCTGTGTTTCGTTTTGTGCCTGTGGGAGACCATTGTGACTTATAATGAATATGGAAGGTAGTTCATACTGGAGTGAAGAAACCATGCCCTCTAGGCAAAAGCTTAACTTATCATCCATTATTTCTTTTATAAATAAAAGACTGATTTCAGTTAAAGGTCAGAACAGGACTTTCCAGTGCTCATCCTCCTATGGAAACATCAATCTGAACAACTGTGCATGCATGGGAAAATGTCTTCACAGAAGTCAATGAAACAAGGCCTGAGCTACAGCACATGACTATAATAGGAAGAAGGTGAAGACACAGTTTGACACCACCCAGGCCACTCAGCAAAACAGGGAGAGAAAGGAGAAGGGAATCAAATAGCACATGATGCCTCAGTCCTGAGGACCATGCGTGCTTCAGTAAAATCCCATTCCAGACTCCACGATGTCATGAACACACTAAGTTTCTGGACCAATATTCGTCCAGGTTGATACTAGTTGAACGAATGTAAGCTTTGATTCTTTATCTTTTCCTTTTTAATTTCACTGTACACTTTTATTTTGCAGAAGATATGAGGTTTATATAAAACATTTTTTTTTTTTTTTTTTTTTTTTAGTTTTTCAAGACAGGGTTTCTCTGTATAGCCCTGGCTGCCCTAGAACTCACCCTATAGTCCAGGCTGGCCTTGAACTCAAAAATCTTCCTGCCTCTGCCTCCCAAGTGCTGAGATTAAAGCGTGTGCCACCACCGTCTGGCTATATAAAACATCTTATAGCAGGTTATGTTAAGCTGGAAAATTTTTTTTTTTTTTTTTGGTTTTTCAAGACAGGGTTTCTCTGTGTAGCCCTGGCTGTCCTGGAACTCACTCTGTAGACCAGGCTAGCCTTGAACTCAGAAATCTGCCTGTCTCTGCCTCCCAAGTACTGGTATTAAAAGCACTGCCCAGCAAGCTGGTAATTTTGATTACTTAAATACAGTGGAAGATAGTTAGAAAGGAAAGGGACAAAGGATCTCAAAGACAACCAGATAAAGTTTTCTTTGATTAAAAAAGGATGTGATCACCTCTTTCCTACCAAAATTACCTTGCATGTAAGCAGGTTATATTTTATAATATAAAGGTAGAGCAGCTGAAGAGGTTGCAGAATATTCTGTCCAACAATGGGAGAAAACACATTTGTTTTTACAAGTGTAAAGTGTATACAGAGCACTCTCTATTATAAATAATTTGTTAAGCCATAGAACATGCTAAAAACTAAACACAAAAATTTAAATAACATCAAGTATTTTTTTCTGGATCCAATGATATCATACTAGAAATCAATAGTAAGGAATTTTTAGAAAATTCAGAATCACATGAAAATGAAATACCATGTTCTATGTACCATGAATAACAAAGAAAATGAGAACTTAAAGTAATATTGAATCTAATGAAAACATACACACAGTATCAAAATCTATGGACTGAAACAAAGGCTGTCTTATGAGGGAACTTTATGACAATAAATAACACAAAAAGAGAGATCTTTATTTCCCACTATCTGATTGGTTAGAGCCAAGATACAGAAAGTTCAACATCCTTTAATGGTAAAATTCTCAATAAGATCAGGTATCTAAGGAATGTACATCAACAAAATAAAAGATTACAGTTGCCAAATTCATAGCTAATAATTATAGTAAATGAAGTATGTTACTCTAAAACATTCCCACACCTGCCACATCTATTCAGTAGAGTTGTGGTTTGCATGTGGAATGCTTAGGAGGTAGTGGCTTGCTGGAGGAAGTATGGGAAAGGTCTTGAGGTTCTGTAGTTGGTTTCCAATTCCTGTTTTACTGTCTGTTTTCTGACTGTGGCTGCAGTGTGACTATCCAGGCTCCAGTTGCTACTCCATACCTACTTTGACATCTTAGAGTGTCTTTCCTGAAAATGTAATCTAGAATAAACACTTCCTTCCTCAGATTGCTTCCTATCAGTTTTGTTGTTGTTGTTGTTGCTATAGTAATGGGGAACATAACAAATTAAAAATAATGAGAAGTAAGGCCATTGTTATAAAAAACCTATGTGATTCTTAAGCCTTTGGAACTTGTAGGAGGAATGTGGAAGAGTTTGGAGTTCCAGGTTATAGAAACCCTCAAATGCTATAAACAGAGACTAATGGACTATTTTGGTAGGAATTTAAAAAGTAGAAAGCTGAGAGAAGTGCAGACTATGGAAACCTAGCCTATTATGTTTCACTGGGGGAGGCAAGGACTCTGTCAGAAATGGAGACAGAGGCCATTCAGGGTATATTCTGACAGGAGAATATGGCTGTATTATGCCTGTGCCCTGAGAACTTACATAAGCTGCATGTGAGAGTAATAGAGCTGGAAGGGAAGGACTGCAGAGCTCCTCTGAGTGGAAACCATGCCACATGAGGCCCAGATGACAGAAGGAGAGTCGCAGGACTTGGCATTTTCCTTTGTGTGCTTTGCTTTTACTTTGGTTTGATCTTTCCTTGCTGTACTTTCATTCCGGTCTGGGACAGGGATGTTTACTCTGTGCCATTATATGTTAGAAGTATTTATCTTGTATTTTGTTTTTACAAAGGCTCACAGTAAAGAGTTTGCCTTGAAATTCAGAAGAAACAAGGGTTTTTGCTCTGTTAGTACATTAAATACCATAGACACATTTAAAGTTGGAACAAACGTATTTTGTATTGTAAGATGGTAATCAGCTGAGCCAGTACCAAATATTCTGGTTTAAGTGTGAAATGCCCACTGCAGGCACAGGCTATTGAACACTTGGCCCCAGCCAGTGCTGCTTTTTTGGAAAATTATGGAACCTATAGGAGATAAAGGAAGTGGAGATGGAGATGGAGAAAGTGGGTCGGTGGGGCAGGCCTTGGGATTGATAATAGACTCCCAACCCCTGTTCCTTCTGTTTATGACCATAGAGACAATGTGACCAGGTGGTCCTCTGCCCCACCACTGCACCTTTCCTGCAGGGCTGGGGCCTGTACACTGCAGACTGGCATGGATCCTTCCTGTCAGATATTCTGTTATACAATAATGAGAAAAGTAAGCAATATGAGAGTATTGAAAACCCTACTTAGAGATATTAGATAGAGGAAGTAAGAATACAAGCATCATCCAAATGTGAAAGTAAGGAGTTCCTTAGGCCCTTTTTGTATGTGGCATCATCTTATACATAGAAACCTAACAACTTAATTGAAAAACCATTTGAACTAATACAAAATTAGTTTTAGTTTTCAAAACAACAGCAAAAATGATTTCTGGGTTACAGAGTCGTCTAGGACAGCCTGAGTCACAGCATGAGACCCTACCAAAAACCAAGAGAAGATGACCTGAAACAGAAGTCAGGAAGGCCTTTTCATTCACAATAGTTTTTAAAGAAATGTTTAGGAATGAAATTAAACAATGAAGGTGATTAACAAAACTGAAAAAGAGATAGTGGAAAGATATCACATACTTACGTTTAGGAGAATTAATATTCTTTAAATGTCCTTATCACCCCAAATTTTTATAGATCTCACACTTTCTATCAAAATGTCAGTAACAGTTTTTCACAGAAACAGAAAAAAAATCCCCAGATTTATGTGGATGCAAAAAAGTCTAAATAGCTAAAAATGTTGTTGAGTTAAAAAGAGGAAAGCTGCAGGCTAAATCATATTAACCCAAATGTCATGATACCATAATAAAAACAGGCATGTAGAACAATGTAAAAGAACATAGGTGCTAAACTCAACATATATTTATGAGTTAATTCTTGACAGAGATATTCAGGACACCAGAAAAAATAAAAAAATACCCCCTTTTTTACATATATACACACCTCTACACACACACACGTGCACACATGTGAGCATGTATGTGTATGCATGTGTACATGCATACACACAATGTCAAAATGGACTAAAGATTGAAAATGAGAAAAACATAGAGTAAGTAAATAAGTATTTTTTGGAAGAAAATGGCCAGCAGCCATGTGATCTTTATGTATGGAATCTACAACAACTGAATTCATATACATTTTGAATAGAATAGCAATTAACAAAGCTGGTAATGTGGGGAATGTGGAGGCTAGTTAGGAGGTCTAAGTCAAGAGTTCTAATTTATCACAGTTTCTGTAGTTAATGACAGTTATATAAAAAATTGCTTGCCACCACTCATTATCAGAGAGGTAAAAATTAAAATCAAAATTAAATATTATACCACATATATTAGAATGTATTTTTTTTAAAAAAGTTATTTTGAGAAAGGATCTCTGAACACAGTATGCTGGTGAGTGTATAAATCCATTATATGGCTATAGTATATCCATTATATGGATATAGTATAGTATATAGTATATAGTGTTATCCATAGTATTATGGATAAAACATGTGTCTCTCCTCAAACAGCAAAACAAAACACCACAACCAATTAAACAAACAAAAACAAACAAAACCAAGAACTACCATATGATCCACTAGATCCACTGCTTAGTATAATTGAAAGAAAATGGAATCAGTGGTTCATTGAGATACGGTTATATCCTGTGTTTATTGGAGACCACTTAAAATAACTGAGAAATAGAATCAACTAAGCATTTATGATGGATGGAAAAAGAAAACATGATGTATAGACCGGCACAATCGAATCTTATTTAGCCTAGAAAAAAAGAACATTTTATCATTTGTAGCCCCAGGATGTTAAGTGAAGTAAACCAGAAAAAAGAACAGCTAACCAACAAAACAATGAAAACAAACAAAGAACCCATATGATTTCATGATTAGACTCTGGAAAAATTGAATTCCTAGAGTACAAATACATTTCTCTCCTCCACATTAATAATTGCATGTCATTATTATTATGGGCTCAGGTACTTATTTTATATTTTAGTATAACCAGTCTTACTTTATGGACTTAATTGTTCAGATCATTACACCTTTGATGAGGCAGAGCTCCTCTGGTTCCCATTTCCCTTGTCATTTGTATGGTCTTATTGTTAGATAATGGCTTTTGCCATCTTTGTTTATAAATAAAGCTTATTGGAACATAGTCATGTTAGTTCTGCTGCATATGGATGCTTCAGCATTACAATCACAGACTTTCATTATTGCCACAAAGACCCTATGACCTATAAGACCTACAATGTTTGCTTCAGGATCATTTACAGACTGTTTGATGGCCCTTGATCTAGGCTTTTCTATAGTTTTTTTCATAAGGCACTGACTTGCAGGAATAAAACTTTCAGAAGTTTCAAATTTAAATCTATGTTATGTTTTCTTAAATTTAGATCTTGATATTAGTCCTAAAATGTTATCTTCATTGGTGCCATCAGCAAGGCTCTTTGCAACACTTGTGATTTGTGGTGGCGTTGTTTGTTTCACTATGACTGATAGTGTCCTTGCCTGGGTACTCAAGAGTTAGTTTTAAAGTGCCTTTTCTCTAGGCAGGTTTTCCTAATTGAAAGGGAAACACCCACATCAGGTCTACTGTGTCTTTATTTCTTTTACTGCCTCAGCTTAAAATGTCTATATAATCATCACCTAAGCTCTTTAAATAGCTGTACACTTGAGAAAGTACTTGCTGATAGCATTAGGTCTGCTCAATGGAAGTGGTTAGGTACAAAATTTAATACGGAGTGAAAAACGTTGACTAGAGTTTTGTGCAAGTCCATCAAACTTACTTCATTGGTAAATTTAGTCAAATTAGAGCCAATGGTTCCAGAAGTGAAATGTGAGCACATGGACCCACTTCTCCTCAGTGCTCCCCAAGCCATATGCTGTGACCTGCATGAGAGAATATAAATCACTACACTCTACAGTGGCTTAACATGTTCAAACATCTGGACTTAGACATAAAGCTGGTTTCAACATGTTTTTCACACTCTAATATCATCATCTCACCAAATTAGTAAAATTGTCAATAGAGAGTGATTAGAAAAATGAGGTGATTTATTTCACATAATAAATTTATTAAAGTCCCAATGAAGCTACATTAGTTTTATTAGTTCAAATTATAGTTCAGTTCTGTAGTAACACAGATAGAAGTGGTGTAGACAAGGCTAGTACTCACATGTTTTCTCTGCTGTGTTGAGACCAATATCCTATGCAATGCACAGAAACAAGAAACAGCTTTGACCTGTGGTATAGCCTCATTCAGATTACAACACAGCAGTGCTATAAAGACTATTTTACCATAAGGATACAAGGTTACAATAACAGACTAAGAAAGTAACATTTTTCAGGCACATGATGTCGTCTTAATTCTTTCATCTTGTGCTGCTAATTTTTTCAAATGAGGAGTTTGTCACATGTTCTCAGTTTATACTCCCTTTAGCTATCAGAAATACACATTACTTCCGTTACTTGTCTGAGCCTGACTTCCTAATTGCTGAATTCAGTTGTTTTTTCAGGCTGTGGCCTTCTTAATCCTTATGCAATATTAGATACTGGTTTGCACTTCTGAGTGAGTATATGTCTTATTTTCATAATATCTGATTCTTCGCCTTGATACCTCATCACTTCACATAATTTTCTTTGGTGGCTTTTCTCTACTTTGGTTGCAGTTACATATAGATGATGGTAAAATATAAATTTCCAGCCTGATCCTGGGTAATTTTCTCCCAAATGTGGTTGTCTTGAGCTGTCTTTTCCAGTGTACCTTAATCTTATTATGTTTTTCTTTCTTAAATTTTTCCTGTTTCTCAAGTTCTTTATATTACTGATTGTGCTATTACCAAGGTTGTCTTGGATTTAACATTGGAATAATATTTGATACAATATTTTTCCTGTTTTCCATAGCCATTAAATTAACAAATGTTCGAAATTCTTTTCCTTTACAGTCTTTTTTCTCCTTTCCCTGTCTTTTTTGTTTATGCTTTGTTTTCAGTATACCACTCCCTTCCATTCTTCTTATTCCACCCACCCTACCTCTCCTGTTCCAGCTCCATTCCTCCTCCATTTCCCTTCAGACAGAAGCAGGTCTCGAGGAATATCCACTGAACTCAGCATCACAAGATAAAATAAAGATAGGCACAAACCCTAATTTCAAGGCTGGGTGATGCAACTCTGTAGGAGGAAATGGCTCTCAAGAGGAAATGAAGGAGTCAGAGACACCCCCAGTCCTACTGTTAGAGGTCCCTCAGGCTAACAACTATGACATATATATACAGAGGACCTAGTGCAGACCCATTCAGTATCCATGATTGCTGCTTCAGTGTCTGTGCATTCTATGTGCCCTATATAGTTGAAGTATGTGTGCCATGTTCTCCTGGTATCTCACATTTCTTCCTCTTCTTATTCCACTGGGTTCCTTGAGGTCTAAGGGGAGAGACCCAGTGGAATCTTCAATATGGTCTACAGTAGTGGTTCTCAACCTGTGAGTCACATCTCCCTACAGAAGTCACATCAGATATCCCACATATCAGATGTCTATGTTATGATTTATAACAGTAGCAAAATTATGAAATAGCAACAAAATAATTTTATGGTTGGGGGTCACCACAACATGAGGAACTGTACTAAAGGGTCGCAGCATTAGGAAAGTTGAGAACCACTGGTATACAGAAAGAAAAATGAGAACTTTGGGCTCAAAGGACTTCTGCTGGCCATCACATAAATCACTTTTCTGTTCAATGCTTGTTTCCTTGCCTATAAAAGTTAAGAGTATATATGTAATTATCTTTACAAGGGTGTGGGGCAAATCAAATAAATAGAAATATTTAAAATTTCAAGGCATAGCATCTGGCACCTAGTAATTGTTCAAACATATTGGTTGAATCTGATCTCCCAAAACCAGCTGGAAAGGACAACTTGTTTCTTTCTTTAACATATTTAATGTCTCTATAGTAGATTGCTCCTGTGTTATCTGCCCCCTCCCTTCTGTTAATCCTTATGTACTTTCCGTGTGGCGGGACTGGTGGCTGTCATAGTTTTCACCTGGTGATATGGACTCCAAATGTAATTACGCCTCAACATTTCTCTCATCCTCAGTCAAGCTCAAACATTTCCTGCATGTGTATTTGGATTGAGCATAGATAATTATAATTTCAGCCTTAATTAGAATTTTATCCCTGATCTGATTTGCCTTTTGGGCTAAATTAAAGGGAAGTAAAAACTTCTCTGATAAGGATGGGTTTCCAGGTTGGTGTTGTTTTAGTGTCCTTTGGCAATCAGAAGTTGCCGCAGCCATCACACTACTGGGTAGACTACATCTTCTGAACTGGTATGCTCTTGCTGTAGTACAGAATTGTAGCTGGGTTACCTGAACCTGCCTTTAATCAGGACATGACTATCAATGGAGAAGCCCTGAAATGCAAGGCACACATCCTCATAGAATCATGAAATTGTTGGGAGAATTACTTTAAAAAAATCTGAGCTCTCATTCAATGCTTTGTGTGAAAAAAAAAAATGATTTGGAGTCTAAGCATCCCTAATAGTTTGGAGCTAAATGAAGAATGATCTATGTTTCTGGCAAGCTCCAGCCACGGTGTGATGATTTTTCACAGGCTTATTCATGCCCTTCCTAGGGAAAGCTTTCCCAGGCAGATAGAACTGGCCAAAACAGTGTGAAGAATCTTCTCTTAATCTCTTCTATA
Organism: Mastomys coucha; assembly: GCF_008632895.1. Classification (NCBI taxonomy): domain Eukaryota; kingdom Metazoa; phylum Chordata; class Mammalia; order Rodentia; family Muridae; genus Mastomys; species Mastomys coucha. The sequence goes on along the minus strand of NW_022196904.1, from coordinate 174,339,094 downwards.
TTTAGAATTTTCCTCTAAGTTAAATACAAACTAGACAATATTTAATAGGTAGGTATATTAAGACAATAGCAGAAAAATATCATTCAAAACTTTAATCAACCTGGCAAAACAAAAGTTTTCAAAAAGATCTACAGGAAAATGTCTGGATGGTAGTGTGTTTACAGTTGTTTGTCTCCATAGCATTCTCTGTTCTATTCTTTGTTCTAGTCTCTGTTCTATTTCTGTGATGAACTATACTCAACTAAATGCTGGCTTGACCTATAACATTAGGGAAAAGTTGCTGCCCAAGTTCAGCACAGTTAAGCTTGTGTGCATTGTAGTACCTGCAACGGAGCCCTCGGCAAGAATACTTTAGGAAGAAAGGGCTCATGGGAGCATGTTTCCCACTATATAATAAATAAACTACTGCCCCCAATGGAAGGGAAAGGTCACCGCGCTGTGCAACACTCCTTCAGTGAGAGGAGGCTCTGACCACTGAGGACACTTGTGCTTCTCATTATGACAGATGTGTTAACCACATCACGCTGGCTATGCTCCAACCCCAGCCATGGCTGCCTCTGCTTCTGCAGCCGCTCTCATCTTCACCTCAGTTGGCTGCAGAATTCTTCACTTCCTGTCCTAAACTTTTGTGAGGTGTCATGGCTGTTAAACAGCTGCCATGTTGCAGGCCAGATGTGGCTGTACTTTAGTGTGCATGAAATGTTCCATCTATAAAATATTAGATAGTTTAAAAAATCTGTTTTTAAGGTTTGTAAAACACTTAGGATTCCTTAAGATAAGAGGGCTATTTGTACATTCTTAAATCGTGTGTGAAAAATGTGCCAAAGTATAAAATACAAAAGGCGGCAGTGCTATGGCTCCTTTATTCTCTTGTTTATAAATACAGGTTTGCAGCTTCTTTGAGGGGGACAAGTGTATATAATCCTGTGAGACTTTCAAAAATCTATACCAAGGGTTCTAATCAAAGGCTGGTAAAATGTTGCATTGGGTTTAGAGTGGGAAGAGTCTGTTTGAAGTATGGACATTATTTAGGAGCAGGAAACAAAAGGAATGAACAAGCATACACTTAAGTTGTTAAACAAAAAAAACCCCTGTGTTTTGAAGGTATCATTTATATACAGTGAAATGTGAAGATCTCATGTGTGGAGGCTGATCAGTTTTCACAAATGGTTAACCTTGTCATGTTCCAGCCCTATTAGCACCCAGCCCCCTATCTCCCATTCCTTCTCATTAGTGCCCACTGCCAAACCACCAGGCCTTGAGTTTTATCACAGTTGATTAAGTTTGACTATTCTAAAACTTTATGTAAGCATAGTCATGTAGTCTTACTATGTGTGCCTGGCTTCTTTCACTGAGAATAATGACTGATTTGAGGCTTATCTGCATTGTTATTTATTGCTGAGCACTATTCTAATACATGAACAAAACATCGTATTTAAAATAATCCACAATCTTGACGGACATACGAATTACTTAGAGTTTTTGCTGTGATGAATAAAGCTCCTGTGATTCCTCTTAAGACAGAAGTTTCCAATCACTTTTAACTGATTTAAATGGTGTTTTGCTGGCCCGAGAGTGTTGTAATGGCTGACACCTGCAGCAGGTAGCATGCTCTCTGATAGTCAGCTCTCCTTGCATGGGTGCACACATTTCTGCAGGTTGATCAGCATCCCTACCAAGGCTCAGCTACGATTATTCTCAAGCACTCTGTGTCAGTACATTGATGATTATACATAAGTAGTTCAATTAAATAGCATGAAAACCACTAATACTGTTTAGTTGCCTAGTAAAATAACTGATGGTATTCTTTTTAATGTTTTGGTTAAGAAATCATGAAACTATTTTTTCCAAAGTAACGTTCTGTTTCCATTCGTCCGCATATCCGAGGGTTCCAATTGCTCCATATCTCCTCCAACATTAATTCTTCCTACATCACAAGTACAGTGCAGATGTAATGGCCTCTCATTATGTATGTCTGCTTTTTGCTTTAAAGTAATTTCGGATTTACCAAAAAGTTATGCATTCCCGTCACATAGCTTCACCTAATGTTAACATTTGATCAACATCAACCAATTAACTTTATTACAGTGCTCTTAACCAGTGCACAGATTTTATTAGAGTTTTCCCACTTAAGTTCTTCTGTTGTTTGAACATCTAGTCCACACTCCATACTACGTTTGAATTCATTATGGTTGCATTTTCCTGGTGACTGGTGATGCTATCTCTTCATAGATCCTGTTTGTAAGGTTTTGTTTCATTTTGTTTTGGTGGTTGGGAGGTAGTAGTGGTATTTACTATTTTGCTAGCTTTTAAGAATGTCTTGTTTGTTCTAGATAACATTCTGTTATCATATATGTGTAGTGAATATTTTATTTCTAATCTATGACTTGAATATTTTCTTACTGGTATCTTTTGATAAGCAGTAGTCTTAGCTTCATGGGTAGGTAAACTCTGAGAGTTCTCATGAATAAGAAAGAGGACTCAGATTTAGTGTGGAAAACTAATTTGGAGGAAATAAACAGTGATGACTTCAAAGATCTAAGATGAACTAAGGTGATCTTGGCATTGAAATATAAAACTAGAGGACAATGTAAATAAAGAAAATATCTAAAATAAAAAAAAACTAGAGGACAAAATATCTGAAATTGGTCTGTGTATCTGTGGTAGTAATTTATCTATCATTAGCTGTAGCAGTTCCTCATGCTCTGAAGCAGGTTCCTTTTTATAGTCATTATTTTACTGATATGTAGTGTGTATAATATTAGTTAAATATAAAATAATATTCTCACTGGCATATAAAGTCGAATTTTTAAAGCTAATCTAAAAAATGTGACTTTTCAGCTCAGTGAATTCTTGATCGCTAGGATTCAAATCACAGTTTTTAAAATGTACTACAAAGCTATATGGTTGGTCCTTACCTCCTACTTCAGCCTCACTGGCCTCCCACTCTGACCTGGCTCTTACTGTCCTTCTGTTATTATCACTGGCCTCATTTTACTGTTTTGAAAAGATGGAGTTTGAGTTTATATAAAGAGTTTGCCATTAGCTCCTTCTGGGTCTTGAAATTTCTTCCTGAGATTCTGGTGTGGCTTTGTTCTAATTCCTTCTTTGCCAACATGTTAAAAAGGGATGTTCTGGCCATGAGTGCAAAGTCCTCACTCTGACTGCAGCACTTTCTCTTCCTGTGGCTATTTCTCTCCACATTTTTATGTAGGTGTTTGTCCATTAATTCTATATCACCCTCCATTTGAATGTAAGGGAATTAGTTTGTTATTCAAGAGCCACTGAGCTATTGAATGAATTAGGTGACGTGTATATGGACAGTCATTTGAAAGGGGAGACTAGGGGTTGTTTTCCTTGTAGGTGTGCTGGTTAGGGTTGCCACTTTGCCACATGTTAGCGCCACCTGGGAAAGGGAACCTCAACTGAGAAATGCCTGCAGCCAAGCCTGTGGGAATTACTTCCTTGATTAATGATAACTACGAGAGCACCCATGCTCACTACAGTCAGTGCCATTCCTGGACAGGTAGAGTTTTAGAAAAGAAACTAAGCAAGCCAGGAACAACCAGTCAGTAAGCAACACATCTTCATGGCTCTTTACTTCTGTGTATGCCTCCAGGTTTCTTCCTCGAGTTCCTGCTTTGGCGTTCCTCAATGACGGAATGTTAACTGTAAGGCATATAAACCTGTCTTCCCCAAGTTAGATTTTAGTAGTTTATTATCAAATCCATAGGGGCAAAAACCCTAAAACATCAGGGAAATGATATGAGAGAAAAGTGTGGGTAAGAACAAATGTAATCAATTATAGAGGCAGTGGATAGAACAATGTGATTGGGGTGTGGGATTTGAGACAGGAGTCATCAGAAATGAATGGGAAAATAGTATATCGTAAGATTTTCTGAGTAATGAACCACATATTTTATATATGTAGTGACTGAGAAATTATTGTAGAAGAGTAAATAGATTTTTTTAGTTAATCTTCATTTTTGAGATGATAGAAGCAGTTGGCATTGAAATGTTGAAGCTACTAATATAATGTATGTAGCTTCATGTAAGAGCTTTTATGACAGAATGAAGACAAGTCTCAGAATATGGTGAATGACTTAAACTCAGCTAGCAAAATGTTCTCAAGCGTAAGCCTTTCAGTAGATGTTCTTCATGGCTTTGTAGGAATTGGAAACATTCAAACTATAATATCTCTTTTTATTCTAGATTAGGATCAGTTGGCTTTCTTACTTTTTGAAAGCTTTTGACATTTCTGTTGGTGGTGGTTAAATATTCTTTTGGAAAATAGGAAGGATTCTTGAAAGACTGTATCAGTAAGAGAGGACCACTTCCTTTTCCTTCTCCTCTTCCTCTACCTCTTCCTTTTTCTTTTCCTCTTCCTCCTTCTGTTTTAGACTTCTTTTCTTAGGAACTGTTATAGTGAAGTAGGCACACTCTATAAAGTTGTGAACATGATGTCATTCCTGCGGGAGAAAATGAGGTACATTTTTGTGAACTTCAAATCACATTGTTATCAATAAATTTATACTAAACTCACTTCATATATGTTTATATTTAATCACATTTAATATATAGTAATGCATCAAATTTAATTATATAACAAGTCATATACCTTATTTTCTTATAATAAATAGTTGCTGAGCCCGGTCTGTCTGGGCTGATGTCCAGAGCAGACCTTGGGCTCAGGCTCCACAGCCAGTCCCAAAATACCCAGAGGAAGCTCCACTCCCAGGCGCTCTGACACACCCAGGATCAGAGGTGAGCAGGAACCATAATCTGTCCCAACACTGGGAGCAACTGGGACCAGCGGGACCAGGCACGCAGGAACTCCCCCAGCCCAGTGACTCAGGTTCCTTCCGGTCAGTCTGGGTTGGTGTCCTGAACAGACCTTGGGCGCAAGCTCTGCAGCCAGTCCCACAACACCCAGGATCACAGGATCTCAGAATCACAGGATCACAGAGACAGCTTGACTCTGAGGAGTTCTGACACAACCAGGATCACAGGAAGGACAGGCTCCAGTCAGATTTAGCAAGGGCAGGTAGCATTAGAGATAAACAGATGGTGGTGGGGGGGCAAGCGTAAGAAAATAAACAACACAAATCAAGGTCACTTGGCATCATCAGAACCCAATTCTCC
>NW_022196904.1:174324158-174332896 GCF_008632895.1 Mastomys coucha | reverse complement strand
TAATCTTTCAACAAATCCACACAAACTTAATTGCACCTCTTACAACAAAAACAACAGGAAGTGACAATGACTTTTTCTTTATATATTAATATGAAAATTAATATTACCAACATATCCTAATCGATTGAGGAATTAGAAATTTGTTGATTGTCATCCAATGGTCTCTCTAATTTGGTAATTGGAGAAATAGGTCCAACATTGTGCAATCTATATACACTTTCAGCTTGTTTGTTTGTGACAGTGTCTGGCTGTGTATGACGTAAGGGTCTTGAAATCTTGCTTTCCCTATCTCAGCCTCTCTATTAGTAGTATTGTTTATTTCATGTCTTTACACTATACTATAGTTTTCAGAACAGCTTACATATTTCAAAAGTATTTAAATACCCAAAAGAAACATAGATGATTAACTAGGGAGGTGGCTTGTAAGAGAACAAAGAGTGAGACTGAATGCTTTGCTTGACGTTTGTAACTCTTGTATCAAGTTTGAAGAATAGGACTTATAAGTTACTCTTCCTCTGAGATGAATGCTTTTCCAAATTATTATAGCTAATGAACCAAATTCTTACCCTCACCTAATGTCTGTGCCACCCTCCAAGCAGAACCATTGTTCATTGAAACAGTTGGTGAATGAGTTTATGGATAGACCATCTTAATGCCTACACCATTTCTTAAATGAAATGTAACCTGTTCTCTGTGGCCTGAGAATGAAGTCACTCACTCAAGTCAAATAGCTTTGACCATAGCAGGAAATCTGTATCCAAAATCGAGCCTACAATTCATTTCTTGGTGCAGCAGAACTATCAACTCTCAGCTTAGCTATGATGGAGGTAAAATCCTTTGGTGATGTGAGGGTTGTTGAAATACAGCCTTATTACAATGAAACCCAATGTCTAAAAATTGTTCTTATTTTGGGCTTGTACCACAGTAAGAGCCAAGATTTTAAACTCTACTAAATATAAAATAAACAAAAAGACTTTATATATTCATGTTCATTCAAGAAAATACTAGTAGTGATGTATTATTTTTAAGTATACAGCTAATATGTTTGGGGTTATTTAAAATTTATATTGAGAAAAATGTATTTTCACTATTGTTGTAGACGAGCATCTACATAAGACTGTTAAATTGATTGTTTTATATCAAATAACTTTTATAATACTTATTTTTATTGTTATAATATGTTATAAATTTTAAGGAATATGACAAAAAAGATATTGTAGATATTGAAGGGGGGTCTCTTGAAGGAGTGGGAGTACAAAAGGGAAACAAGAATGTGATTTAATTCTATTTACTTAAAATATGTTTTTAAATGTTAACAAATTCAGATAAATTGAAATCATGTAACTTTTCTCATAATGCAATAAAACTTAAATAAAAATAAATAAATAGTTGCTGAGAGTAGTGTGATCTTTTCCCACACTTTGCGTGCTCTACCTAATGTGAGTATATATGTACATATATTTTGGTTTTAAGTCTTAGCACAATGTTGTTTAATACAGTTTATAAGACAGGTGATTATCCACTGAACTCATAAATATACATTTTTTCCAAACATTTCATAGGTTCATCATGTACTATGGTAATTATTCTAGCATATTCAGGTATAGTTCACAAAGAGTTTTCCTTTTTTTTCCTGAATGTGTATTATTAGCTGCTTACCATGTCACTCACTGCCAATTAGACTCCAGCTAATGTCTAGAGGAAATTTATCTAACAGCTGTATCATCTCCATAAGACTCATCATGGCCTCCTGGAACTTAAGAACACCAGACAACAATTCAGTACTGTGCTTAGGATCCATTCGAAACATCAAAGTCATTGATGAACACAAACATGTGGAAGATGTGAAACTAAATAGGTCGAGAACAGAACAATTGCTTACATTTTGATGATCCCAGTGTAACCTCAGCTAGGAGCTATATGTTAGGTGACTTCACATCTTTAGCCATTATGAAAATATCATAAAAGTGCCAAGAATACACTAGAATTACATACACTCGTATTGACTTTGGCATTAAAAGTAAACTTTAGAAAGGAACCAAATTTGAAAAAAACAGATTTAAGGAGAGAAGTCTCAACAGTCCTTGGATTTAGTGCACACCACAGCCTTTTCTACCTGCGGTTGTCAGGCCTTTTAGGTTGCTTTCAGTGGATTGGGAAGAATAAACAACATCGTAAAGTTGCTTGTGCTTTATTATTACATGCTTCTCAGAATGTCTCTGTAAAGGAAACTTCTGGATTAACTTAACAGAAGCTGAAGTTACTAAAGCAGTTATTTTCAATAATAGAAGAAGCTACTGGTTAATAAAAATGCAACTGTGTAAAAGTAGCAGTGAATATCAGGTACTTTTACCACATCTTGTATTTATACTATTCCTCACCCTCTTGTTAAGGTCTGCTGAGGAAGGGTGATTCCTTTAAGATGATCATTTTTCATATGCCCACTCAAAGTATTTAACAAGTGTTCATCTAAAAATGCTACCTTAAAATCAAGTCTGGCGTTCTGGTTCAAACCTCAGACTAAAGGCTAGGGAGGGGGCTGCATTGCTTAAGTACCCGACACACAGCCATGAGATGAGGACCTGTATTAGCTCTCCAGAAGCCACATTTAAGCTGGGCATGGCAGAGTTTATTTTTAATACTAATGCTGGGGGTTGGAGACAGCAGGTCCTTGTGATTCATTGACTGGCCAGCCTGGTCAAATTGATGAACTTCATGATTAGTGAGAGATCCTGTGTCTGAAACATAGGATGGGTGGAGAGCATTAAATTTCAATGTTTGGTCTCCATACACATGCACAGATATGCACATACAAACGTGTATGCACATGTAAGCACAGCCACAAGAACACATACATGATGTACATACAACCAAACCAAACCAAACCAAACCTCAACTTGATTCAGAGTTGCATTACTAGTTATGTTATTTTATACCTGATCTTTGTGCCATGGGTTCTGTTTCTCCATTTGTAAAACTGATGAAATAATAGCATATTGCATATAGTATAAACATATAAACATACATATAACTATATAAAATGAAAAAATACGTGGATTCTATATTTTATTGATCATATAGTTGATATATAATTCCTATAATAAAAATTTAGGTTGTAAAAGGTTAATTTGCACAAATGCATATATCATCAAATGTATATATCATAACACCAAGTAAACATAAGCATCTTTCTTTAAAGATTTATTTATTTTTTATTTATATGAGTACACTGCAACTGTCTTCAGACACACACTAGAAGAATGCATTGAATCCCATTTCAGATAATTATGAGCCACCATGTGGTTGCTGGGAATTGAACTCAGAACCTCTGGAAGAGCAGTCACTGCTCTTAACTGCTGGGCCATCTTTCCAGCCCAAACATAAGCACCTTATACAAAGTATCTATTATTATGACGATGATATTCTTTTAAAAGAGAATACAATAATTCTCTATTGCAGACCATTTTTATTTATAATTTAATTTTTGTTCCTTTGAACTTTATTATGAAGATCTTTTCTCTAGTTTTATTTGAAAAGTGTGAGTCATATAATAGGAACATGTTTCAGAACAGATTCACTTGCCCAAGGTCACACAGAAGAACAAATCACAAACATAAATTCTTTTTGAAAATTAAATAATTAATTTACTTGGCATCCTGACTGCAGTTACTTCTCCCTTCTCTCCTCTCAGTCTTTTTTCCCCTTGCCCCTTCCCCATCCACTCCTCCTTCTCTTCTCTTCAGAAAAAAGGATGGCCTCCCATAGATATTATCAGTCCTTGTCATATCAAGCTGCTGTAAGACTAGGCACATCTTCTCCTATTGAGGCTAGAAGGGTCAGCCCAGTAGGGGGAGGAGCCCTAAAAACAGACAACAGTCAGAGATAGCCCATGTTCCTGCTGTTGGGAGTCTCGTATGAAGACTAAGCTACATAACTGTTACATATGTGCAGAGGGCCTGGGGCAGTCCCAGACAGGATCCTTGGTTGGCAGTTCAGTCTTTGTGGGCCTCTATAGGACCAGTGTAGTTGATTCTGTAGGTTTTCTTGTTATGTCTTTGACCTCTCTGGCTCTTACAATCCTTCCTCCCCCTCTTCCACAGATTTATTTGTTTTACAATTAAATTTTAGAAAAATTATATGACTTCTACTACCATTAAGCCCGAGTTACTTGTTCCTTTTAGGAATTTATAATGAATCTTGTGTTGCTATTCTTACATTATTAACTACAGGATAATGTAGTAAGTCACTTGACACGTGAGCAGGGATCATGTTTGTTGTTATTTTGGTTCTTGGTTTATATAACTGAGTACATTGGTAAGTTCTGAGAAAAGAAAACATAGCTAAAAGTTTAAAAATAGAAAGGTGAATTTATCTGCATTAGTTAAGTGTGACATTGGAGTTACTCCCAAGGCAGTGAACCTCTGAACAAAGCAGTATGGATGTTTACTCAAGAAGAATGCATGTATTAAGACAAGGAAGAGTTTGGTGGCAGAGCCATTACTGTATATGCTCAGTTTTAAGGCAATTCTTTAAGAAGGAAAGAGAATAGACAATCTCTGGATTAGCTCAGGCTCATGAAGTAAGTTTCTAAAAAGCTAAATTTGCATACAGGAACATTCAGGCAAAAGATGGTGGGCAGTGATACTTGTGCAAATAGTTTTAATAGGAACAAAATCAAAAGGCATTTGATTGTGTGTTTGAGGAGTTTATGGACCCATTGAGAAGTACAGTCCCTAGAGAAAGGCTTAGAGGGTTGATAGCCTCATCTCCTGCAGTTAGCTCTCTCTGTGTTTGTTATCAAATGTGGTCTTTCAGCTTCCTGCTCCAGCAGCCTGCTCCTATGTCTGCACACCATTATGTGTTCTTCATCTAGAACCATGAGCCAGAATAAACTCTTTCTTCCTTAATTTGACTCTGGTACTGGTATTTAATTACAGCAACAGTAAGCCAACTGATAAAAGAGCCTCGCATGGGCGAGGAAAGCACTACCGCTGTGCTTTCAGCTCTTGGTTTTGTGAGAAACAGTCTCACTGTGGACTTCAGGCAGTTCTTGAACTCACTATGTCGCCCATGCTAAGTTTGAACCTGTAATTCTTCCTCCACAGCCTTGCAGTGCTTGGATTTCAGGCATGTGCCTCATACAGATTTCATGTTGTAAACCAGCCTTCTCAGTCTCGCTATTATTCCCATTAATCCACACGTTTCTTAGGTGTTACTCTAGTTTGACAGAGGGAAGGGCACAAAGGTACATAACACACAAATTCCTCCTCAAGGAGCTCTTACCTTATGGCAAGCAGACAGACAATGTGTAAAGTTTCAATGTTTGCTATAATAAATTATCACAGACATGATGCTTTAAAACAATAGAAAAGTATCATCTCATAATTCTGGAAGCAAGAAGTCTGAAGTCAAGGTATCAACAGGCTTTATCCCAAGGCTCTAGAAAATTCAAGTTGTTCCCTTTCACAGCTTCTGGTGACACCTGCTGTCCCTTAGCTTGTTGGCTACATTGTTACTCTGATCTTTACATTGTTACATTGTTTCCGCCTATGCTATTTTTTTCCCCTTTGTGTCTCTTGTAAGTTCTTTTGTCTTTGGATTAAGGACCCATTTTTGTAAGTCTGGATGATCTCATTGCAAAATCCTTCATGCAATTACTTTTATAAGAGCCTGCATCCCACCTTTTTCTTCAAATAATGTAACATTCACAGGCTTCTTGGATTTAATTTGGATATTCTGAGTGCCCATATTTTCAGCTTAGCACAGGTGAGAATACCTATCAAGTCCATTTACATAAATATCCTTTATTCAGTTATGAGGAATGATTTTATTACCAAGAGTAAACAGGAAGATGACAGTATGTACAAACACAGTTCAGTTACACATAGCAATTGTCTTTTTAAAGTAAGTTAGATTTCAGATATTTTCCAAGATACCCATGTTCAATTTTTAGGAGAACACTTAATATGTAGCTTCCATCCACACCCCAGGAAGATAATGGAATGCAGGCTCTGAATCCCCTGGGCTTTGTTGCTACTATAAACTAGGTATATCACCTTAAGTAAGACTTGCCTATAAAATAGGAATTATAGTAGTGGTTATTGTGTTTGTGGAATAGATTAAATAAACTAATATATACAAAATGATTAGAACAGGGATTAGCACATAGTAAGCACTTAATATGATTAACTAGTGTTCCAGTTTAGCTATAACTGTCAACTTGTCACAGCTGAAAGTCATCTAAGACACATTGCCTAGATTAAATGGGCCTCTGAGCATGTCTTGACCGGGGGCTGTCTGTTGTTGTTGAAAATAGATTTTTATAACATGCATCCTGACCCCAGTTTCCCTTCCCTCCACTCCTCTAAGCTCCCTCTCCATTTCCCTTCAGAAAGGAGTAGGCCTCCAATAGACAACAACCAAATGTGAGAAAACAAGATACAAGGAAATAAGGCAACAGCTCTCATATGGAGGCTGGACAAGGCAACCCAACAGGGGGAAAAGAGTCTCAGGAGCAGGCAGAAGAGTCAGAGACACACCCACTCACACTATTAGCCAAGCTAGCATTCATAATGGTGTTAATTGTTAAGTGGGCAGTGCCCTCCCTAGGAAGGAAGCTAGCTGGAGACTGCCAGAGTTCCCCTATCTCTTCGTGGATTTCATAGCCTGTATTCATTGTCTTTCCAGAGGTATTGATGGGAGCTGCAAATTAAATGTTCTTAACAGAAATTTAGTGTGGGAGGCTCATAGGAGATATTTGGAATAAAAAACAATGTATTAACAGTCAAAAAAATGGAAATGTAAGATTTGTAATGAATATTGTTCCACTATCAGCACAATATTTTATGATAAATACACATTGACTTCTAAAGTTGAATTACTGTGCTTAACATATAATTTTAAAAATTTAGTCTTTCATGTGATTACAAGGTATATGATGAATTCATGAAATTCTTAAGCAAATGGATGGAACTTCAAATTATTATCCTGAGTAAGGTAACCCAATCACAAAAGAACACAAATGGTATGCACTCACTGATAAGTGGATATTAGTCTAAAAGCTCCAAATACCCAAGATACAATTCTTAGACCACATGAAGCTCAAGAAGGAAGACCAAAGTGTGGGTGCTTTGGTCCTTCTTAGAAAGGGGAACAAATACTCACGGGAGCGAATATGGAGACAAAGTGTAGAGCAGAGACTGAAGGAAAGGCCATCCAGAGACTGCCCCACCTGGGGATTCATCCCATATACAGTCACCAAAACTTGACACTATTGTGGATGCCAAGAAGTGCATACTGAAAGGAGCCTGATATAGCTGCCTCCTGATAAACTGCCAGAGTCTGACAAATACAGATGCAGATGCTCACAGCCAACCATTGGACTGAGTAAGGGGTCCCCAATAGAGGAGTTAGAGAAAGGACTGAAGGAGATGAAGGGGTTTGCAACCCTATAGGAAGAACAACAATGTCAACCAATCAGAGCCCCCCAGAGCTCCCAGGGACTAAGCCATCAACCAAGGAGTACACATGGCTCCAGTTGCATATGTAGCAGAGGATGGCCTTGTCAGGCATCATTGGGAACAGAGGTCCTTGGTTCTATGAAGGCTTGATAGATGCCTCAGTGTAGGAGAATGGAGGGAGGGGAGGAGGGAGTGGTTGGGTAGGTGGAGGAACACCCTCATAGAAGCAGGGGGAAGGGGGATGGGATAGGGTGTTTCCAGGAGGGGGGAAACCAGGAAAGGGGATAATATTTGAAATGTAAATAAAGAAAATATCCAATAAAAAAGAATTTACTGAATTTTGAAGTCATATAGTAAGATAAGGCTATCTGGTACTATAAATCTTTCTTTTGTTCATCAGTATTGTCTTTGTTGTTTATGCATGCGATGGTAAGAATATGGAGGAGGATATGACTTTATACAGTGCTTAAAAATATAAATGGTTTCATTTTTCTGATTTACACATTGTAGGCATTTTAGAAGAAAAGAGAGACTAGTAGAAAAGAAAATAAATAAAAATCATCCACATAGTAGCTAGGCATGGTGATGCACTTGGGAGGCAGAAGCAGGTGGATGTGAGCTTGTCAGTCTACAGAGAGTTCTAGGACAGCCAGTGTTACCCAGAGAAACATCAATGGAAACAAAATGAAACAAGGACAAAACAAACAAGCAACCCAAACCTCCCAGAGTTCTGGAAATTTTCATTGAAAACCTTTGGCCTTTTATTTTTTTCCCCTTGACAAAATGTTATATTCTTTTTCTTAGAAGTTGTTCACATTTGGTAGAGCAAAATTAAGTTATCTTTTTTTGTAGCTATGTGAATGATCACAGATCTGCTGACTACAGAGTGGAGCTGTTTCCATGCCCAGGGCATTGGAAGGGCTCTGGTCCCGGGTGTTGCACTACGGATGCAGTGGGTTCACTCTTAGTTGGAATTCACCATCAGAGACAGCGTGTCTGTGAAAGCCTGGGGTTCTTCTTGGACCCTGGTGTAGTAGATTGGAGGAACAGTCTGAGGTCTGTGGGTCAGCAATGGCTTTTCCGTTGGTTCTTGCAGCTTACAGTTCATCTAGATAGAAGATTTTTTTAAATTCAGGTAATAGGTATATAGTTTAAATACAGAAAATAATAAACCTGACATTTTGCATTACTGCTGTGCTGCTTTAGAATCTGGTTGATAGAAAGTACAATAAAATGTCTACCTTTTGGTCTTCCTTCTTCTTGAGTTCCTTGTGGAAT
>NW_022196904.1:174308312-174322965 GCF_008632895.1 Mastomys coucha | reverse complement strand
AAAAAAAAAAAAAAGAAAGTACAATAAGTCTTACATTTATAGTTCAATAATTTTTTATTATCATTCCTCCTTGAGCTGTAAAAATTATGAGGAAAATCTATTGTATAGTAGAAACCATTGCTGTCTATAGACGTAAAATTCACAGTTTTTGTGGTTGTTGCTTAGTACAATCTAGAAGAATATATAAACAGCATGGTGACACTATTGCACATCTCAAGAATCTGTATTAAATTACTTAATGTAAAAAAGTCTGACAATCTGTATCAAATATGTATCAAAAGTATTTTTAAATTTCTAAAACCATGCCCACCAAAAAAACCCCAAACCCAGACAACAATGACTACAATCCCCCAAGCATGCGTGCTTTGTAGGAACAAACAGCATCCGATGAGCCTACATTGCATGGACTCAGATGTGTTCTGCATTGCTAATTGGAGGTGGAACTTGAAATTATAGTAATAATAAAACAGCATATCGCGTTGTCTTCTACTTTAGGATGGAGAATTAAGGGAGTTGCTTAAGTTAAGTAAGAGAAGAAAGGGAGGAAGTACATTAGCAGGGTTGTTTTTATTTCTTATAAAAACAACCTAATAATACAATGTTGAAAAGAAGACTTCCCAACAGAAATTTAAGAGCATATTCCATATAGGAAACTGATAACTAAAATTAAAGAATTCCATTGACTCTTCAACCACAAATAAAGGTATTGATAGGAGCAGAAAATATATCCACGAGGAAACTCTAAAGCTGAGATACACATGTCAAGAATTCTTAGTCATTTTGAAAACACAAACTATAAAAATATTGATATACTAGTTTCTGCTTATTGGACTGGCAAAGTTAGTAAATGTGTTCAGTTGTGATGTAAAAACTATAAGTATGGAACAAGGAGTAGGAAACAGGGAATACAGGGAGGTGTGTAAGGAGCCGTGCACACTTTCTGAGCTCACACGGTGAGAGAACAAAGGAAGAATATCCTTATTTATTGACTGAGAAGTCTACTCATGCTTAGACCTTCATGGAAATTCTCCTCCAGGTTTATAAATGGACACACATAAAGCTGTTTTGTACAGTGCTATTTGTGCTGGGGGCAGATGTTGAAGCATTCTGGGTGTGCCTTACCAGGAGGATGTGCAGATAAAATGTAATGATTAACGAGCGAACAAATAAGCAAAAAAAAAAAAAACCCAAATGAAACCAAAGCAAATACATATACATATACACATATTCATATACTAAAATATACATATACACATACACATACATATACACATATACAAATACCATGCATTCACATACCCCATCCTTAAGACAGACCATCATTTCATCATTTACATTTTGTTGTTTTACCTGTGTGTGCTTTTCCAAATGCATGCTATTGTGTAAGCATAATGTATTTTATTTGTTTGCTTTGGTGAATTTTTTTTTGGCTTGGTTTCATTTTTTCCTTGCTTGTGTATTTGTTTGTTTGTTTGTTTTGAGACAAGGCTTATTGTGTGGTTCAAGGCTGGTCTTGAACTCATGATCCTTTTTCATTAGCCTCCCAAATGTTAGGATTGCCCATGTGCACATACATACAAATTTATGTATTGTTTTGTTTACCAAAGTTTTACAGTCAATATATGTTGCTATATGTGGCAGTAATCCAGTCACTTTTTAACAGCATTTAATAATGCCTTTTGCTCTTCACTATACATATACATGTACATATATACATATGTGTATATAATACATACACACAACCAGTGCAAGAAGGGATGGATTTGCCAGGTTACATGATAATGTTATGAATTGACTAAAACGGAATTAATCACTGCATTTGAGATCTTAAGTACAGCCCAGCAGCAGCAAGACACCATGAACAATTGTATTGCTCATGTACAATTACTCTACAAGTTGTAAGTTTGAAACAGTTCATTTCTTCTTGCTTGTCTTTATAACTCACCTTTTGTTTAGTACTAAGTGTAAAGGAATTCTGTATTCCTTCCTTCTAGTTGCTGCTGTCACATTTTAAACTTCTGGTCATGCATGCTCAGTGTATTACAGGTCATCTCAGTGACACACAGGCTCACTTCTGAAGGACCCATCTGGTTGCTTCTAGGACTAAGTGCTCTATTACTTCAATTTATGTTTTTAGAGGAAATATATCTATCATTAAAATTTAACAAATGCAGAGTTTGGTATCTGCCTACATCTTTCTTTGCCTTGTCTCTTTCTCAAGCACCCTGAGTTCTGTGCCTTAGGGAACTTTTTCCATTTCACAAATAAGACATTGCTTGATGACCTTGTGCCTTTCCACATCTATCTGGTAATAATGCCTTTCATTTTCAGACTTACAGGAGTGGTTTTAGACACTTGATACAACAAATGGAACCCATTTTTCACTGTTGTTTGTGAGCAGCTATGTCCTAGAGTGAAGGCATTCAGTGAAAGTTAAAGGAAAAGGGCTCACTAGCTCTGCCAGTGTGGCCCTAGTCAGTCACGCTGAGCAGTATTACTGAATGGTTATTTTTTAAACAGTTTCAGGCTTTGTTTCCACTTGAGCAAGAAAAGCTTCCATAATTACACAATGTCAGAGTTTCAAGGGACCTTTGAAGTTACTTTAGTGCAAACTCTTAGGACACTGATTAGTGAATGATAGAGCCAGCTTATGAGTGGCTTGGTGTCACAGTGTGTATTTTTTACTTACGGTTGCCTACAGGAACCGAAGCTGAGACCCAGTGTGGACTACACTGCCTAAGAAGAGAAGCCAAGAAATGATAGGAAGAAAGGGTCAACCCACAAACCCCACTTGCTATGTGGTGGGACTTACTCTTACCTTACTGTTTAAAAGTTTGGGCAAAAATAGTTAGCATTAGGTTTCAGACCAAAGCAGCCATTTGCTTACCTGAGTAACAGTCAACTCTGGACCTTTCCTTTCTGCTACTAAAGAACAGGTGGGTGGGAAGAAAGAAAGGTTATTAGGGAAACTCTGGACCTTTCCTTTCTGCTACTAAAGAACAGGTAGGTGGGAAGAAAGAAAGGTTATTAGGGAAAATCCATGCGTCACTAAGACTTGTATTATGTAAACTTGGATTTGCAGAGTTTTGAAGCAGCCTGGATAAATATTCTTTGGTGAATAAGTATGAATATTACGTTCCTCTGGAGATGTTTATTACATTGATGAATAAGAAATCGGACATGGGTTTCTTTGGGATATCTTATTTTTCCCTGTTTTAAAATTACAGATACACATTTAATTTCTAGTAATGTAGATTGAACAACCTTTGACTTATGTGATAACTAAATGTTTCTGTAATAGTAACTTTCAGAATTTAGGGAAAGCAATGGTCAGAAACTGAAAGAGTGCTGCTGAGGATATCCACATAGCACTAATCACCGAAACACAGGCTAAGCATATACTTTGGATGTCATAAAAAATTGAGAATGTTGATTTTTAAAAATGGTATTAAAGTGGCAGATTTGTGAGGTAGTGTTATTTACTTGATTATGTGATGGGTGATGTGGGAGGAGGGCAAAGTCTGTATTTATTATTCCTATAAAAGGCTAAATGTTATTAATCTGAGCGATTTATAATTTAAGCCAGGAATGAACCCTGCATATGTCAGACTTTCCCCAGTATTTCCCAAGGCCTCAGATTTCAATCTTGCCTGGGTCAGTACTTGTTTCTTCTAGCCTCTGGTCAATTTGGAAAGACACCCACAATAATTGGGTTGTTTCTAAACTCTCCCAAGTTAAAATCTTGCAAGGCATCTGTCCATAACAAGTGGCAGTTGGGGGTCACTAGCTGTTACTCAGCTGAATCGTCCAAGTATTCACTTTATTTGTCTTGTCAGTCCATTATTTAAGTTGTATTTCCCTAAAGTCAGCTGAGACGGAGTTTAAGGCTTGACCACATGTGAAGTCTGACATTTTAAGGGTCAGCTGGTTTGAATTATTTGTATGTAAGAGTCAACAGATTTATTTTTTTATTTTTAAATAGGGAACCATCTATTGTTTTTCCACTTGAAACTTAAACAAAACATACAAATATCTCACAAGCTTTCCCCAGACTTTCTCAGAAAGAGTTTATGTTTGTACTGAGATAAATCTCATGGCTTGGAGACAGTTCACATTTCAATAGTTGAAGGGTTAGATAGAAGTAAACCTGTGGGAGGCTTTCCACTGGCCTAAGTGCCAAGACAAAAGCAGCTGCGCTGTTCCAGTGGCATTAGCACCCCGCAGTACCTTAAATGCCAGCACACAACCACATCTGGGGTACAGTTTATGTGGGGCTGATATCATAGCATTATGGTATGCCGCTTCTGGAATTTCCTGTTGCCTCTGAGCTTATGCCCAGGGCTCTCAGTGTCACCTTAGCCTTCTCAGCCTAAGCCCCCATGGGAAGTGGCAGCCACATGCTCAAAAGAAAACTAGGTGAAGTCTACTGCATTCTTTCATCTGCTGAACCCTCTCCATCTTGCTCACATGTGGAAGACAATCTTCCCAAAGTGCCAAGTAGACGAACCCTTCTTGCATGAAGCCTTAGTTAATTAACTGATTAATTAATTTCCGTGTGCCTGTGTGCATGTTTGCGTGTGTGCATGCAGAGCAGCTGAATGCAGGTCCTCTGGAAGATCAGTTAAATGCCCTTCTTAATTTTTTATTTTATTTTATTTTATTACTTATTTACATTCCAAATGTTGCCTCCTTCCTGGTCCCCCCTTCTCGAGTTCTTCACCCCTTCCCCCCCCCACCTCTGAGAGGGTGCTCCCCTACCCACCCAGCCCCACCCCACCATGCCAGTATCTCCCTTCCCCAGGGGCATCAAGTTTCTACAAGATTAGGTTAATCCTCTTCCACTGCAGCCAGACAAGGCAGTCCTCTCCCACATATGTGCTGGGACAACAAAGCAGCCCATGCATGCTCTTTAGTTGGTGGCTTAGTCTTTGGGAGCTCTGAGAGGTCAGGGTTAGTTGACACTGTTGTTCTGCCTATGGGGTTGCAATCCCCCTGGGCTCCTTCAGTCCTTCCCCTAACTCTTCTTTAGGGGTCCTCGACCTCAGTCTAATGCTTGGCTGTGAGTATCTACAACTGTCTCAGTCAGGGGCTGGTAGAGCCTCTTAGAGGACAGCCATGCTAGGCTTCTGTCTACAAGCACAATATGTCATCAGTAGTCCTAGTGTCATTGTTTGGCGCCTGCACATGGGTTGATCCCCAGGTGGGCCAGTTACTGGGTGGACTTTATTTCAGTCTCTGCCCCATTTTTGTCCCTGCATTTCCTTTAGATAGGAACAATTCTGTGTCTGAAGAAAGAGATCAAAGAAGACCTCAGAAGATGAAAAGATCTCCCTTGCTCATGTATTGGTAGGATTAATGTAGTGAAAATGGCCATCTTACCAAAAGCAATCTATAGATTCAATGCAATCCCCATCAAAATTCCAATACAATTCTTCACAGACATGGAAAGAATAATTCTCAACTTCATATAGAAAACAAAAAAACTCAGGATAGTGAAAACAATTCTCAACAATAAAAGAACTTCTGGGGGAATCACCATCCCTGATCTACAGAGCAATAATGATGAAAACTGCAAGTTATTGGTACAGAGACAGACAGGCCAATCAATGAAATAGAGTTGAAGACTCAGAAATAAACCCATACAGATATGGACACTTGATCTTTGACAAAGAAGCAAAAATCATACAGTGAAAAAAAGAAAGCATCTTCCACAAATGATGCTGGTCTAACTGGCAGTCTGCATGTAGAAGAATGCAAATCGATCCATATTTATCACCTTGTACAAAGCTCAAGTCTAAGGAGATCAAGGACCATAAAACCAGATACTCTAACTCTAACAGAAGAGAAAGTGGGAAATAGCCTCAATGAACACATTGCCACATGGAAAAATTTCTACAGCAGAATACCAATGGCTCAGGCTCTAAGATCAACAATTGACAAATGGGACCTCATGAAATGGAAAGGCTTCCGTAAGGCAAAGGGCATTGTCAATAGGACAAAACAGTAACCTACAGATTGGGAAAAAAAATCTTCAGTAATCCTACATCTGATAGAGGGCTAATATCCAAAATACACAAAGAATTCAAGAAATTAGACTCCAAAAACCTAAAAAACCCTTCTTAATTTCTTAACTCAGGACTAGAAAACTGTGGTATGATCTGAGACTTAAGTCTAGAAGGATTTTAACATCAACTGAGTTGAGATGGATGGCCAAAGAGGGAGAAGAGTGTCTGGGCAGTGTTCTGTAGAAAAACAGTAGTCAACATAAAGCACCTTAGCTTAGCTAAGCTAAGCTTCTCTTTGTATCATCCTGGCCCCATCTCTAAAGTTCTTTCATTATAACATTAGAAGTTCTCACTCAACATTACTACTGTTACCTTTGAAAAGAAGTAAGGAGCCTTGGTTTGCTCAAGAAAATCAACTGTTTTTCCTTTTTTAACACCTACTCTTGCGTGTATCCATCATCTGTCTATCTGTCTGTCTGTCTGCCTCCCCCACTTCAGTTCTTTACCAAATTTGTTTGGGCCTTAGAACTTTTGTACAAACTGCTTGCTTCTTTTGCGTAAAACTTATTTCCCTGCTCTTTGTCTCACCAATTTCTACTTGTCTTTTGGTTTGGGCTTGTCTAGTGGAATGGTTTTCTTCCTTTATGAGAAAGAAACCAGGGAGAGGAGACTTAGGAAAACTGGTTTATTCACACAATGATAGCAAAATATTAGAGAGACTCTTGAGACATAGTAAGATATGGTTGTAGCTCGGAGAGGATGCAGAGCTTTAGTGAAGTGATGTCTGTTACTCCACAGACACCCATGAGAGTGCATTCTTTGCAAGATAAATACGATCTTCAAAACATGGTGAGTCTTTGACTCACATGTCCTGCATAAGGCTTTGAGGAAATGAGAAATTTAGTTAGCCAACCATAATTTAGAGAAAATTAGCTTGTGATTTATCGAGGTCCAAAGGCAGCTATGGGACTACAGTGGAAGCAAAGAATAGTTCTAGCTTTGAGTTATAGGGCAATGCATTTGTAAGCAGTTGGTTTTAGATTATATAATTATCACCATTTCCAACATGTGATCATCCCACTTTCATGTTTTCCTTTTCTTACAGAGTATTTTGTATTTGATCTATATTTTTAACCTTAATAGTTTAAATGGATTTAGAAAGTAAACCATAATTTTACTTCTATAAATGGAATAAGTCTACTCACCATGAATAAATGGTAACTAAAAATAAAGACAGTATAAATAAAATGGTGCTATTAAAATCTGTTCCTTGGCTCTGAGACTGAATCCTTAGTGAGTGTTGGAGATGTGCTAATGATGTCTTAGCATGGCATCAAGATACACATGCTGACAAATCAGAATTCAGGGGGAAAGAACTGGAAGTTAACTTGCTTTTTCTCTATGCGAATCAATGTTATTCAATGTCTTTGTTTATATTGTGCTATCTGTGCCTCTGTCTCTGTAGTTTTGCAAAGATTCTGGTGTCTAACTTTTAAAGATTAGCTGTCTAACTTTTAGGTTTGACATATACACTACAACATAAAGAGCCTGAGCCTGTGTAAAAAGTGGTATCTGGCTCTTGTGTGGCAGAGCATGATGCAGAGGTATTCCTGAAAAATACTCCAGACGCACATCCACCATGACAGTAGGACGAGTAGAGAGGTGGACAGAGAGTGGCTCTTATTTGGTAGTCTTACTTTCTTGTTCTCATTTGTCCAAAGTAAGAGCTAGCTAGGGATCAGCTCGCCTGTCTTCTTTCCAGTTGTCATCTAGATGAAGGCTAACAATGCCAGTGCTGCTATGTGTCTCCTTGGGATGATAAAGGTTTCTGCAGCTGTGAGTAATGGGTGCCTTTTCAAATGCAGACAAAAGACATGTACTAAAACTGAACTTTACTACTGAGGTTTGCTGAAGTGTATCACTTCAGAAATGCAACCTCTCAAATACAGATCATCAAACACATCAGTATCATTTCACAAAGTATCTGGGGCACAAACAGTACTTTGATGCTGTGTAATCCAGATAAATGCTGTCAGACAAGACAGAAAGTGTTCTTCCTTCATGGGCTAGACCTCTGAAGAGATACTGGTGTTTGGACTTGGCAGGACATCAGCAGCCACTGGGACTCCTTTCCCACTGGCTCCCCTCCCCTGCCTAAGAGATAATTTTGACAACAGATTGGAGAGAATCCCTCTGAGTTCTGGGAGGAATGTGGGATTATTTGTTCTGTAAGATATATTTTGTTAGTCCTAGAAGAACTCTGCTATAAACTTAAGAATTATAATTTATAGCAGAGTGTAAAGTAATAGCTAAAGCCCTCTTAGAAAGTACAAGTATGAATCTCATGCTGATGCTTGCAAAAATGATCGATATCCTAGCTACACTCTTCTTGGAACAAAGGTAATGAGTGTGTGCTCTCCCTTGTGGAGAAGTTGTGGAGCCCATGCTTTCTGGAAGTCTGTGTCTTTACATGTCTTTTTTGATTTAACATGGTGCTACAAGTAAGCTGTGACTAAAGTGTAGTCTGGGCAATAGGAACTTTGCACACTTGTGTACCTTGTGCTTATGTTTTCTTGCTCTGCTCTTCTTCTACCTGTTGCATATTAGCACCACCTAAGTGTAAGGAGTTATTAAACGTACAACACTCAGAGCTAAAACGATTTGGTTTAAGACCAGCTCTGTCAATTTCTAGTTCCAGGCACTGGCAGGAAATTCAGTCTGTCCAATGAAGTTTCTTAATAGAAGTCATATGAAAATAGCACCTGCCTTTTAAGGTTATTTTCATTAAACAAGGTAAGAATGATGAAATGCTGGCCACAGAGCCTAGCATGCTCAGTGATAAATGATATTATTATCATTAACACAATCCATTTACTTAATCCACATTCCTATTGCTACTACATTTTCTTTTGTTTAACAAACTTTTTTTAAAAAATTATTTATGCCCCATTATCTATCAAATTCTTGACTTTAATTTGGTATTTATAGTCTGCTCTGCCAGGTTGTACATATGTATTAGAAAGATATTATAAACAAATTATTTGACCAAAAGTTTGAGTGTGCGTGTGTGCGTGTGTGTGTGTGTGTTTGTGTGTGTGTGCGCGCGCGCGCGTGCACATGCACAATCTGGCACCTGCATGCAATCGTGCCTTGTGTGTGTGTTAAGAGTTTGATATGTGGAGAGACAGTGAAGGCCCTTTGAGACACCACTGGCCTATATAGGGCATTATTTTATTAATAACACTGATCTCTAAGGAATCTACATTTTTCTTTAAACAGCTGAACTTTCCTGGAAGATCAGAGACTCAGATTGTCAAAGCTTATAAAGAATAAATGCTGGAAGTAGACATCTCTTCCAGCTGTTCTCTTTCTTAGTTCTGCAGATGTGTGCACTCCCATAAGCCTCTGAGTGGAATCTAGGGGAAGGAGAATGAAAACTGTCAAGCCTCTTATTTTATTGAAAACAAAGTTTGAGAGGCTTTTCTGAATATTTTTTTTGGAAGCCGAGAATGAAACCTTATTTTATTTGACTGATATGTTTATTTTAGGGGAATTTAAGATTTAACTACCTCAAATTGTATCTTTATTCATGACAGGCTTAAATAATCTTTCTAAAGCCAAAGCACTATAATGTAACAATTGGGAAAAGCTGCAGAGGGAATCAGGGGAAAGGATGTGAGGCTCAGGAACCAGAGCCGCTTTAGTGATGCTGTGTGTAGAGTCAGAGGCTACTGTATGGACACTACTTACAGAGGACGTGGGTGAGATACAGACATGCTGATTTCAAGCTGATGTGTTTTATCAGTTCTTGTCCCTGCATAGAGGACTCTTTCAAAAGGACTGCAAATACTGTAATAATTTGTCCCCATTTCTATGAGTTTTGTGAAGCCCAGGGAGCCAGTTTCATGACTTCGTGCTATATGATTCTCTTCCTCCTTCAATTTATGTCAATAAATTGTATGTGAGTCTAATGAAACATAGCTCTCTCCCAGTTGGGGGAGTTTACCTGTTTTTCAGTCTTACAGAAAGTATTTGTCTCAAGAGTTTTCCAGGGCTGCCTTCTCTCATGGAAGCTTCAGGTCTCACATTAAGGCTTCAGAGAGGCCCCTCTAAGCTTCTTTCAGCAAGAATAGCAGCTGTCTCCCAACGGCCATCTCCTTTTCACTTGTTGGACGGTCACATGGTTGACCATGTGGCTTGAATATGGGTTTGCCCTATAGCTGGGTTCTGGCTTGTGAAATGTGAACAACAAGATTTGTTCTTTCCCTCTTTTCTTCACTGGTCCCTGTGACAACCCAACATAAACTGAAACTGGAAGCCATCTTGGATTACCTGGGAAAGGGCATTCACTTAGCATGACAGAACAGATCTGAAGGCTGGAGCCCCTGGGAATTTGTGGGTCTCTAAAATATCTGCAGGGCCATATACCACCAAGATTCTTTCAAATGTAAGAGAAAACATGCATTTCATTTGAATCACTATTATTTTGGATTCTTTTATCTGGTTAGCCAAGCCTACCACAAACAGTTTTGACTGTACTCTGAACGTTCTCTGCTCGGTTAGATCACTTGGCATTGGTTTTCTTTCAATAAGGCATTTTCAATGTCTAAACATTCTCATTTATTTGTTTCTTTATTTGTCTTTCCTATTTATAATATAAGCTCTGGAGGGAGGGATTTTATCTTTCATGTTTACTGTAGTGTCCTCAGAGAAAATACTATGGAACAGATACTTTTTTTTATTTAATTGCTAGATGAATGGAAGTTGTAAGCTAAAATTCCCTTTACTCATTTCTCTGTAAGTATTTGTCATGTGGTCTGTTTCTTTGGCTGGTCAGAGCATCACATTTCCTCATTTGGGTAGAGTCATGTATCTATGTAGATTTTAGTAGCCTTAGAGCTTTCTAATTACTGATGCTTCAATTTATTGTGTACTTAATGCTCAATTTCTAAGGTTTGTCTTTGGTTTGTGTGTGGGGGGGTCATCATTGTCATGCCTAAGAATTTATAATTGGGTTATTATTGGCTTCATTACAATTCAACCTAAAATATACTATGATAGAAAGACAAGAGATAGAAAATGCTGGGTTTAAGTTGTTGTACTGACATTGTATTTGTAATAATTGCCTCAAAATATTGAAAGATGTTTTCCCCAATTTATTTCTGATGTATGAAATGAGACAGAGTTAGTATCTTGTCGAGCTGTACTCCCAGTATCCAGGTGACTGTGTAATGTTGTCTGGTGTTTATCTTGCCATTCTTTCTGACTCCATGCTATAAATATTTTATAGTTCCATAAGTGTAATTCAGAAACAAGCCAAACTCCTTCTGATAAAAGAAAATATACATTCAGTATACTTTGCAAATTAGTTGAAAACCAAGGATATTGACTAACCCTTAACCATTTCTAATATATTAAGGAGGGGGAATAAGGATTGCTTAAAACCACGTGCTGTTGATGTAAGACATATCAGAAAAGGGGCGATTAAAATATGATCTCCTGCCTTCATTAAGTCAAGAATAGACTTTGACTATCAGGAAAAAGACAGATTTTAAAAGATAAGAAATTTCAGAGTTTTGTTGGAGTGAATATGGGGCAAAGAAGACTATGAGACCAGAAACAAATATGGAGACTGAAGGAGACATTATAATAAAGGCATAGGGAGAGAGCATAACTCTTCCCACCAACCACTGGTCCTCCATCTTTTAATGCTCTTAGTATTTACACAGGCTCAATGTTAAAGGGTGTTCAGAAAATGTTAAATCAGTTGGAAAAATGGAGCTAATTGTTTAAGTGTTGGTACCATCTGTGCTATACTTTATATGAGTCACAACAAGGAGGTAATAAAGTCTTCATGACTCAATAGGTTTTCTCTACCCCAATTTTTAAAAGCTATGGAAATACCTATTTAAGAGTTGGAAAGATGGCTCAGTGGAACACCCAGTTCCAACCCAAGTCTGGATCCCCAGCATCTAAGGAAAAGCTGGGTGACAGCATGTATCTGTGACGCCAGTGTAGGAAAGGGGAGACAGGAACAGGCAGATTCTGAGGCTAGCCAGTCTAGCCAAAATGGTAAGTTCAAGGTTCAGTGAGGAAGTTATGGCAGAACAGTCACACATATATTCACATTCACACCATCTGACACAATGTACACAAGACCTATAAAAGATCAAGCTGGACAAAATCCCAGCATGGAGAAGATGGTGGGAGCCAGCCTCACCCTAGTTAAGGAGCTACTACTAGCAGTTGATGGCTGTCTCTGGGGTACAGTTGGGTGGACCACCTCCAGTGAAGAACCTACATCTACTATTAGCAGTTGATGGCTGTCTCTAGGGTACAGTTGGGTAGGCCACCTCCAGTGAAGAACCTATATCTGAGTCTTTAGACAGTACAAATTGGACTTGATGGTTTAAAATAGCAAAGAGGACACAGTTGGGTTTGTTAGGGATAGATCTGGGAGGAATGCTAGGAGGAGTTCTGTATGATCAGAATGGTAAAACTGCTATTGAGTATAATAAAAGGAGAAAATAAGACAGTGTTGAAGTCTATGCATGGGAGAGATGTCAACTGAATTTCAAAGCTCTTGTTTTTCCTGTGGTGTTAACCTGTAGACATATGTCTATTTTCTGACAGAGCTGTTTTCACTTCGGTAAGCAATTTTCCTTCTTTGAATACCAGGGACTCTGCTGGCCAAACTCAACTTTGCAATCTGTGGACTGGGCAAATAATCTCTCAATTCTCTAAATGGTTTCCAGTACATACCATTTTGGGTAGCTAGTGTTCTAGCTGGGGCTGGCTTTAAATTGTGTTGGAGGTATGGGAATCAATTACAACCCTGAGATCACTACAGTGGAAAACCCGTCTTGTTACTTGTAAGATGTCCTGCTAGAGAGATGAAGCTGTGCATGTCAAGTAGCTCACTGGAGCGTCAGAGCTCTCAAGCCTTACACTAGTCAATGGCAAATACATGGCTTCAGAGATGGGTTGCCTCTCTATCTGCAGCCTCAGAGCCATCAAACACCACTTGCTCTCAGTTGGTGAGACATGGGGCAGAGCTACTGCTCCCTGTGTACTTTCAGCTTCTGTCTGCCCTCTAGGCAGTGTCTAGCTCTGGGCTTTTGCTTTATGATTCTTTACTACTCTCAGATCCCCTGGATATCTGTTTGAAAGCACAGGTTCTGCCTCCAGACCGTGACTAGCCCTACCCTCTGCCTCACACAAAAGCAACCCAGGGATCTTTAGCACTGCTACTCTTAGCAGAGGAGTCACTGTCTCACCAGAGCCCTGGACTCATTTTTAGGCTTGTAGGGCTGAGAATTTTCCTTGGACCTGCTCAGTCTTTTGTTTCTACCCTGTGGAGAGGTCTTCTACTTCCCTGTACCTGCTGGGGAAGGAGCTCAGTGGTTAAGCTTCTCTTTGCTGTGTCTCCATCTCTTCCTCTACACTTTTCAGATATCCTGGGTCATGACCAGTTTAAATTGCTGGAGATCTTCTTTTCTTTCTTTGAAATGCTCTTAATTTCTTTTTTTATTTTGATGGGTTTTTTTCCCTTAACTGGGCCACATGGAGGCAGTTTTTAGTTCCCCGTCTCGCCAAGAAGTGAAGAAATGATTCAGAGGCATTATGTTAAGTTGAGATTTGTTGTAACCTGTCTCTCACTGTTTCTCCACCTTCCAGACCTGACTCATTTGTTGTCAGCATTCCTGCCCACCCCCACTTTTGATCGGAGAATTCTTTCTCAATAGCCCTTGTTTCTGGACTTTTGTAGACATGAAAGTGTATTAGTATGAGGAGGGGCCAGCCACCACTACTTGTCACCTGTATGTGCTTCCAGATCTGGCTTCAGTGTACTCTCTGACCTAAGGTGGCACAGAAAGCCACAAAGAGGCTGATAATGTATGGATAAACAGTCATGAGAGCTTATCTATTTTGTACTTTACTTGTGATTATCTACTTGTGTAGATTATTTTGTGGTCATAGCAAATGAAAAGAAAAGAGGCCACACTCCTGTAAAGTATATCCATTCCCTCCCTGTCTCTAAGAATGGCAATTCAAATCAGCTCTCCTTGGTTTGGGCATCAGAGTGTTGTACTGTTGGAGTCAGCTGCCTGGGATTCATGGTATACGTGTACCTATGTGAACATGGCCATATTGCTTTCTCTCTTTATTATACAATGGGCTTATGATAATATCTGTTCAACAGGCTGTGGGATTTCACTGAAAAGTTCATGTAAAGTTCATAGAGAATCTAATGAAGTAGTGAATAAATTGTATGCAAACTGTGCAGTAAAGAGGCCACAAATGGTGACTCCATGATTAAGGGGAAGGTTGTTATTGTGGAGAAGACAGAAGAGCCAGAAGCATCTAGGGGTCTGCTATGGGCACCTCTGAGGGTCATAGAGGAACAGAAAGAAAAGGAGGGGTGAAGAGGACTGAACTGGCAGCAGGTCTGTGTGAGTGGAGAAGACAGTACAAGCCGTGAGACAGAATCCTGCTAGTTAGAAGGGCTATGCTGTGGCAGGAGGAGGAACAGCCTGGGATAGCTTGGGGCTCTGATCTGTGAGAGGCTTGAGTTAATAGAGAACTAGATGCTCATTTGATGGGGGTAAGGGGTTGGGGGTGGGATGGAGTAGGGTGAGAAGGTAGGA
>NW_022196904.1:174284845-174308302 GCF_008632895.1 Mastomys coucha | reverse complement strand
GTAGGAGCAGATAAGAAAGTGATGGCTTTTCCTGTCAAAGAGAAGCATACTTGAGAAGAGTTTTTCGGAATGCTGTGTGTTTACTGAGTCAGAGTCCAGCCTGCGCTGAGCACAGACAGACTACTGTCTTGGCGGTTGCGGCCTGACTTAGATGCTAGCAGTATACTTGAAAAGGAAGAGAAGTGTCCCCTTCCTGCCCTTAGGGAGCTGAGATTATGAAAAACAACTTGCAAGGTTCCCATGGAATTCAGAGAACTACATACAATCTTTTAAAACATTTCAAAATTCTCCTGTTGTAGTAAAGCCACAGTCACTTGTTCCTGCACACAGAACATCTGTCTTTTTAACCCCTTTGAAGTCAGTTACACAAGGACATTTTTGCTTTTTCTTCCTGACACTGTACACAATGTGGCCAGATATTACATCCCTTGTTTCTTAGCACGTCTCTGGTCTTCTCCCAAGTAGACCCTTTCCTTGCATGCAGATCAGGGTTAGTCTCTTGGGAGAACAGAGTCTGAATTTCTTACGAAGATGGTATGTTTTCTTATAATAGCAAAATGAAATAACTTTGTAAGAATGATCAGAATATCATAATGGTACCAATTAGAATAAAATATGCCTCCTTCCATTCTTCATTAGATCCAGGCCAGGAATATTTCTATACTCATATGGTTTTCATACACAAAGGAGTATTTCAGTGGTTTTTATTATTACTATTATTATTAAAAAAAAGAAAAAAGAAAAAAAGGGCAAGAGTTTCTCTCATTGTGTAGATGGTTTTCTCACCACCCCAACCTTGTACCTCTTCTTTCTCTAGTTAGATTACTATGAGGAGGGGCCAGACACCACTACTTGTCACCTGTATGTGCTTCCAGACCTGCCTTCAATGTACTCTCTGACCTAAGGTGGCACAAAAAGCCACAAAGAGGCTGATAATGTATGGATAAACAGTGATGCCAATATCCCAGAAAGTCAGGGGGAGTCATTTTCTTACCATTGATTTTTTTTGTTGTTTTGTTGTTTTAAAGTATGTGTTGGCCAGTGTTCATGTATGTGGGAACACATGCATGTATGGAAGCTGGAAAGTACCATCCATAGGAATGCCATTAACTCTTTTGATACGGGATCCCTCGCTAGTCTGGGCTCACCAATTCAGATAGAGTGGCTGACCAGTGAGCTCTAGAGATCTAGTCTCTGTCTTCCAGCTCTGGTGTTACCAACACACAGCCATGCTGAGATTTTATGTGGTCTCTGGGGATCCAAATTCAGGTCCCCATACTTGCCAGGCAAGCAGTCTATCTATTAAGCAGTCTCCCTATCCCTTACTCCTCCTCCCAGTTGGCTGAAGATTTCAATGCACTGGGTGTTTTTGTGGAACAGGCACCTTATTTCAAGCTCATACCTTAATATTTAAATTGCTCAACTGTTAGATTACTTATGTGAAAGGCAGATGTTTGCTTATCAAGGATATTAATAGTTCTGTAAAATATACTGATGTATTCTACCATTATATAATATTACAATAAAATGATGGGTACATTATATTGTTTTTATAGCTGTATTTTAGGAAATCAGTATAAGGGAAATAAGTACAGCTATGGATATGGTCAGAAATATTGATAACCCAAAAATATGTCAGAAAGGCATGTATCATTTTATCTATATTTTTGTTTTTATGGGTAAAATGCTGTTCATTTTATTCTTATTTTTTAAATATTACTTTTTGAAATTATTGCATAATACTTTCCTTTCTTTTACTTCCTTCAGCTCCTTTATTCATTTTTTCTAAATTGAAAATAGATTCTTCTGTAATATCTTCCAACTGCAGTTTCCTCTCCTTCCATTTCTCCCACCTTCCTTCCTCTCCCCTGTCACCTGGATCCACTCTCCCCCTGTCTTACTTCAGAAAAGAGCAGGCCTTAAAGAGACAGCAACCAAATATGACAAAACAAAAATACTCTAACCAAGGCAAAAGCCTTATATCCAAGCTAGGCAAGACAACCTAATAGGAGGAAAAGAGTCCCAGGAGCAGGAAGGAGAGTCAGAAACACATCCCTTCCCACTGTTAGGAGTCCCACAGAACCACCAAGCCAGTGGCCACAACATATATGCAGAGAACCTGGTGCAGTCCCATGCAGGCCCTGCGCGTGCTGCTTCAGTCTCTGAGCCCTGATGAGCCCTGCTTAGTTGAGTCTCTGGGCCTTGTTCTGGTGTCCTCCATCTCCTCTGACTTATACAATCTTTCAGAGCCCCTTTCCATGGGATTCCCCAGGCTCCTAGTGGAGGGACCCCATGGAGACATCCAGTTTAGACTCTCTCCTCATCATGTCTCTGGGCCTCTGTACCTTCTTTCGTCTGATGATGACTGGACAAGGCACCAATCTATGAGTATAGCAGAATATACTGGGAATCATTTCATTGATTTATTTTACTGCTAGTCATGTTTAGTTTTACCCTAGGTCCCTAGGCTATCCAGCCTCTGGTTCCTGGCCAGTCAGGCTGTGTGGGGCATGGGCTCCCCGTCACAGAGGAGTCTCAAGTTAAATCAGACATTGGTTGGCCACACCCCCTGTTCTGTGCCACCACTGCCCTAGCACATCTTGCAGGCAGGACAGCTAGTAGGTCAAAGGTTTTATGACTGGGATGGTGTCCAGCCTTCAGAATACCTTTCCTTGCTAAACATGCTAGAACATAAGAGTGAAGGTTCTGTGTGTAGGCACCAGCTAGACCAGTCTATATTCGGAGAGCTCTGGGGATTTGTCCTTGGCAATGGGGCCCACTGTCAGTCTCAGAGAGTAACTCTCTGTCCTATCACCAGCCTGGGTTGTTTGGAGATCTCTATGGAACCCCCTCCACCAACAAATCAGCTGAGTGTAACCCAGTCCTGCCACTGGAAGCCTTCCCTGGCTACAAGAGATGGGCCAACTCAGACTCCTTATCCTGACTTGTCCCTACCTGCTCCCATTCCATTCACAAAATCTATTTCACCTTCCCAGGGGGATCCATGCATCTCCACTCGAGCCCTCCTTGTTTGCTTCTCTGTGGATTGCAATGTAAATACCCTTTACTTAACAGCTAATATCTACTTATAAGTGAGTGTATATCTTATTTATCTTTCTCCTTCTGGGTTTCATCTTTCACAATGATTATTTCTAGTTACAATGACTTGCCTGAAAATTTTATGGTATTATTTTTTTTCTAATAGCCAAGTAATACTCCATTTTGTAAAATACACCACATTTTAAAAATCTGTTCTTCAGTTGAGGGGCATATAGTTGAGCTACTGTTTTTGTCATAGGATGGGTGTCTTTTGGGTTGATATCTAAGAGTGGTATAGCTGAATCTTGAGGTAGAGCCATTCCCAATTTTCTAAGGAACTGCCATATTTATTTTCATAGTGGATGTACAGGTTTGCACCTTTCTCCTTGCTCCTCAGCCTTGCCAAATGAGCTGTCACTTGTGTTTTTTTACCTCAGCCATTCTGACAAGTATAAGATGAAATGTCAAAGTAGTTTTGATTTGAATTTTCCTGATGGCTAAGAATGTTGAGCATTTCTTTAAGTGCTTCTCAGCCATTTGCTATTCCTCCATTGAGAATTGTCTATTTAGTTCTACACCCTGTTTTTGAATTGGATATATTTTTGATATCTGGTTTCTTGAGTTCATTCTATATTTTGGCTATTAATCCTCTATCTGATGTGCAGTTGGTGAAAATGTTTTCCCATTCTAGAGGCTGCCACTTGGAATGACTATGTCCTTGCCTTATAGAAGCTTTTCAGTTTCATGAGGTCCCTTTTATTAATTGCCAATCCTATTGCCTGCACTATTGTTCTGTTTAGAAAGTTGTCTCCTGTGCCAATTTATTTAAGATTACTCCCTACATTTTCTTCTATTAGGTCAAGTGTATCTGGTTTTATGTTGAGGTTTTTTATCCAGTTGGACTTGAGTTTTGTGCAGGGTGGTAAATATGGATCTCTTTGCATTCATGTACATGCAGACATCCAGGTAGAATAGCAGTATTTATTAAAGACACTTTCTTTTTCCTGTATGTATTTCAGTTTTTTGTTTGTTTGTTTGCTTTTTTTATAAAAATTCAGGCATCTATAGGTGTGTGAATTTATGTCTGGGTCTTCATTTGATTACTTTGTTCAACATGTCCATTTTATGTGACTATCATGTGGTTTTTATTACTATAGCTCTACTATATAACTTGACATTAGAGATGGTGATGCCTCCTGATTTTTTTGTTCTTGTTTAGGATTGCTTTAACTATCCCGTTGTTGGAGTTGTTGTTTCATAGTAAGTTGAGAATTACTTAAGTAAAGTAATTAAAGAGTAAGTAAAGAATTTTGTTGGAGTTCGGATGGGGATTACATTGAACCTGTAGGCTGCTTTTGGTAGGAATGCCATTTTTACTGTTTTTTACATACTGATCCATGAAAATGGTGACCTTTTCATATTTTGTTTTCTTCACTTCCCTCTTCAAAGGCTTAATGTTCTGTTACAGGTCTTTCACTTGCTTGGTTATAGTCACACAAGATATTTTATGTTATTTGAGGCTATTATGAAAGACATTGTTTCTCCAAATTCCTTCTTTCTCAGTCCATTTGTCTCCTTATATTGGAGGACTACTGTTTTTGCTTGTTTGTTTTGTTTGTTTAGTTGTTTTAGTTAATTTTGTATCCATACATTTTGCAGAAAGTGTTTATTAGCTGTAGGACTTGGTCACTTATGTATACTTTTAGATCATCTGCAAATAATGACTGACATCTTCCTTTCTAACTTGAATGCCCTTGATTTCCTTCAGTTGTCTACCGAGAACTTAAAGTACCTTATTGAATAGATATGGAGAGATTGGTTAACCTTGGCTTATTCCTGACTTTAGTGGGATTCTTTGGATTTCTTTCCATTTAATTTGATATTGTCTGAAGGCTTGCTGTAAAGTACCTTTAACATTTAGGTATGTCCTTGTATTCCTAATCTCTACAGGACTTTTATCATGAAGGGGTCTTGGATTTTGTCAAAGGCTTTTACTCTATCTAATGAGATGACCATATGGTTTTTGTCTTTCAGTTTATTTATATGGTAGATTACATATTATTGGTTTATATATGCTGAACCATCCCTGCATCTCTAGGATAAAGCCTGTTTCATTGTTGTGGATGACCTTTTTGATGTGGTCTTGGGTTCTGTTTGCAGGTTTTTTATTGAGTATTTTTTCATTTATGTTCATAAGGGAAATTGGTCTGTAGTTCTCTTTCTTTGATGAGTCTCTATGTGGTTTTAGTATCAGGATCACTGTAACCTCATCAAATGAATTTGGCAATCTTCCTTCATTTTATAGTTGGTGGAATAATTTTAGCAGAGTTAATTGGCATTAATTCTCTTTTGAATATATGGTAGAATTCTGCACTAAAACCATCTTAACTTTATTTTTAATTTTAAATATTATTTTTTGAAATTAAAATGTAATTTCATAATTTCCCCTTCTCTTTATTTCCTTCTTCTCTTTTATTCATTTTTAAACACTCAACAAATATTCATCTAGTATCTCCCCTGTATTTTAGTGAACCTAAGACCAACTCTAAGACATGATTTTAAGTACCACCATTATATCAGGAAGCGCCATTATATGACTTATATAGGGTTCCCTGTTCCATAGGATCTATGCCTTTGGTTATCTTTAAATTTAAATGGACTTTGTGATTTGTTTATAAAGAAAAATATAACAAAATGTGGAACTTCACTTCCTGTAGTGTACAAAAGATCTTGTTCTGTCTTTTTCCCTCTCTCCCTCTCTCCACTCCTCCCTTCTCTCCCTCTTTTTCTCCCTCCCTCTTTGACTCTGTCCATCTCATACACACACATTAGTATTTCATTTCTAATGAAACAAGTATCCATGCTGAGTAACACTCTCAGGAGAGACCTATGGGAGAGTTTGAGATCCAGTTAAGCTGGACCTGGATGCTATATGAAGAAACAAAAAACACTGGATCAGTTGTTCCTAGAGATTTTCCAGTTTTCTAAATTAAGGGATTGCAATAACTCCTCAGTTTCAGCTAGATGTAACTCCTTTCCTTCCTTCCTTCCTTCCTTCCTTCCTTCCTTCCTTCCTTCCTTCCTTCCTTCCTTCCTTCCATTGTACAATGTTTTTCTCATTTGTCTCACTTTCTTGCTCTCTTTCTCTGCTTTACGCCTTTTTTAAAAACTGATTTTTCCTTCTGTTGGTCACATACATCAAAACCATTTTTTAAGCTTGATGTTTTGGTTGTGAATGTAGCCTTTTGCTGGGTGAGCCATATTTCTAGCCCTGACTTTATAACCCTAATTTTTCTAAACCTTAGGTTTCCGTCTTGTAAAACAGGAACAATGTTATATCCTATTTCAAACATTTTTTCTTTTGCAGAATAGAAGTATAAAAATTAGTTTAAACCATGTACAAAGTTCTATATGAGCAGAAATGATATGATTTTAAACAGTTTAAAAACACTCATGACAAAGATTTAAAATATATTTTAATTACAGTATTCAGTTACTCTCATTAAGTTAGAATAATTTCCAAAAGAAATTTTATGCTTTAAGCCAGTGGTTCTTGGCTTTCTAATTCTGTGACTCTTTAACACAGTTCCCCATACTGTGGGGACTCCCCAACCATAACGTTATTTTCATTGCTACTTCAAAACTGTAATTTTGTTCCCATTGGAATTGTATTATAAATATGTGTTATCTGATGGTCTTGGGTGACCCATGTAAATGGGTCATTTGACCCTATCAATGGAGTTGTAACCCATAGATTGAGAACTGTTGCTCTAAACAAATGAGTCATGAGGAAAATATAGTGCATAATTTCCACAACTATTTTTATATGTGTTTCAAGCTAGTTCATTTTAATGTGTTTTGCTACATAGAAAAGAAATAATGTACAATCACTGTGTAACAAAATTTAGATTAATTAGATCTTTCAAGTAATATGCAATGCTAACTCACAAGTATAGATATCCTGCTAGGAAGTGCTCCAACATATGCAGAGGACTCAATATTAATCATGTATTAGAACCATCATGATTATATGATTGTCTCTTTCCCATTTACATGATGAAACTTTTCCTTAACTGTTTCTTTCACATGTGAAGAACTGAATCAATATTTTGTGGAATTTTAAGAGCCTTTTTTTACAAAAATATTTCATTTAAAGAGGTCATACAAAGTTGGATGGCAGTAGGTGACCAGTCGCTCAAAGCACAGACCCAAAGCTAACAAAACACACAGTGAACATTCCAGAGGCCTGAGGAGCCGATGGTTTCGTCTCTTAGGAATTCAGTACTACCATATATCTTTGTGGTAAAAATGTGAATGTTTTACCCAACTAATGCTAACCATTCTGCCAATTCCTATAAACCAAGTTAATGATGTGCATGGATTTACACAATAGATCACTATATGAGATAAAAACAAACCAACTGGAATTCATGTTGCTCTCTCTGTCATGGATCATATGACTTCCTTCTTGTAGATTTCTTAGTAATCCAAATAAGACTATCCATACAGAATGGTTTATTTCAAGTGACAGAAATTTGTCTCAGACCAACTGAGGTAAAAAATAAAAGTAGAAATTTCTTGATTCAGATAAGGTGAGGTTGAAACTAAGTATTAGTGACAAGAGGAACTTGTGCTAAGAAGTATTCCCTGTTGTCTGTAAACCCAAGCACTCTTGAATTAGCTGAATTTTCTTAAACTGTTTACTTTCACGTGGCTGGGAATATGGTTACCAGAAGTTCTTATTTAAGTCCCTGACATGGCTATTCCACCAAAGAGGCACTAAATTTCCAAATTAAAACAATTCACAAAAATTTCCATATCATATATTTTGTAGAAAAAATGATGAATTTGCACCTGAGTTCACAGTTGATTACAGCAACCACTGCATGATGACAACAGAGCAATTCCAAACTCCATTAATCTGTGTGTATAGCACATGAAAGAGACACAGACTCCTCCCTCTTATTCGGGTTAAGAGTGCTTAGGAAAGTACTCAGCTGTCAAGTACCCTGCTTGCCAGAGTCAGCACTGTGGAAAAGGTAAACTATAAATGACTGTCTCAGTTAGGAGCTCTATTGCTACAGGTACCATGACCACAGCAGCTCTTACTAAGGAAAACACTTAATTAAGGTTGACTTACAGTTCAGAGGTTTAGTTCGTTATTGCCATGGCAGCAAGCATGGTAAGTATGCAGGTAGACATGGTACTGGAGAGGTAGCTCAGAGTTCTACATTTGAGCCACAGGCAGCCGGAAGAGAGAGTGGCACTGGGCCTTCCTTTAGCATTTGAAGCATAAAAGCCTACACCTCCTCCACCAAGGACATACTTCTTCAACAAGGCCACACCTCCAGTAATGCCACTCCTTCTGAGTCTTATGGGGACTATTTTCATTCATACCACCATAGTGACTAAACTCAAAAAAGATCAAGGATGAAGAAACTTGAGGCTATTTCTCATGTGTGTATGTGTTGCTGCATATGCATGTGTGTATAGGTGTCGCTGCAGTTACAAGCTGTTGTGATCTGACTGACATGGATGCAGAGAACCAAACTTGGGTCTTCCACAGGAACAGCAAGTGCTGCTCACAGCTGAGCCAGCTCTCCAGCCCTTCTGATGTTGACAAAGGAAAGAGACACTTTAAGCCTTTGGGGGAATTGTGATTGTGTCAGGCAAGGCAGATTTACTAGTGTGTTATGAATTTTCTGGGGAGTGGTATTACATTTTATTGACTTTTTAAATCTCTGTCTAAGGCCTAGGATACTGTGCTTAGGTTTGAGGAAGCAGTCACTAAATACTTAAAGAGCACATGATAAAGGGATATCATGAATTGATTTTCCTTCCAGAGTGAGAAGATCCTTTGGCAGCACCTCTGTTCCTGAGTTCTTGAAGCAGTAAACCAACCCACCCAAAGCAGTGCTGTTCCATCTAGCATTGTGTTAGGAGGATGCTCCACTGGGAGGGTGGGCAGTAGGCACCTTACACAGCTCTTCCCTTTCAGATCAGAAAACAGAAGGCTCACAGTCCAGGGGATTTGCCCAGTATCTTTTAGAGACAGCTGGCTCATACAATGCTGTTGCCTCGCATCCCCACTGCAGCAGGTACCTTCCTTGCTTTGCCTTGTTGTGAAGCCACCACATGTCACTTCCATACTAAGCTGTATAGACACTGACGTCTCTGTCTAGTATTTGTCTTTCCAACCAGAATTTTTTGTATGTAGTTTGACTGTCAACTATATTCTATCTATTTATCTTAAAACAAAAGGTGGGGCTGAGGATGTAGCTTGGTTTTGGGGAACCTACCAAATGTGTATGAGGCCCCAAGTCTCTAGTACAGAAAGAAAAAGGCCAATTATGATGACTTTGGTAGTCGTTATATATACTAGACTAGTCTAAACAATAGGTTTAAATCTTTATCACTTGGTTTCTATGGTGGAGGATTTCAAGACATTTTGATGAGACTAT
The DNA here is from genome assembly GCF_008632895.1 of Mastomys coucha. Classification (NCBI taxonomy): domain Eukaryota; kingdom Metazoa; phylum Chordata; class Mammalia; order Rodentia; family Muridae; genus Mastomys; species Mastomys coucha. Next base: position 174,298,802 of record NW_022196904.1, on the reverse strand, counting down.
CTGACAGGTTCTTTCACAAGATTTCAGCCAAGCCACTGCTGGGGACTAGAGTCTTCTCTAAAGGCTTAACTTGGAAAAGGTGTACTAATAAATTAATTTACATGAGTTTGGGCAGGATTTAGTTCCTAAGTAGCCATAGTAAAAGGTTACAGTTTCTTACATCTTTTTGTAGGTTGCTCAAGTGGGTTAGAAATTGTTGATTTCTGTCTGTGGTCATACCACCTGAACATGCCAGATCTCAGAAGCCAAGCAGGGTTAAGCTTGGTTAGACCTTAGATGGGAGATGGCTTGGGGATAACAGGTGCTGTAAGCTTTAAAAATAAATAAATAAATAAATAAACAAACAAATAAATAAATAAATTGGAAATCATTGACTTTACCACTCACCTTGGAATAGATCTCCTGCCATCCGTTATGTTATGTAGACTTCCTACTAAAAGACTTATGGATTACTTAGAGACTGCTCTTTGAAGAAACAATTAAAATGTATTATTTCATGCTTTTGTTATAGGGTCTTACTATGTAGCCATGGCTGAATTGGAACTTGCTATGTGTCCTTGAACTTGTAGAGATCAAGTGCTGGAATTAAAGGCATACACAACTGTATCTGACTAAAAACTATTTTTAGAAAGCTATTTTATTAGGTAACAATTATGTAACTCAAACATCAAAATAATATAAAGAAGGCATTTAATACAAGCTTTCCATTTTCCCCTCATCCTTCTGCTTTCATGGGCACCCGTTTCAAATACTCTGTAAGTGAGACGCTAGAGCAGACTTGAATCCTTTGAAAAATGGTCAAGTAGCAAATACTTTTGGCTTTATTCATGCAGTTTCTGACACAACTGTAACACTGGGTTCTTCAAGCATGAAATTGCCCACACACAATGATTAGATAGGAGAACATTGCTCTGTGGCAGTAAAACTTTATTTACAAACACATTTAAACTTAAAAAATTCTACTTTATGGGTTTTTTAGTTATTAAAAATGTAAAGGTTACATTATCTTGTGGGTTACATTTGAGACAGCCTGATACTGCCCACTGGGTGTGATCTGTCTGATCTAGACTTTATGTGAATACAAGCAACTGTGTATTTGTCATTTTACTTTTTCTTCATTAAGAGACTCTTATCAATAGTTTCTTGAGTTTTAGTTGTTGGAAAATCTGGAAACTGCCAAGGTATCTACCCTGAACATTGCTCTACAAATCTGTGCCTTCTTCCTCCCCTTTTTCTTTGTTCGTTTCTCTGTTTGTTTGCAGAATAAGAACCCTTTTATATATAATATCCTGGATCAATATAATGAGGGCTTTTCTTGGATGTCATATTGTCCACTTCCAGAATCTTCTATTTTATTGACAAAGAATCTGAAATCTAGAATTTAATTTTTTTCATTTATAAGTTACAGATGTTTTCATAATTCTAATTCAGGCAGATGCGGTTTCTCTGTGGGACAAGAAGGAGATAAGAAAGAGAAAAAAGTCAAATGGGTAAAGGAGAATTGCAGTGAGTGGTGCTCACTGTCCCTGAAGTGTCTCATTGCAGTGGAACTCGATGAGACAGTATTTAGGCAAATAGGTTGGTGATAAATTGAGGAGATCTTTTTTTTTCTTTCCAGTTCTCTAGAAAGTTAATATGAAACATGCCTTTTTCTGAGACATGCTTCACTTGGCATTTGCTGATCACAGAGGTAGTATGGATGTGATGTGGTGGTGGCAGCAGTGGTGGTGGCACTGTGTGTGCGTGTGGACGTCTGTTTATGTGTGTATGTGGTGTTTGTGTGGTGTGTGTGTGGTATGTATGTGTGTGGTGTGGTGTGTGTGTGGGGTGGGGTGGGGTGTATGTGGTGTGTGGGGTGTGTATAATACATGAATTCATGTGTGTGTGCACAAATGGAGGTTAGAAGTTGATGTAATAAGTTTTAGGTGTCTGTTTGTACCATGCATCTCTGGCAACAATGGGGTTTATAGATGTGCATAACTCTGATCCAGGATTTTAAGTGGGAGCTAGGGGCCCCAAATCAGCTTCTCATGTTTGCGTGGCACATACTTTATCCACTGAGCCATTCCACCAGCCCTAGAAGCATATTGTTTTGAGGCTCATTTTCTACCAGGAGAAGATAGACAGTAAACAATAAACAGAAAGACAAAAGCTAATAAACTGAATGAGTATTTTGAAAGCTAATGTCTTACACTTCCAAGAAGATAGAGAATGCATAGTTTTTTTCTTTTATTCTTGCTAAGTACAACTTAAAACCTTGGATAAAATGTACATAATACAAATATAAGAACATCCAAGGAACTACCTGGTGAGTTCTCTGGATTTTCTGCTTTGGTCTTTGTTTGTCTATAATGTATTACATACATACATACATACATACATACATACACACATACACATATATGTATGTAAACATATACACATGTACATATATACACATATATTATGTATTTGTGTGAAGATTAAGAAGCTTACCTGTCTAAAGTATTTTTTATATGTTTTGTTTTTCTTAATTTTAATCAGATACTTTCTTTATTTACATTTCAAATGATATCCCCTTTCCCGATTTTCCCTCTGAAAAAAACTCCTATTCCTTCCCCTCCTCCCCCTGCTCACCAACCCATTCTCTCCTACTTCCTGGCTCTGGCATTCCCCTATACTGGGACACAGAACCTTCACAGGACCAAGGGCCTCTCTTCCCACTGATGACTGACTAGGCCATCCTCTATTATACATATGCTGCTGGAGCCATGAGTTCCACCATGTGTACTCTTTGGTTGATGGTTTAGTCCCTGGGAGCTCTGAGGGTACTAGTTAGTTCATATTGTTCATCCTAAGGGGTTGCAAACCCCTTCATCTCCTTGGGTCCTTAATTGCTAGTGGGATTGCAAGCTGGTACAACCACTCTGGAAATCAGTTTGGTGGTTCCTCTGGAAATTGGACATAGTACTACCTAAGGACCCAGTTATACCACTCCTGGGCATATACCCAGAAAATGCTCCAACATGTAATAAGGACACATGCTCCACTATGTTCATAGCAGCCTTATTTATAATAGCCAGAAACTGGAAACAACCCAGATGTCCCTCAACAGAGGAATGGATACAGAAAATGTGGTATATCTACATAATGGAGTACTACTCAGCTATTAAAAACAATGATTTTATGAAATTCTTAGGGAAATGGATGGACCTGGAGAATATCATCTTGAGTGAGGTAACCCAATCACAAAAGAACACGCATGGTATATACTCACCGATAAGTGGATATTAGCCCATAAGCTCGGAATACACAAAGTACAATCCACAAACCACAAGAAACTCAAGAAGAAGGAAGATCAAAGTGTGGATACTTTGATCTTTCGTAGAAGGGGGAACAAAATACCCATGGAAGGAGTTGCAGAGACAAAGTATGGAGCAAAGTATGTCCTACTGAAGGAAGGACAATCCAGAGAATGCCCCACCTGGGAATCCCTCCCATATACAATCACCAAACCCAGATACTATTGTGGATGCCAGCAAGTGCTGGCTGACAGGAGCCTGAGGAACTCACTTGCATCCTGGTGGCAATGACTCTGCAACTTTATTCTTTCTGAACAGATCAATGTCTCAAAGACAAATCAATGGACAAATCAATGTCTCAAAGACAAATCAATGTCTCAAAGTTGCATGCACCCTTTATCTCAGCTAGTTGGGAAACTGAGGCAGTACAAAGGATTGTAACTCCTACAGGCAAGCTAGTATCCCATTACTAGAACGTAGGAGAGAAAATAATGGCCATCAAACACATGATGTTTATGATAGCTAAAGAGTTTCTACGAGATATGAACTTACAGATTGAAGAGGCTGAATGAACTTCAAACACAACTTGTGTAAATTAATCCATACCAGGAATAACATAAGTAAACTTCTAGAAATTAAAAAATAAAATAAGCCACTAACAAAAGTAACCCTTTACCTACAAAGGACAAGCCCAGGCAGCAGCAGATGGATTTCTCATTACATACAGCGAAGGCCAGAAGGAGAGGCACACTGTTTCTCAAGGACTGAGTGGACATAGCTGTCATCCCAGAATCCTATCCTCCATGAGCATACAGTTTAGGAATAAAGGAGTAATCATGACATTCCCAACTAAGGAAAATGAAGACAGTGTATTACTAGTAGACTTATTTTAGAAAAATGGCTAAGGAAATTCGCTAAATAGAACAAAATGCTAAAAAAGTGGAACTTGAAACATTAAGAGTGGAGAATGTAAACAAAATCTGGATAAATACAATAGGCATGTCTCCTCTAAAGTCTTAAAACTATGTTTGGCAGGTGAAACAAATGTATAGTAAGTCTGACGTGGTTCTAAATGAAGTTAGGGAAAGTACTTAAGACAATTACAGTGGGCGATGGTAATGGTTTGTAAAGAGAAGTATTTCTGTCTATGATTGGATGGTATGATGATAACATCAGCAGGCTGTCATAGTTGCATATGCAGGATGTAATACCTAGATAAACCACTGAAAGGCTGTGTGGAGATATAGCACATCTATGCTTTAAAACACCTTGATGGGGAGGCCTGGGGCCAGGGGGGGGGCATCCTCTAGAAGGCTACGGTAGGAGGAATGGGATGAGGAATTGTGCGAGGGTGGACCTGCAGGGGGAGCAACAACTGGACTGTAAAAAATGAAAGTAATAAAAAAAATTTTTAAAATTGTGTAACATACAAGAGTAAAAGTAAAAGAGAAGAATAAAAATGGAAAAAATCATGAAAGATGGAAGATTTAAGTCATAAGATGTATTGATAAATAGAATAATTAAAAGATGGAAAATGGATAAGTGATCTGAAATATGACCCCCAAATATATTGTCTTTAGAAACTCAAACTTGACAAATATACATTGTCAAGTCAAAAGTACAAGAACAGCAAAAATATATCAAGAAATAATTATTCAGAGGAACTCGGGTGAATCTATAATAGTAAAAGATAAAATTTTAATACAGAGATTTGCCAGAAACAGAGGTCAGAGTGGTAAGACACCAAGTGATAGTACAACACCATTGCTATTCTATGCAGAAGGTTTAATTCAGTGAGAACCTACAGTAATACTAAATATATATGTACCAAATAATAAGGCTTTAAATATATTAAATAAGACTGACAGCTAAACTGTGTAATCTATCAGTTCACAATTGTTATTGGAGAAATGAGTACCCTCCCTTCAGCAATTGATAAAAGCCAGGGTAGAATCATCAGGACATAGAATTCAATAACATCGCAGCCAAAGATTCCTATTAACAACTATAGGCTCCTCTACCATACAACACAGTGCATGCTGTTTTACAAGGTTCGAAGACAAGCTACCAAAATAGGCAAATTCCTTGGCCATGAAACAAAATTTGTAAGTCTAAAAAATTGAAATCACACAAATGGTTATTTAATCATAATAGAAATAAAGTTGTCAATAGCAGAAAGATAGACAAATATTAAAACCCTGGAAACCAATATTTTTTTTTTACAATTCATGAGATAAAGAGGACATTTAAGGGAAATAATAAATTAATCAAAATGAAGTAATAAAATAATAGTAATAAATCAATAATAAAAGTAAGAGCAAAAATCGATGACAGTGAAAACAAAACAACAGATAAAAATCAGTGAAAGCAAAATTGATTCTCTGAAAAAAATCAATAAAACTGATAAATCGGCAATACTGAAAAAGAAAATTTTACATATATAAGTTATGCATCAGGATGACTAGAGTATCTTTAATCCTCCACACTCCAACCGTCACACCCCAGGCCCACAGACATGAAAACTTTAATAAGGGAGTGCTTGTTATTGAGTGTGTGTGTGCTCACATGGGCCATATCTATGGAGGTCAAAGAGCAGTTTCTGGAGTCTGTTCTCTCATTCTACACATTCCGGGCCTTGAACTTGGACAGTTAGGCTTAGGTGCAAGGACCTTTACCTCACTGAATTGTCTTGCTGGACCTTACATGACATCCTTTAAAAAACTATTATATTTTTTCTAATTCCTCATCATTTCATATATACATCCAATGTGTTTTGGTCGTATCCACCCCACTCTTCCCCTGAGTTCCTTCAGATTGACTCCACCCACACCCAACTTCATGACCCATTTTCTTCCTTATTTTTTTAAAGTTTGTTTCAAGTTCTGTTACTGTAGTCACATTCATTTACCTTCTCTATTCCCCACACGTGAGATGACGCCATCCCTGGGAATCACACACCTGGAATGCCATCCTTGGGAACTATTAAAAGGCAAAAGTTATCTGAGCCAACTTTTTTCCCCTGTGATAAAGTACCTGAGATAAGCAGCTTCTATAGAAAAGGGTTCTCCCTTCAGCCCAGTGTCCTCAGCGTCGAACCTTGAAGCCACTAACAGCAGCATACATGCATTAAACACTTGGTCATATGGTCTAAACTGAGGCATGCTGCAAGTCCAAAGTATACATGGGATTTTGGTACAGTATCAAACATTTAAAATTTTTCATCAATAATTTTATAGTGATTACATATTGAAATGTTTTAAATATTTGAAATTATTTTATATTATTAAAATTGATTTTTGCTTGTTTTTATTCTTTTGGTTACTAGACACTTAAGTTGTCATTTACATTTGTGACTCACATTGGACTGCTCTTAGCTATCACAAGTCTAGAGTACATATCCTATATTTAGCTCTTACAGCTGATCAGCTGCATCTAGCACACCAGTCTTCCCCATGAACTGTCACCTACTAATTTGTAATTACTAACATTTTCCTTAAAAGAAGAACATGACAAGAGTTGACAGAACAATGTGGAAGATACTTGCTTAGGAAGATTTCATCACAAGGCACTGGCTTCAACTCCTGGAGAACAGACTTTGAAAAGAGAGTCTGTGCTGATAAGTGACGTCACGATTGGGCAAAGAAGTATGTGCTAATGAACCATGCAAAGCTCCAGTCACTAAAGTTGGGGGTTTACAGATGCGTTTTTATGGATCCTTATTTACCATGAACATTTAGATGGTAATTGGAGCACAAATCGTCTGTTAAAATAGTTATTTCAGCTTTCCCCTGACCGTTGTAATCTTGTGGTAATCCCTCTTCTGGCCTTTTCCAGCTGTCTGTCCCTTATTCAGGGAGAGGCCAGCTTTCCCTCTGCTGCTGTGAGTGAAGGCTGAGCCTTAATGTGTGGCCACTTACATAGCTTCTCAGCTTTCTCGTCAAAAAAGAAGCCAGAGCATTTTATATGACCACTGGCTTCTCCAAGTGTGGAATAGTAACTCTGTCCACTTTCCGAGCAGATGCTCCCACTAACAATGATGACATGAGTAAATAATTCCAGTTCCAGAGTCCTAACTGCATGCCAGGATCTGTGCTGAATGTATAACCAACCTTAGCCCCTTTAACCCTTCCAACAAGCACAAAACAGGTTCCATTTGATACTCAGTTTACAACTAAGGGGGCTGAGATTAAGAAGGAGGAAAAGCAAACAATCCCTCTGGTCACTCAAGTCAAACCCCTAATGGAACCCAGTTTAGAAGGAAGCACGTAGGAGTGCAGTGCTTCCACACTGAGCTGCTGTGCCAGATCACCTCCCTTGACTAGAATTCCTATGTGTTGACTGTCAGAAAATGTCATCCAAATATCTACTGGCAGCTGGATGAAGCTGTGAGCAGCAGGAAAGGCAAATTCTCCTGAGAGGGAGATGGCCGCTGTACTCAAGGGGAGACTATGCTGTCTGCCTGAATTGCTTGTGCCTCTGGGGCTCAAAGAGGAGACTGTGATTATTTAAGTTGAGAATCCATTCTGTTCAAAATAAAATTCTTATGGATAGAGTTTTCACTATTTTTAGTTCAATTCAGTTTTTATGGGAAGTTTAATCTAATTTAATTCAATTATATGAAATGTTAGTAAAAGATGTTCTGGAAGTTAGAATGGAACATATGACCCAAGGGAGGTGGGTAAGTTAGGAATAAAGTGTCTGACTATGCGGGCTGTTAAACACTAGGCAGTATTGTGTAAGCACAGAAAAATCCTCAGGGTCAGCTAGTTTTGTGTCTCCGGAGGTAGCTGAGGTGAGACTCTCTGAAGGAGGATTTGCCTTCCCCTGTGATTATTATTAATCAACTTGTTGAAACCACTGGATCAGTTTAGGACTGTTGAGTAGCAGATACTAGAAGGAGAATAAGTTTTATCTTTAGAAATATCTGTGCAGAGTAAAGGGGAAGAAAGCACAGTGGGCAGCAAAAGATTCCAGCTGGAGATGTAGACAGTTGAGAAAGGGAGAGCCGGTGGGAAGAGGGTCTGGAAGAAGAGCCTCGGGCTGCATCGTACCTCTGAGGAAGTCCTGTCCAGGAAAGTCATTGAGCAGAAGTTCCCTAGTAGAGAAATCATGCATATGGGGTGGTGAGCTGCCCACCTCAGCTGCCCCGGTTGTTCTCTGTCGTTGCCTAGGAGTAGTCAGAGTTTAGTGGGAGAGGTTGGGGTAGTGAACTTCAGAGGAACCGGAGGTGTAACAGCAGATGGCACATCAGAGAGCTATGTTTGTAGCAACAGGTTCTCCTGAAGGGACCTCCAACAGGTATGTCCCGCATCTGCTGTTATTTATGGTCTTACCAAACTAGAGTACGTTCTTAAAATTTACAGCAGTATCAATTGAACCAAAAAGCAAACTTTGCTTTTCCATAGTGTTTTCTTTTAAAACTAACTGCACTCTTTCAAAGAACATTTTCTATAAAATATCCCTCATTTTTTCCCTCTTAGACACCATATTCAGTTGTGGACTCTTTCCCTTTGGAATACAGGCAAATTGCCATTTGTGTTTCTAATTTTCTGACATGTGTGTGTATGTGCAGTTTGTGTGTGGGCTGGTTCACATGCACATATTTGTGCTTGTGTGTTAAAAACCTGAGATTGCTGTCAGGTGTCTTCCTTGATATTTTTCTACCTTATATTTTGAAACAGGATCTCTCCTGGCACCCAGAGCTCATCAGTTCAGCTTCTCTGGCTAGCCATCTTGTTAGGAGGTGTCATCTTCACTTCCAAAAAGAATGCTGGTCTTACAGCAGGCTATCAGCCACATGCATTTGGCTCTGTGTGTTTCTTGATTTCTCAGCATGTCATTGCTCATCTTAATGCTTTCCTATTTTGTTGGCTTCAAGTCTTTATAAAAATCTAGATAAAAGCTGAAACAGCTCACATATTGCTGTTTCCCTCAAACATTGATAGTCTAATATGATTCATAATTTTGTTTCTTGAATATATTTAAAATATAATACATTCTGTTGTTCTTCATTCTATTGTATTAACTCAGCCCCCTCATTCTTACATTTTTGGACTGTATCAGTGGCTCTTTGTCTGTTCTCTCTGCCTCTACTCCTGTCTGTCACTAGTTCATTTTCTGTGAGTTATCAAATATAGAATCACTACAGAGACTGCCAATGACTTATCAGCGTAAACTGCGTAAAAAGTACCAAGTCAGTTTAATGAAGTGGAAGTTGTAGGTTCCATTCCAAGTCATGACTTTACTAGACTCGGGTAGTTGGCTATGTTTTGTGGTGCCTAGACTCATCTGACACATCTACAAGATAACTCTTGCATCTGAGGTCAGGGATCATTGTAAAGGGCAAGGCAGAAAGATTGTAAGAGACAGAGGACTGGGGAGTTTTCTGTGAGATTGGGTCTCCTAAGTCTTACCAAAGCAGATGCATAAGCATGACCTCAACGAGGATGATACCAATGGACATGGATAGGCAAAAACTCACCAGGCTTCAACCTAAGCAAAAAGCCACAGGCAAGTTAGGAATGCTGAGAATGGGAGAAATAGCCTTTTCTAGGGAAGCACATATCAATTGCTTACTCAGTACCAAATAGACCTGAAAAAATACATATAAGTAATGTTACATAGATTAAGCATGCTGTACTTACATTTTTAGGAAAAAAATATATAGATATACAGTCTCTCTCTCTCTCTCTCTCTCTCTCTCACACACACACACACACACACACACACACCAATAATTAAAGAAAAAGAGAACAAAAAGTGGTACATGAAAGAGTTTGTGGGGGAGGAAAGGGAAGGGAAAATGTTCTTTTAACCTCAAAAAAAAACCCTATATAATATATATATATATTTAAAAAATCACCAAATGTTTCAGAAAAGGTAAAAACTGAAGCTTTTATAATCTTACTTTTATCTATCTTGCTAACTTTACCTCCTCTATTCTACGTCCTTCCCTCCTTGCCCTCTCTTCTAATGCTGTGGGACTAACTGTAGTTCTGTCTGAGAACATTTCACTCATAGAATAGATTCCTGCTTTATTCTTTTACAATTTCATGTGTTTATATATATATATATGTATATATACATATATATATGTATATATACATATATATGTAAACTTTGAATATCCCTCATTATCCTCTCTTATCTCCCTTTCCATAATACCAAACCCTTTTTCCTTCTGAACAAGCCCTTTCCTGCTTCTGAGTGTGTGTGTATGTGTGTGTGTGTGTGTGTGTGTGTGTGTGTACATTGTATGTGTGTGTATTTAAGAATGAGTGTGTGTATTGTGTATATATATGAGTGTGTATATTATGTATGTGTGTATATATGAGTGTGTGTTGTGTATATGTGTGTTTGTGTGTGTGTTACTTCATTTAACTAGGAACACCTGCATGAACATAGATGGGGAGATGTGTGAGGAACTCCCTGAGGAGTGTGAGCTCCCTTTTCCCCAGCAATCATCAACTGCCTGAAACTTCTTAGAGAAGGTGAAGCCTTCTGATCCCTTCCCACCTGTGATAGAATATTGGTGGTTCCATTCTACTCATGTCTCATGCAGGTAACCGTTGTGTGTCTGAGTTAATGGGTATGATACCTATGTCATGTTCAGAAAACAGTGTTTCAATACACTCTCCCTGTCTCTTCGTTCTTACATTCTCTCAGCCTCTTCTCTGTGATGGTCTTTGAGCTTTGGTGGGGGGACTGTAGATGTCCCATGTAGAGCTGAGCATTCAGCATTCAGTTGCTTATTCTCTTCATTTTGACTCATGAATTTGCATTAAATGTTGTCCACTGCAAAAAGAAGCTTTTCTGACTAAGGCTGAGAGCAGAACTAATCTATGGATATAAACATATATGCTTAGCAGCCAGGTTGACAGCATGTTCATTTAGCATGACATCAGTAGGACTCTTTATGAACTCCCAGTCAGTAGCTTTTGGCCATTTTTACAGTTATTGGTAGAAATACCTCCTGTGGGAGTGGGTCTACAATTGAATCAGAAAGTGACTTTCACAGCAGTCGTTGTGCCTAGACGGCTAGTGTCATAGCTTGTAGGGTTCACAGCTGGGTGAGACTCAATGATTTCATTTCTCTCAGCAGCCTGCACAGTACCTTAAAGTACTATGAAAAGCAGCCAGGAAGACGAGAGTAAACTGAGATTTCTTAAAAGAAGAAACACAAATAGCTAATAAATATTTTTAAGTTTTATATGCTTATCCATCAGACATGTGAAAATTGAAACTCCTCCTGGGATTTTTCTCACCCCAATCAGAGTAGCTATCATCAAGACAGTGGATATATTCCTTTTGTCCATGTGGACACCACACATTTGCTGGTTTGGAGGAGGCTCCCACAGTCCTCTGGGAACTTTCTGATTCTTGTCACAATCAATCACTTCATTGTATTCTATTACATTTCCTTCTGCATCTCTCACTGCAAGCCTCATGGCTTCCACAATTACTTTACTCTTCCCTCAAAGGTTTAGGATGTGTCTACTTTTCCTTAGAACCTTTACATCCTACACAGTACTTGATCCCTGGAGGATGCTCAATGATAATGCTCGAATTGAACAAGAATTGAGTCCCTTTTTTGTTTGTTTCCTAAAAATGTCTACCACAGTCTTGTTCACAAATATTTGTGCAAATGGCACTAAATGAGTAAAATGCAAATATGTTCAAGAAGCCAAAAGAAATTATGTTCAACATTCAGTAAGTGGGTTGTTGTTGCTGATTTTACAGCTTACTTCTAAGGGTCCATGTTTGCACAGGTCAGAAACATCCCTATGTATTTCACAAACGTAATGGTGTGAAAGGCAAGAACTAAATGCTTGAACTGTCTTGAAAGAACTTTCATGATTTTGTGCCATTTCCATTTTTATTTAATCCAGCCTGAATGATCAGATTGGATCTAATCTTACAGAATATTTTTTAGTGATGTGTTACTGCTCTTCATTCCAACTTCCTGTGGGCACTGAAGTCATAAAGATAATGAAGAAATGAAAATTCCTTACAAGATGCCTAGTGTCTCCTTCACTAGTGTTTCTAGATGTTTATTGTTCCTTTACTTACTTTTTTATGGTTCTGTTTACACTGAAAAGTAGAAGGAAGAAAGGATTAAAATCGCACTAGCAGTAAAAGGGCGGGTGTCTGCTTCTGAGGGTCCATGGTCACACAAATGCTGATGACATCTTTTCAACAGTTCTATTCAGGAGAGTCTTAGTCTCTGTTCTAGTGCTGTGAAGAGACACCATAACTAAGGTAACTCATAACACTACAGCATTTAATTGGGGCCTGTTTACAGTTTTAGAGGGTTAGTCCAGGGTCATCCTGGTGAGAAACAGACAGGCATGGCTCTGGAGCCTTAGCCAAGAGCGAGCTTCACATCCTGATTTCCAGCAGCAGGCAGAGTGAGATAGAGACTGGGGTGAGCTATGGGAGGGTGGGGTTGCTGGGTGGGGTGGAGTGCAGGCAGGCATATTGGTCCTGCCTTGGGCTTGAGAAACCACAAATCCTGTTCCAGTGGCACATTTCGCACAAGGCCATACCTACCCCAGCAAGGTCTCACCTCTGATATTTCTCAAACAGTTCTATTAACTAGGAACCAAACAATCAAACATCTGAGCCCATGGGGACCATTCTAATTTGAAATAGTGCTTTCCCTTTAAAGATGAAGAATTAGATTCTTAAGGACATCAAGTGGTACAGCTAGAGTCTGAGGCTATGACAAGTCCTTTGACATAATTCCATACTGGTCAGAATCACTCTCATCTACTTACTTCAGGTAGCAGACATAAATTATACTGCTTCCCTGCCTCCCCATCCATCTAGGAATCTGATGATCAACTGCTGAGTTAAATGATGTATAAAGTAAAATTCTGGCATCGCCGTTGTATTTACTGACTTTAGTGTACAGAGCTAGAGCTATTGTAGCTTGGCTCTTATTTTGCACTTATGGATTGTCTCTATCAAAAATGCTCATGGTTCTTTCTGAATTTTTCAAATTTTTAATAGACTGTGAATTTTAGTTAAAAGAGTCTCTATATTTAAACTGACAGTGATAAAATAATTATGGCTAGATCTATTTGTATGGCATTTACAAATAACTTCCTCTTTCTCTCCTTCTCCCACAAAAACAGCAAGACATTGAAAACTTGGCATAATCTGGAATAGTTGGCAATTCCCCATATAAGATTTTTATTTTGCTTTTAATAAAGATAGACCACAATGTAACTCAAGGGAAACTTCTGTCAGACTGTAGCAGCTTCATTTCCTCCCAACAGAGGCTTTGTGTAGAACAAAGGAAGGTGAGGGCTGAGCTGTAGAGATGCTCAGAGCAATGAGCCAGGAAAGGTCTGACTAAAAAGAAACCTGGGCAGGATAGGTAGGTGAGGCAAGGTGAGGCAGAGACCAGGCCTAAATGTTAAGGTTAATTAGACCAGATGAGAGCTAACTATCTGCCACAATGTGAATGTCCTCCAAAATTAATTGTTCTTCTTATGTTGATAGAAATCAAGAAACAAATTTTTTTAATGTTATTTGGAATAATCTGTGTAGACTGTGAGTGGAACCAGACACTGTTTAAAGTTTTTTGACAACCCAAGAACATACATGAATGTGATAACTTTTTCTTAAAACACTTGATTCTATTAGCTTGTTTACCTGTCTAACAACATAAG
>NW_022196904.1:174264226-174284835 GCF_008632895.1 Mastomys coucha | reverse complement strand
AGAGAGACTGATGTCTGAGAAATGAGAGAGCTATGATGCAGTGCTCCGCTCTTCATTAAATACAGTAACAAAGAGTTCTTTGAAAATCACATAACTAGATGTCAAATAGAATGTGACAATGGACAGGTTTAGAGTAAAGGGTAGACAGTGTCTGTGTAACACATTGCTCCCCTGCACCACCATTTCATGCACTTAGCAAACAAATAAAAACCATTGGTTACATTCTCATAATTTATTTCCATTAAGTGGTTAAACAAAGCAAATAATTTTGGTACACAGTTTCTACTCTTCAATCCTTAGCAAAAGGATACCAGTTAGGATTCCGACAAATCTAGATGCTTGTTCTAGCCAGAGCAGAACTGGTTAAATCTTATTCTGTCTTCCAACAGGGAGCTAAAAGTAATTGCAAACTATTTCGTCCCCCTTGGCTCTGCATGGAGATTTAAAATTAAATTGGTTCTGGTTAGCAAGCTAGAACGGGGCAACTAAATTGAATTTTCTGAGGAATGTTGTGAATCCTATGTGAAAATAGAGAAACATTCAAGGTTTGTATGTTTCCCGCTCTTCTCCTCTTGTGCCTTCCCCCCCTTGCTGTACTCTCTTCCTGCTGTCCTGCTTGTTAGCAGGGAGAGCCTTGGTTTTATCTCCTTGGGAGATAGGCATGCATTTCTACCTATTCACACACAGCTCTCCTTCTGGTCACCCCTTCTAAAGCATCTTTCTTTCCTCAACTGCACATTGATTGCCTTCTCTTTTCAGTTCCGTGTTTCTGTGATACAGAATTAATGTGAATATTTTATCGAGTTTTCATGGAAGAAAAACAGCACAGAGAAGACGAGGGTCTGGGGCATGTGAAGTTCTAGGCTGTGCAGGTTGTTACAACACATCATAGACTTTCGATGATGCTAACGTCCAGAGTGGATGATGACATAAAAACTATTCTAGAATTGATCCCTTGATACAAAGTATTTTAGTCTCATTATTTGCTCCCTTAAAAGTAATGGTTGCTCATTGTCAGAAGTATAGAAAAGTGTACAGAACAATATGAAACCATGTAAAGTTCATTGAAATACCCTCAAGTATTTTAAGTTATTAGTGCTGAAGATAAAATACCATACTAGCAAAACAGAAGCAATTCATGGTCTTGGCATCTTTCCCCTCTGCTTCTTTTTTCTTTGTTTTATTTTTGTTCTTCAGAGCACATCACTTGCTAAACTTGTTGAGATATTGATATGCACACTGTTTTGGATATGGCTTTGTTTTTGAAAATTTATCTTGATAAAGGGACTGGCCTTGGGGTGAAGCCTCGACACCTCCCTGCTCTTGTTTCCTGGCTGCTTGGGTAACAGTGTTTGGAATGTGATAAAGCTAGATAAAGTTTTGCAGCAGATAGATGATCATCTTCGATTTTCCTCTTTGCCCCTGAGCACAGAGGG
Organism: Mastomys coucha; assembly: GCF_008632895.1. Lineage (NCBI taxonomy): Eukaryota > Metazoa > Chordata > Mammalia > Rodentia > Muridae > Mastomys > Mastomys coucha. The sequence goes on along the minus strand of NW_022196904.1, from coordinate 174,283,399 downwards.
CAGGTGTCATAATGTTATTGTGGTTCGGCTTTCTCAGCTTACACTTGTGTGCCGTCGTCATAGAACCTGGGCACCGTTCCTGTCGAGCACTCGTCATGTGTGAGAAGATGCAGCTCAGATCCGTCTGATGCTCAGAGTTGCTCAGGATGCTGTGCTGGATGAACAAGTGCTTGCTGTTGGCCTTTGGGCAACACATTGGAGCAATCTTACTTTTTATTTTATGGTTCCTTCCAGCAACATAAATACCCCAGCTGATGCTAAATTGTGTGAGCTTAAGAAATCGAGGGTGGTTTTCTTTTGTTTTGTTTTGCCTCTTACTTTTGTTGAAAAAATTGTACCACTTCTTGAAGTACTTAAATCCTCCATTTTCACCTTCTAAAATTTCATTTCCCTCAACGATCTTAAGGGAAAGCAGCAAAACAAAATAAAACGAAACTGTAGGTGTTTACTTTATTCCCCTAAATTTAAATTTTAAATTCAAGTTGTATTATTCATTCAGTTATTACGTGAATTTTATGAAAGAGTTTTCCTCTTAGTTTTAAACTATCCAATGCTGCCCTTTTAAGAAACCCGGAAAAAAATTTAAGTTGTTATTAGAGTTGCATAAAAGGAAGCATGTGCTGTATGTGGAGGTCAGAGGGCAGTTTGTAGCCTTGGCTCCTTCTTTCTATCATGGGGGTCCTTGAGGTCAAACTCAAGTCATCAGGTTTGGCAGCAGGAGTCCTTACCCACTGAGCCATGCCGCTGACCCTGTTCACAACTTCTTAAGATCCATGTTAGATATCCCCTGGTGAGATTCACTTCATTTGATTTAGCTGTTCTCAAGCCCTAGTGTGTAGTGGCCTACACCCTTTCCGTTTTCAGTGGTCTTTTCTGCTCACTAGGTAGTTTCTAGGCCCACTTTTGTCACAGATGAAATTTCTTTGCATTGATAGAGACTTCAGAAAGAATCCCAAAGAGAAGAACATGCCAGTATCCGCTGAGGCTATTCATGTTTTCTAAACAATGTTAGGCCTGCTTCCTCTCCGTTGTAATTACCAACTATACTAAAACGGGACTTACTCAAAAGTTACTTTGCTACATGCAGAACAGTTGACAATGATGCTTATCTAACAATTTCAAAAGGTATTCCATTATAGAAATAACTTTCTATTTGTCTCTATCTTCCTCGAAACATATCTAATTAGTGTGCACATCCTATCTGTGAGGGTTATTTCCTAAAGTGCACCTTGAATCTGCACATATGCCACTGTACACCAAGTCACTTGTTACTAATGTTTTCTACCTAGTACCTAGCCAGGTCCATGTCACCAGTGCACAGTCTGTCAGCTGCAGGGAATTGAGCAGCTGTTGCAGGCTGGCTGATAAGTGGGGCCTGGAGAACCTGTCTGTAGCTTTGAAGGAACCTAAATAGATGCTGCAGCAGGCAGGCCATAGAAGCCAAAGCTGAAGGTGAGCAGTGCCACATGGAGAGGGAGAGAGTTCACATTCAAGGAAGTGAGTCCAGTGAGCCAAGCAGTGAGGGCCAGGAAGCCCCAGAGTTAGCCCTGACACGGAGGAGACCCTGGGAGGAGCACCATCCTGCAGACTGGCTTCACAGCGTAGGAAGCCTTACTCATGCCTTGTGGACTTTACAACTCTTGTCCAGAAATACACAAAACCACCTCTAACACACCGGAGAGAGAGAAAGCAGTGCCTGTTCTCCAGGTTGGCATTGTGGGTGCATTCATGGTTTATGTGGCTTTAGCAAAGCTCCAGTTCAGTCCTTAAGGCAGGTGTTAATTGTCTCTACATGCTATGGAGGCGGTCCCTTTGCCTTGGGGAGTAGCAAATCTAGCTCTTTTTGTATAGGGTTAATACCTATACAAACAGGTTTAATCTTTTTACTTCATATTTTTAAGAAATATTATGAAAGTTCCTATAACATTTACATAAAACAACATATATATATATATATTAATTTTTTTATCTTTCTTGGATTCAACAGAAGAAAAAAGAAAGAAAGACATAGAATGACTAAATATATTTTTTTAATGCTGTCTTGACAATCAGGGGCTTTCTGGAATGATGAAAAATAGTTATCTTTTAACTTATATGTATAGCACAGAAGGCCTGTGATTGTTCCTAAGGTAGAACAGTGAACATTCCCTTTAGTTCTTTTTAGTTTCTCTTACTCAAAAGGAGACAGAATTCAGGAGCAAGCTGCATATTACCATTTAGTGAACCAATACTAATTTAATTTAGTCATTCATTGTCATGTAAAAATGAAACAAAAAGCCCATGTTATTGTATTCTCATAATAACAGTTTTGTAAAAACAATCTCTTCTTTCCTCCCTCTCTGTGTATCTCTTTGTCTGTCTCTGTCTCTCTCTGTCTTTCTGTCTTTCTCTATCTATCTATCTATCTATCTATCTATCTATCTATCTATCTATCTATCTATCTCGCTCTCTGTGTGTGTGTGTGTGTGTGTGTGTGTGTGCGTGTATGAAACAGGGTCTCTCTATGTAGTCCTGACTGTCCTAGAGCTCACTATGAAGCACAAGCTCTACGCATAGAAATCTTCCTGCCTCTGCCTCTCATATGCTGCGATTAAAGGAGTGTGCCACCATGACTGGTCTAAAAACATTTTTTAATTTGGAGGAATCAAATTAATTTATTTTAATTTATCACAGTCAAACATCTTATGACATAGCCAAGTTGGAACTTCTACCACCTGGATCTAAATCTACTTACTGCTTGTAAGATTTTTCAGTCATCTTTTGGTTCTCGTATATTCCATTCTATTTTTATTTCTTTTCAATCCTTTTTTAGTGATACTATGTAAATTCTAACAGACACAAATATGTGCACACACTGTTGCCTAATCAATGTAGTCCAGACACACATGCTCATTTTCATCTGACTCCAACGGTGCTTCTTCTTCACCTCTGACTACTCAACTACTCACGCTCTAGTTCTTTTCCTCCCAGATTCCTGATGCCAAAGCTGCCTCAAACCTGTTGTCATTATTTGAATTCTTTTTTTTTTTTTTTTTTTTTTTTTTTTTTTTGGTTTTTCGAGACAGGGTTTCTCTGTGCAGCCCTGGCTGTCCTGGAACTCACTTTGTAGACCAGGCTGGCCTCGAACTCAGAAATCCACCTGCCTCTGCCTCCCAAGTGCTGGGATTAAAGGCGTGCGCCACCACCGCCCGGCTTCATTATTTGAATTCTTAATGTCTTTGTGGCATTGGGTTGCCTGGAACACACTGCACCTGCCATGTTTGGGTTATGACCCCTTCTCCATCTTCTTAGGCCCAGCTGTAGTGCTCCTTTCCTCATGAGCCCCTCTTTAGGTATAATTAACAACTCAGATGTCTGCACTTCTACTTGATAGTGCTTATGTCTGCTCTCGATCATAGGCCTTCAGGGGTTTAAGACCAGGAGTCAAAACTAGTCTTTGTACTTCTCCCTAACAGTCTTACAGTAGGTACTAGTTCATGTGCTGCCCCTAGTAAATGTGAATCAAATCAAGTCTTAGATAAATATAATTCAGGGCCCACAGCAGTCTTTGCTAAAGTCCTCCTTTTCTTCCTGCTCTAGGCTCAGCAGACTTGTTTCCTATCTACCTGCCTCATACATTATCCTCTTTCCTTTTCATCTTCTTTGGCTCAGCTCTTCTTGCTTTACTTTGGACTTAATTCTTCCTTCCTATTCTCATTTTTGATATTATACATTATGACACAAAGATTACTTTATGACAGAGATAGGAACTTCTTTAGGTACGGGGTGGTCAGATAAAGTTGAACAGGCAAAAGCTTGATTCCTTACAGTTAAGCAAGGTTTTAGAGGACTGCTCTGAATAGTCATACCTTGATGTCATTAACTAATCTTTCAGTCTACAGTGTAGTTTGTGTTGAGTTTGGTATAGTGGAAGGTAATTGGATATGATCAGTTCAGTGTTTTCTGTTTTGAGTCATCCAGAACCTTAAAGTAATTACACAAAGTAGAAATGTAGTAGTGAACATATTTCGTATTGGCCATTTGAAAAGGTCAGTGATTCAAGGTCAAGTTATTTGGTCAGACAAAGTTTATTTGAAAAGTAGAAAACCAAGGCCAACAGTGAATGAAAAGAAGAAAGAGAGAGAGAGAGAGAGAGAGAGAGAGAGAGGGAGGGAGGGAGGGAGGGAGGGAGGGAGGGAGGGAGGGAGGAAGGACATGACTGCTCCTATGTGTGGTGGTGGTGAATGTTATTGTAGATATTGAGGGAGAGCATAGCCAGAGGCAGGGGCATGTGGGAGAGTCCTGAATGGACATGACTGTGAGAAGCTGGGCCATGTGAGGAGAGATTGGAGGGGAGAGGGGAGAGCCAGAGGACCAGGAAACCAAGAGTCCAGGAGAGTAAAGGGTAGATGAGAAGGGCCAGGTGACCAAAATGGCTAGATAATATAGGGAAGGGTATTTCGCGGAAGGGCAGCTCAAGCCAGCCAGCCATACCTTGTAACAGGTAGGGACTGAGGGATGCTGGGAGACCCTGGTGGCCAGATCTGCTTTGAAATGCTAGGTAGGCATCTTGGTTAGCTATTTGTCCAAGTTTGAGATCTGACAGACAGTTATCACAAAGACCATCCTGCCTGGCTCCTGAGGTTTATCTTAAAAGAGGATTATGGTATCATACCATATACCAGGTACACTGCCGGGTACCTGAAGCATATTTCAGGTATGCTGCTTTTCTGATCCCGGGCTGCTGTTTTCTGTAGATTATTGAATGTTCTGGGTTCAGGAAGTCTAAAGAAATATTCCTGATTAGAAAATATTTTAATTAGTTCTTTATGGTCAGATTTTCTAGAAACAGTTAATTCTGAAATTCATTATTAGGATACAAAAAGTGTATTTTTCCCAAAAATCAAGAGCTGGCTAATTTTGTTGGAGATGTGGAGAATGGCAGCTTCTCCACGGTAGACGGGGCAGTGTTCTCTGGAGCACCGTTCTTCATCTGCCAGATGGCTTCAGTCGGAGCTGTCATCTACAGCAAAGCTGCTTGCTTTATATTTTCCTGCTTCACTGAAGCCCTTTGTAAGCATTTATCTGAATATGTTCTCAGGCCCGAATGGAGAACTGTCACTTCCTGTCCTGTCTTCTCTGTCAGCTAGAAGGATATGGTTGATAAAAGTTAAAAAAAAATCAGATGAATAAGACCATAGGGTGTGTGTGTGTGTGTTTTAGAGAAATGGACAATGATGTCATTAACAGATTGATTACATAACACCACATCTCATGAGATGGGTTTAATGATTCATACATCTGAAGTTCTTTAACATTCCTAGTATACAGTACATAGTACATATTAAATGGTGGTGACTTTAACATCTTCATGGAGAACATGGTCTGAATTCACGGCTAAGTACTGCCCTTCTAGCCTTCCTTTTTATTTTTTAGATTTACTTATTTATTCACTTTAAGTCCCAGTATCAGCACGTCTATCCTCCAGGACCCCCTCACACAGATTCTCCCCCAGAGTGGCTCTGGGCATGGGGCGGGGGTTGACGAAGACATCCCTTTAGGACTGAGTGCTCCAATATCTTATTCTGTAAACATTTTCCAGTTGTGGGTCTCTGTGTTAGTTCCAGTCTATTACAAGGAAAAACCATCTCTGATGAGAGTTGAGCAAGGCACTTACTTATGGGTACAACAGTATGCCATTGGGGGTCATTTTATTGTTGTGTTCTTTTTGCTGAATAATGGTAGGAGGTTTTCCATCATCCCATGATCTGCGTAGTCTCAGGTTCTTAACTACTTTAGTAGGGTCAGGTATGGCTTTTTATCTCATAGAGGGGCCCTTAAATTAGTAGTTTAATTAACCAGAAATTAGTAGTTTACACAGTAATATTTGTGACACTATTGTATGAATATCCTGATTTATCGCTTATTATTGGAGACCTTTACTTGTGCCAGTAAATGTCCTCCTTACAATTTTTGAGTGGTTACCTACTATTCTGTCACGTGGGTCTGGTTTATTGATGCATCTGTATGATCTGTATGATTGGCATTTCTTTTCTGCTTGTTTAGAAACTTTAACTGGAGAGGTAGTACATTCTTACATACAATTTTGTTTGTACTTCAGCATATTCGATAGGTGAAGCTGAAGTTATTAAGTTAAAAACATTAAATGGGGGAATCATGAGAACATTTTCTTTAAAGTCAGGGAAAAGACAACGATGCCCAATCTCATTGGTTTTATTCAAAATATACTTGTGGTCTTAATGCAGTAAGACAATTGGAAGAAATAAACAGGATAGTAAGAAAAAAAGAAAAAAGTCAAAGCCTTCCTCTTTGCAAGAACATCTTAAAAGACCCGAAGATTCCCCAGAAAACTCTCAGACCACCAGGCAGTGGTGGTGGACACCTTTAATCCCAGCACTTGAGAGGCAGAGGTAGACAGATTTCTTAGTTCAAGGACAGCCAGGGCTATACGGAGAATCCCTGTCTTCGAAAAAACAAAACAAACAAACAACAAACAAACAAAAAACTTCTCAGACCCAATAAATTCTTTGAACAAAATAGTAGAATTCAAAATCAAATTTAAAATATTGGGCACCTAACCTGTGGTTAGAAAGGTTATAGGCCCCATGGGAGAGCCTACTCCTACTATTTTGCTAAGTGGATATAGTATTAAATTTACTGTAACAACTTCACAGTATACATATGGATTAGTGCCTATCTGATGAGGTTTCTATTTGCTGTATTTGTGGTTAATGTAGAGATCCATAACTGGTCAAGGGGCAGAGAATAAAACGAGACCATGGAATGCTCAGTACTAAATGGGCCATCTGTATCACATCCCTTCTCTAGAAGACTTGGGGGTCATTGTAGAAGAGGGAAATGAAAGACGGGGAGAACCAGAGACAGTTAATGACTACAAGAGTACAGTGTTTCCCAAACACAGCTACATGGCTGTTTGTATAAACTCAAGGTTGGGACGGCATACACAATACCTGTGCTTAAGACAGACCAAATCTCAGCATGAAGAAGGCATGCTTCTATGAGTTCCCACCCTAGCCAATGGCTGTTGTCAGTTGATAGCTGCTGGGCGAGAGAGGGTCCGTTTCCTTTAAGAGTTCATCCCTTTGGAGACCTATGTTCCAGTGGAAAGCCACACATTCAACATTATATGCACAGCACAAATTGGATTCCATGGGTATTTTTAAAAGAAAATACAAAGTTGGGTGGGTAGGGAGGGAGCAGATATGGGAAGAGTTGTGGGAAGAAGCTGAATATAGTTAAAAATATATAATTTTGTGATTGGGTTACCTCACTCAGAATTTCATAAATTCATTGTTTTTAATAGCTGAGTACTACTCCATTGTGTAGATATACCACAACTTCTGTATGTACTCTCTGATAAGTGGATATTAGCCCAGAAGATTGGAATACACAAAGTACAATCCACAAACCACAAGAAACTCAAGAAGAAGGAAGACCAAAATGTGGACACTTCATTCCTTCTTAAAAGGGGGAATAAAATACCCATGGAAGGAGTTGCAGAGACTAACTATGGAGCAGAGACTGAAGGGAGGACAATCCAACCTGATATAGCTGTTTCCTAAGAGGCTCTGACAGTACCTGACCAATACAGAAGTAGAGGCTCACAGCCATCCATTGAACTGAGTACAGGCTCCCCAATGAAGGAGTTAGAGAAAGGACCCAAGGAGCTGAAGGGTTTGTAGCCTCTTAGGATGAACAACAATATGAGCTAACTAGTACCCTCAGAGCTCCCAGGGACTAAACCTCCAACCAAAGAGTACACATGGTGGGGACTAATGGCTCCAGCAGCATATGTATAATAGAGGATGGCCAAGTCGGTCATCAATGGGAGGAGAGGCCCTTGGCCCTGTGAAGGTTCTATGCCCCAGTGTAGGGGAATGCCAGGGCCAGAAAGCAGGAGAGGGTGGAGTGGTGAGCAGGGGGAGGGGGGAGGGAACAGGGGTTTGTTCTTGTTGTTTTTTGTTTTTTTTTTGTTGTTTGTTTTTTTTGGAGGGGAAATTGGGAAAGGAGATATCATATGACATGTAAATAAAGAAAATATCTAATAGAATAACAAAATTAAATGAAAAAATATAATTTTAAAAACTAAAAATATCTGCCGGGCGGTGGTGGCGCACGCCTTTAATCCTAGCACTTGGGAGGCAGAGGCAGGCGGATTTCCGAGTTCGAGGCCAACCTGGTCTACAGAGTGAGTTCCAGGACAGCCGGGGCTACAGAGAGAAACCCTGTCTCGAAAAAAAACAAAAAAACAAAACAAAACAAATAAAAACTAAGAATATGTGTGTACATAATCATATACATGTATGCATACACATATTTTAAATGGTAAGTAAAATTTTCAGTCTTTTAAATACATAACTCAAATACATATGCATTGTGGATACTCTAACTTGTTAGTGAATAAAGCATTTAATTTAAATAAATTATTATAATCATATATTATAATTATAAAAATGGTAGTGCAGAAGCTGGGGCAATGTCTCAGTGGATAAAGTTCTTGCATTTGAGGATCTGAGTTTGGATCCCATGTAAAAAATAAACTGGGCATGGTGGCATGGTGGCATATTCCTACAAATCCAGTGCTTGGGAGTGCAGACAGACTCATTCCACAAGTCATTGGCCAGACAGTAGAGATAATAGCTCATTCCAACTTTAAATGGGAGAGCCTGCCTCAAAAAATAAGGTTTGTGAAGTGATTGAGAAAGACATCCAGATGCCAATACTTGCTCTCACATGCTCCAGCAGGGATAAACACACACATACTCACGCGCATGCACACACACACACAGACACACTACTGTCATATATAAATGCTGCAGGTATGTCTCTATCACGTGCAAAATATGTTCTTATGTTTAATTGAAAACCTTTACATAACACTGGTCTAGGTTGGTTTCTGGGCTTCACAAGTGATGGTCTTAAGATTTTCCATATGGATGAACATGAGATTTTCTTTTTCAAAGATTAAACTTCCTTAAACATGCCAGCTTATTCTTAATTTTGTTGATGTTATTCTGTCTTGCTTGAATGGCCTGCCCTATTACCTCAATCCATCCTGATTTTAACAGTCCTCTGATGCTCATTTTTATCCAAAGGTTACTTTCTCCTGGGAACCTTTTCATCCCATTTCCTAAGACTAAATAATTTTGTTTTCAGAATCCCTATTTGAGATCTTCTCTGGTCTCCAGAAATATGTGACTTGTCTTTGTTAGTGACTGCTTATAAGGATGCTATTTATGTTTTCTCAGAAACATATTGTACACAAAGCAGCTTCTTTTAAGTACCACCACTTTGTCCTTAAAAAAACAAAAACAAAATTCTGAAAAATAAAGCACATTTAACAGGATATGTAATCCTAGATATTATTGATGTGTAGACTTAGACAATCTTTTGCTTCTCTGAAGGTCTCAAGGCAAGAAAAGCACATCGTTATATCTTTTTGACAGCAATCTGGGTCACAAAAGATTCTGTGATCTGCCTGTGAAAATATTCTACTTCCTCTGCATTAGGGAGAACGTCTCATCATCTCAGTTTCTAACATCATATTGTCTATAAATATCGTTGTAGGGTTTCTATTGCTGTGAAGAGACACTCTGCAGCGATTCTGATAAAGGAAAATATTTCATACATTTTCTATTAATCACTTTTCTTGTTTCTGTGACAAATACTTGATAAAAGACAACTTAAGGAAGAAGAGGTTTACTTGGGCTCCTAATTGCTTGGTTTGGTGGAAGACATGGCTGGAGCAGGGAGGCCTCCAGCGGGAGGTTAGACACACAGCTCATTAGAGGAAGACCTGCTCCTTTGGTCCAGCACAGCACATTCCATTGAGAGAGGCAGTCCCATGGTTTTAAGGCATTTATTGTAGAAAGACAAAGAGAGGGCGAGAGTAGGAAAGTAGAGGCTGGCCATAACCATGTGAAGAGATGGAGGACAGGGGTGGGGGAGAGGGGGAGCAGGGGAACAAGAGTAAGAGCAAGAGAATAAGAGGTAAGAGAGCAAGAGAGGGAGGAGGGGGCAAACAGCTCTTTTTATAGTGAGCTGGGTGTCCTGGCTGTTGCCAGGTAACCGTGGGGGTGGAGTCCAGACAGAATACCAGGAGCTTAGAGCATTGCCTTCCTGATGGATGGCCATACCCCTCTGCAGGAGGTTGTGGGAGGCTGTAGCTGTGATAGGAACCAGGGGCCCAGGAGACATGGCTGAACACCTACCATTCCTTAGGGTCACCAGGGTTTCAGGCCTGTGCTCGACTTGGGTCCAGGCTGTCTGCACAGCTCACCACCTCTCAGAAACTGAGGGGCATGGATTCTTGTACTCAACTCCCTCTCCTCTTTTTCCCTTTTATTCACTCCTGACTTAACCCATGGTGCAGTGATGCTCATATTTTGGTTGAGCCATCTTTCCTGAATTAAACCTCCTTGGACACATTCATCCAGACAGAGGTGTGGCTCCCTGGTTATTCTACATCCAGCCACGTTGACAGTGAAGATTAAAGTCACATTTCACACCTTTATATTAACTTGCCTTCCATATCTTTGTGTCATATGGTTTTTTTTTAACCCATATAATTTGTCTCTAAAGTAAATTATTTAAAATTCTTTCATATCTCCTCTAATTTTATTTCAACACCTTCGGCTCTTGTCCAGATTTTCCATGCCTTATTTACTTGTTAGGTGTTGAGTTAACCAACATAACCAATGGCAAACCTGACAACAGCTAATGTTCCTAAATACCCTGAGTCCTACAGTGTTGGTGATAGCACATTCTCTTCAGAAGGAAACTACATGGAAAGTGTCCATTTTCTGGAAAGCAGATTATAAGATGGAAATTGAAGCTGAGGACTTGCTGGAAGAAATGTACTCTAGGAAGATGTCTCTGGTCTCAAGGGGAGGTGCAGTTTGACAAAGGGAGATTTTGACCTGTCATGAACTTAAGATAAGAGCTCATGAATTCTTTCAGAAACTTCTTGGAGATGGAATGGTTTCCAGAGAAGAAGTGAGGGACCAGATTTTCAAACTCCTCATACTAGCCATTCATTACATGCAGACTAAGTGACCTTGAGAGACATTCCTTTTAGCCAAGGACAGTTGTAGAAAAGAGATGTTATCTATGGGTCCTTAGTCAAGGAGCTGTGTTTTTCCATAATGAATGGACATATAGTGGGTACAGCATAGAAAGCATTACAGCTTGTTTGGTTTGGTTTTTATGACCCCAGATGACACTACAGTCTGCCATTCAGAGTAAAACTTGTTATTTTAGTTGCTAGGATTTTCTTCTGTTGTGGTTTTAATGAAAATGGCCCCTTAGGCTCATAGGATGTGGCACTATTAGGTGGTATGGCCTTGTTGGAGTAGGTGTGGTGTTGTTGGAGTGTGTCACTGGGGGTGGGCTTTGAGGTTTCATATGCTCAAACCAGGCCAAGTGTCACTCTCCTCCTGCTGCCTGCTGATCCAGAGTTGAGCCCTTGGGTTCTCCAGTATCATGCCTGCCTGCACATCATCATTCTTCGATCCATGATGATAATGGAGTAAACTGCTGAAACTATAAACCAGCCCCAATTAAACATTTTCCTTATTAAATGCTGCTATGTCTTGGTGCTTCTTTGCAGCAACAGAAACCCTAAGACAACCCCGTTTTATATTCTGCCCTAGCTTCTAAAATGGTAGAGATACATATGAACATAGCCTAGGAATTCTCAGTTTCTTCCTTGTCCTTTTGAACTGAACATCTCATTCTATTTTTGAAACTCATTGAGAAAACCAATTAATTATAATGTTTATCTAAGACAGAACCACTGGAATGGCAATAGTAGTTACTGCCTCTGTATTATAGGCTGAGTAGTGCATAACCATTGAGTCTTAGCTATTTATCTCTTGGTTATTGAATGAAATCTCTCCCTTTTTAGGAGGTTAGTTTAATTTTTTTCTTCCCCTTATTCATCAGCAGTTGGGATAGAAATAGAAGTACTTATTAGTTATCATGTTAAGTATAGGTAGGAATTTATGCAAATATTTAGCCTCTGCATATGATGGATATTATATGTGGCCTATATATACCTCATTATTAATCTAGTTGCGGTCTGTAAGTAACATTAAATGATAAAGAATTTTTAAAATACCTTATATTTATATATCATTAAGTGTGCAACATAGGTGTTGTCATATATAATGAATTATATATGAATTAAGACATTGAAATATTAAATAGGAATATGTATACTAAAATATTAAATATAAATACAAATATTAAGTGCATATAAAATATATATTAATTGAGGTAAAATATTAAATTTCAAATAGTATTACTCACTCTGATGTATATATTATTCACTTTGTTATACTATTATTTGATCTTATATTTTAGATTGTTTAATATATTTAATATAAATTATCTGAATTATAGGACCAATTTGCTTTCTACCATTTTAAGTTTCTTGACTTGATATGTATTTATTGATCACTTTGTTTTTTACCTTACATGTTCCTCATGTTGGTTTTAAAGAATTAGAGAAGTATATGAAATATATATAATTACCAAAATTCACCATTGTACAGATGAGCAAATATTAAATAGCCAGAAAGCATACTGTTCTTATTTCTTTGCATGTATTTATAGCTGATATGAACTATAGTAGTAGAACGTGGGGGTTAAATAACTTGGGAAGAGAAAGGATAATATCCCCTTCAAATCAGTTTTGCTCTCAGGAATCACCATTTGAAAGGATATGCTGCTCTGGTCGGGTGCTAGGCTGCAAAGCTCCTTGATGGGGCTACCCACTGAGCTTGTCATTCTCATTGACATTCATCTTCACCCTCAACTCTGCTTTACACATTGGGGAAAATGATTAAGATTTCATCTCATATTCTCAGTTATAGAGTAATATATTTATTGTTTTTCTTTTAGCTTTATACCCACTGGATTACAAAGAAGGTTGGGCAGAACAGTGGTTATTGTAAAAGATCGTTATGTCACAATAGAGCTCACACTTCACAAATGCCTTTATACTTTTCTTTTGCATTTCATTATCACAGTGACCTGGTGAAATGTATAGTATTGCCTGTACGTTACAGTTAAAAACCAGGGACTAAAGATGCCGAAGTAACTCAGTCAAGACCCCAATTCTACTTCACTTAATCTAAGTCTCCTGACACTAACTACAAAGTCGTTCTCACTTAGCACTTCCATGTGCTTTCGTTATGACACACACTGACACATCTTAAATCTGTGAATTCCTTACCAGGCTGTAAACTTTACAGTGGCAGACAGTAGGCCTTCTTGACGTCCTACCTTAGATATTTAACAGTTAACAGATCCTACACTGATGTGACCACTCAACAATATTACTTGGTCAAGTCATCAAATGATACAGAAAACACCTCATAAATGATTGTTGTCTAAGAGTAAAGATGAAATAGAAGCCCCAAAGAAAACCTCAGGAGCAGTTCTGAAGTACACATAAGAAAAAAAAATTGTAAATAAGAAGAAACTGAAAAACCACGAAAGGAAAAGAGAAAGTGAGATTACTTCTTGACCATGGGACTGAAGAACTACAAGAGAGAAATGAGACTAAATACAAGAGAGACTAGATATATTCTTTGCTTTAATTTTTAATTGTCTTTACAAGTTTTGAGCTGGGGGAGATGGTTTGCTGTTTAAAGTGCTTACTATGCAAGCTTGAAATACTGTCTAAACCCATAGCACATGTGTAAAAGCACAGCAGCATGCACCTGTAGCCCCATACTAGAGACAGAAGGATCCTGGGGCTTGGCTGGTCAGCATATGTGGCCAAGATGGTGATCTCTGTGAGTGTGTGTGTGTGTGTGTGTGTGTGAGAGAGAGAGAGAGAGAGAGAGAGAGAGAGAGAGAGAGAGAGAGAGAGAGAGAGGGAGAGAGAGGGGGAGAGAGAGTGGGAAAGAGAGAGAGGGAGGGGTAGGGAACTTGTCTCAAAAATAAGATGGAGTGTGATTGTTGAAGATACTGAATGCTGATCTTTGGCCTTCAAACATGTGCAGTGAATGGGTGAGTGCACCTGAATACATACATACACACACTTGCATATACCAAACACACGAAATATAAGAAAAATGTATACAACTGTTGTATACAAATGTAAACAACTTTTTATATGAGTAAAGTTTTTATTTATACAACAATCAATTTTAGAACATCTCCACTTAGTCCAGAATAAATATTTGTAGTCATTAATGACCCCCCCGAAACATCTACCCACAGTGCCGTTACTAATCACCACCCCACAATCCCTTGATCCACTTAAGTGATCACTGACTACCTACTTATTTTATACATTTGCTTTATGGACATGTCATATGAATGGAGTCCAGTAAGCTATGATATTCTGTGGTTGTCTTTATTCACTTAGATATTCTACTCAGTTTTCACCTTGTAAAATTGATCTACCATCTTTAATTGATCAGCTACGGACTTTCATTGAGGCTACTTATATTTTTCCAGCTGTTATGAGTAATCCTACTATAACCGTTATGTTTAAGTTTTTATATATATTACATGTTTTTATTTCTCTTGGTTCTCTATCTTAGACTAAAATTTTTAAATAACAACTATTTTTAAGTATTTCAGAAAAATTATCTTTCTACGCATCTGTTCATCTATTAATCCTTATTTTTCATAGTTTCAAAAACTTTTAAAAATAATTATACTTAAGCCTTATATATTTTAACATGCAGATTATTCACTAAAGGCTATTTTTTTTGTGGACCAGTGAAATGACTCAGCAGATAAAGGTACTGCTCCCAAACCTGGGATGTGAATCTGACCCCCCAAACCTACATGGTAGAAGGAGTGAACTGAATCCCACAAATTGGCCTCTGACCTCCACTTATATGTTATGGTTGTATTCATATGTACACACACACAATCTCACATACCTCATACACAAGCATGCACACACACACACACACACAAATATTATTTGTATATATAGAGTTGAATATTTCATATAAATTTTGCATATATGAAATGTGCAAATTTACAAATATATATTCATCACTTCAATAAATGCATGCAGGTTTGTAACTGTGTTTTTGGACTTTAAGATGGAAATTTAGAACCCCTTATTTTGCAGAGGAAAGCTGATGTCCAATAGGGATGATAACTTGTTGAAAATTAAGGAGAGACAGAACATTCACTTTGACTTACATCATACAAAACTTAGGTTATGCAGTTGCTATGATTCATAGTCAATACTCAGACTTAACACTAAAGTCACCCTTGACCTACATATTGAACATAGACTTAAGCAAAATGAAATTTTTATATACCAAGCAATAAAATATACTTTTGGTCCACCTCATGTAACAATTGAAAATCTAGCCAGGGTTAAGAGCTATTCTCACTTCTTTATTCAACCTAGCTCAAGTTGATTTGCAAAATCAAACTAAAATATCAAAGTTCTATTTCCACTAGTACTTTGTTCAAAATGTCTCTTTCCTAGACCCTTCATCTTTATCACTTGTTTTCCAATGGTGGCATTTGTAGTTGAGGATTCAGATGCTAGGGCAGCTGCAATGCTGACAAAAATAGTGAAATAATGGCTGTATGAGTTGCAGTTACACTAACAGCTTACAGAAGCTCAGGCAAAGTCTAATGGGAAGTAAAAACATCAGAGACTACTGAATACCTGGTGCTGATCAGGCTGGGTAAGAAAGTTAAGTAAGCTGTAATACTAAGTTAAGCATCTGTCCTGTGCCAGAAATTGTGTGGCATGCTTTACAGTGATTATCTGCTTATCATCTTAAGTGTTCCAATGCTGTTATTGTGAATATTTAATCATGAAGGAAACCAAGGCTTAAAAATGATTAAGTATCTTGCTCGAGACTGATTATAAATGATATCACTAGAATTCAATTTGAGGCCTGTCAGATCTTACAGCCCATGTTACAACTCTCTCTCTCTCTCTGCTCCACTGTCTCTAAGATACACATCTTTTTATATATTAGGCTGTCAAATCAGATTGTGTTAATATAGCTCAGAAGGCAGAGTTTGGATCAAAACTGGCCATTAGAGGAGAGTTGATTTAGAGTTTTTATGACAGTGCTGTCAAGAAGTAAGCAAGGCAATGCTGTGGAGCAACAAGCTTCAGACAGAAGAAATAATCAGGTGTTTCCATGTAGTCAAAGATCAGACTTTCTCCAGAACTCCCCCAAAGTGCCATCACGTGGAGGAACTTCATGAGGAAGAACTAAGTAACAACAAATTATGCTGTTTCCAATGGCATGTTTTTGACAGTTTATAGAATCAAACGCTACACTACAAACCCGACCATTTCTATATGCTCCAGAAGTGCTCCTGTGCTCCTCTCCAATCAACAGCATCCTGCCCTACCCCTGAGTGATCCAGGGCAAAAATGGAGGGAAGGCACTAATGGTCTTCCTATAAATTATGTTAGTTTTCTCCAGAGTTTCATGTAAAAAGAATTACAGTAACTGGGCTGATTCTCAGAACAGCGATCCAAGTCATTCATGCTGCTGTATGTATCCTGCATGCACTGCACTTTACTGCCGAGTAATGCTCCATACACAACCATACACCTACTGATACTGATTTCTAGATTTGAGCTACTATGAATAAAACTACTATAAATATTTGTGTATTTTTTTATATCAACCTTTATTTCAATAAAGGCATAAGAATAGAATTCATGTTGAGTGAAAGACATTGCAACACTGTTTCCAAAGTGGTTGTCCTATGTTATTTTCTTAGTAGCCATATGACAAAGGGTTATGTTCTCCAGTATTCACCATGGTCAGTCTTTCACAGCAGATTTGATAGCCGTATAGTAGTAGTTTATTATTCATGGTCTTTCAACAGCTTTGGTGCGTGTAATTGACATGCGGTAAACTTCACTTCAAATATTCAATCTGTTGGATTTAACCTAAGTATATATAAATAAAGCCATTAACATTACCAATATATTTATATAGCATCCTGAAAGGTTTCTGATATACTTTTGTGACTGTTCCTCCAATTTCTCTTATTGTCTCCTCTGTCAGTATAGATTAGTTTAAATTTTCTAGAGTTGTATATAAAATGGATAGTTATGGTCTATACTCTGGCTTTCACTCATAATTATTTCGATACTGTTTCTTTTATTTATTAATTTTTATTGGTTATTTTATTTACATTTCAAATGTTATACCTCTTCCCAGTTTCCCCTATGCAGTCCCCATCCCATCCCCCTTCATCCTGCTTCTATGAGGCTGCTCCACCCACCCACCCATTCCCACCTCACTGCCCTGGCATTCCTCTATACTAGGGGCGGGCATCAAGCCTTCACAGGACCAAGGGCCTCTCCTCCCACTGATGCCAGATAAAGCCATCCTCTGCTACATATGCAGCTGGAGCCATGGTCCCTCCATGTGTACTCTTTGGCTGGTGGTTTAGTCCTTGGGAGCTCTGGTGGGGGGGTCTGTTTGGCTGATATTGTTTTTCCTATAGCGTTGCAAACCCCTTCAGCTCCTTCAGTTCTTCCTCTTTGATACTCTTTCATGTTGCATATTTAATTCCTAATTTTTATTTCATTCAAAACCTGTGGTACAAATTCTTCATTGCATTTGAGTTGCATTGAGTTGTTTGCAGTTTTTTACTGTCATAAATAAAGCTGCTGGAAACATACATTTAGCAGTTCTGATGATTAATACTGGTTGTCGAAAGTCACCTCAGAGAAAAACTCCTGGAAACAACTGTAGGGGTTATGAGGATTAAGTTAGCCTCTGGCATGCCCCATGAGGTCTTATCTAGATGAGGTAGTTAATGTGGGAAGATCCACCTTAACTATGGGGAGCACTCTTCCATTGTCAGAGTTTGGGACCAAATAAGAAGGAGAAAGTGACTGAGCTCTAGCATTTCCCACTCTCTGCTCTCTAACTCTGGATTCCATGTTGTCAGCTGCCCCGAGCTCCTCATAGACTTCTCAGTTAAGATGTGCTTTACCCATGACATTTGAGACCAAAGAATATTCTTTTAAGGCAAAAATGTAGCTGAATAGCTGATCACATGGCAAGTGTATGATATCTTTAAAATTTTTTATTAACTCTTGATATGTTTAATACAATGTATTTTGATGATATTTATCTCTCACCCAACCCCTTTCAGATCCTACCCCACTTCTCTATCCACAGAATCTCTTCTCCACTCTCCATGCAGTCCAGTTTGTATTGGCTAACTGCTCCTGGGGATAAAGCCTGCCCTGAGTGTGGTCCATGGACCAGCATTAACAGGATTGAGGGGAAAACAAACAAGCAAACAAGCTTCCCTTTCCCAGAAGCAATCAGACGGCAGTAGCTCTTCAGATCTGGTTGGGACTTGGCATCTGCCTCTTTGTCCACGCTGGGGTTTTGCTTAGTCTAATGATTAGTGTTGTCGTGCACTTTTATAGGTTTATTTGCTATCCCTATGTCCATATTACTAAAGTCTTTGTTCAAATATTTTTGCTAATTTCAAATTTTTCCTATTTTAAGATTAACTTTTTAGGGGATTTACATCTTAATGATATTTAATCTTTCAGTTAATAATTATGGCATAATCTCAGTATTTACTTCTTTTATTAATTCCCTGTTATGTTTTTTAGTATTCCTGGTTTTCATGATAAATATGTTTATTGTATAAGAAACTGTTCCACCATTTTTCACATTTAGCCACGTCCTTTTACATTTCCACCAGTGGCTTGGAAGAAATCACTCATGTGTCACCAGGACTTGATACTGTCCATAATTTGTACTTTGGACATATATAATTTTTTTTAGAATTTCACACATACTACTATATTTATATCATTTCCATTCCTCCCATGCTTCCCTACTCCTCCAATGTCCCCCCTCCTTCTCCAAGTCATAACCTCTTTTAGGATCATCTTTGCTCTCTTATTTATAAATACATACACATGCTCACATCCTACTGAGTCCATTGGTGTTTCTCTTACGTATTTAGGGATGATCACTTGGGTTAGATTACCTATTAGAAGGGTCATCCCTCAATACAACTGATTGTCCTTCTCTTAGCAGCCCCTGATTACTTGTAGGTCTTCATTGAGTGGTGGGGCCTTGCTTAGCTTCTCCCCTTCTCATTTGAAGATTGACTAACATGGTTATTATACAGAACTTGGTTAGTTAGCCA
>NW_022196904.1:174240615-174263397 GCF_008632895.1 Mastomys coucha | reverse complement strand
ACATAATTTCTTTAGTCTTTATGATTGAATAAAATTTCAGTGTTTCATATATATGTATATAATAAATTATATATATGTGTGTGTATCATTGTCTTTTTTCTTTGGTAATTTCACATACATATACAAAATATTTAAATAATATTCACCCATCCCATTCTTTTACTTTCTCTCAGACCCACCCTACGTCCCTCTCCTAACCTCTGTCCTCTTATTCACAACCCAGAGTCTATTAGTTCTGTCCCTATGTGCATTCTTTTTGTTTCTTTTGTTTTTCTAATGAGATTTATTCTTCCTGACAATTTTGTGATCGTGGTTGTCTTGGTTCCACTTATTATTGTACATCCTTCCCACAGCCTCTCTCCTTTCGCTCTTCCCAGTTCACTACTTCCTACCCTCCTCCCCCGCCCAGATCCACTGTTCCTTCCTTTCCCTTTAGAAGAGAGTAGGTCTCCCAGGATCATACACCCAGGAACACAGTATAACATGATTCAACAAGACTAGGCACGAACCCTCCTAGCAAGACTGCCCAAGGCAACCCAGTAGGAGCAAATGGGTCCCAAGAGCAGAAGAAAGAGTCAGAGGCACCCCAACTCAGTCCCACAAAACCCCCAAGCTAAACAACCACAGTACATATTGCAGAGGACCTAGTGTAAACCCATGTAGGCTCTAAGATTGCCCCTTCAGTCTCTATGAGGCCCTGTGAGACCTACTTAGTTGATTCTGTAGGTTGTGTTTGCCAAGTATCCTCCACCCCTCTGGCTTCTACAATCCTTCCTTTCTTTCTTCCTTGGGGTTCCCTGAGCTCCGCCTAATGTTTGGCTGGGGGGATCTCTGCATTTGATCTTATCAGTTGCTGGAAGAAGGCTCTCTGGTGACAATTGTGCCAGTTGTGCCAGGCACTGACCCACTGATCTATGAGTATAGCAGAATACCATTAGAAAACATTTCATTGCCCCCCCCCCCTTTTTGTCAGTCATGCTTGGTTCTACCCTACATCCTGGGACATTTTGCTTCTAGTTTCTGGTCATCCTGGCAGTGTTGGGTATGGCTTTCCTCTCTTGATGTGGGCCTCAAGTTAGCCAGTTATTGTTTGCCCACTCCCACCAGCTCTGAGCCACCATTGCCCCAGCACATGTTACGGGCAGAACAGGTTGTAGGTGGAAGGTTTTGTTACTAGGTTAATGTGCCAGTCCCACCACTGGAAGCCTTGTCTGGTTACAGAAGATGGCTGGTTCAAGCTCTGTATCCTTCATTATTAGGCATTCTCACTAGGGTCACCTTCATAGGTTCTAGGAAGTTTCTATTGCACTAGGTGTTTATATCAAACGAAATGTTTCCTAATTCCAGTTATCCTTCCACTTACTCTCTCCCTCAATTTCTCCCTCCCCACCTGATCCCTCCTGACCTCATCACCACACACCCAAGTCCACTAGCATAATCTATTCTATTTCTCCTTCCCAGGGAGATTTGTGCCCTGCCACGAGCACTCCTTGTTACTTATCCTCTCTGGGTCTGTGGATTGTAGCATGATTATCCCTCGCTTAATAGCTAATATTTAGTTATAAGTGAGCACATATCACATTTGTCTTCCTGGTCTATGTTGTCTCACACAGGATGATTCTTTTTCTAGTTCCATCTATTTGCCTGCAGATTTCATGATGTCATTTTTTTTTCTAACAACTGATTAATACTCCATTGTGTAAATGTACCATATTTTCTTTATCCACTCTTCAGTTGAGGAACACCTAGGTATTTTCCAGTTCCTGGCTATTTTGAATAAAGCCACAATGAATATAGTTGAACAAGTGCTGTTGTGGTAGAATGGAGCATCCTTTGGTATATGCTCAAGAATGGTATGGTTGAGTCTTGAGATAGATCAATTCCCAATTATCTGAGGAACCTCCACAGTGGCTGTATGAGTTTGTACTACCATCAGCAATAGAGTGACCCTTTGCCCCACAGCCTTGCCAGCAAGAGTTGTCGCTTGTATTTTTTATCTTGTTCATTCTGATGGACGTAAGCAGTCTTGATTTCCATTTCCCTGATGGCTAACAATGTTGAACTTTTATTTTTTTCTTTAAGTGTTTCTCAGTCATTTGTGATTTCTCTATTGAGAATTATCTGTTTAGATCTGTACCCCATTTTAATTGGATTATGTGCTCTATTTTTGTGCTGTATTACCTAATTAATCTGCCCCTTTTGTTTCTCTTACATTCTTGCCACCTCAGTGATGCCCTTTATAAGGTATTATATTCATAATTTAATATTTGTAACATGTCAAGTAGTGTTTGTGGAATATAATTATTTGTTTTTTGTCTAGAAATAGTGCAGACATTTGAATATCTATTCTCTTGGTTGATGATTCTTTTATTGTAATTTGCTTATATAAAAATGCATAGCCTTTTATCTTGAAGAGAAAGGAATTTTGACTAGATTTTTGAGTATATACAAATTACTTAGTTGTTTTAACTGCATTCTAATACTGAAAGTGATAACATTGTGCAATAATTAAATGGTGAACATAACACTCTATTGAATGGCACTTGGTAAGTACACATTAGCTTCTAGCCTGTTCTAATATAGAGAACAACTTCACAGGGGCTTAACATTGAAGGTTAAAGAAGCTTAATGTGGCTTCTTTCAACAATGTACTTCTGTCACATAAGTTAGTCTCAATTCTTGGCTACAGGGATAATTAAAATCATTTAGGAGAATGAAAGATTTCATAAAACAGTTAATTTTAGTTGTTAGACAGCTAGTTGGTTAATCAGTTTGTGGTTTTAGGAAGAAGGAACTGGAGCTCAGTAGGAAGGACATGGGAATAAGTTTGTTCCTCAGGGTAGCTTTAAATGGTTGTAGAGTTCTTAGAAATGCTCGAAGTTATATTGATTCTTTTTATTGCTTTCTATAGCTACTATCATGATAAGCACCAATAATCATTTGTCAACTTAAGTAGAAGATAGATTAATATCAGAATGCATTAAATTTTTTTATTCAAATGTATGCCCAAACTCATTCTTGAACTTTGACAAGAATTTGGATATACAACAGAGATATAGTCCTTCCAATCCTTAGGACCTTCTTATCTTAATTGCTAATAATATTATTATTTAATCATTTTTATAATCCAGTCATTATCCACCTCCAGGTCTGCCCTCTGACTGCTTCATCCCATTCCTCCTCCCTGGTCTCCAAGAGGATGTCCCCACCTCCCACCCCACCAGACCGCCTTACTCCCTAGGGCCTCAGATCTCTTGAGGGTTAGGTGCATCTTCTTTTGCTGGAGCTATCTTATTTATTTATGAATGTCATATCTTTTGGTGGCCTTCTGTTTCCTAATTTTCTCCTACATTAGCTTAGCTTGGATGCTTTCACTTATCTTTTTACATATCCTCACTCCCTAGTTTTTTACTAATAAATATGTAACCAAGTGTTATGAGTTTAAATAATTTGCTTACACTCCCAGTTTAAGAATGTAACTGCTAAATTGTTAAAAATGAAAAACTGGTAATGTAATTCTATTCCATTTCATGAATCAGACAAAAAAGAGTAATCTACATCTCTGATTTTCAACTGAACCTATCAATAAAGTTTAGATTATTTATTCAGTTTATTGTCAATCTTTTTGTGCTATGTCATGCTGAAGCTTTGATGGCTTACTAGTGACTGGCATTAAGTGGCTGCTGCTTCTGATTTGGATACGGTTGGCTTTATTTAATATTTTAGGGAAGATACTGAAAATAGAAATATTTTTAATAGACTCTGAAACTTAGATCATAGATGTTATGACTGGAAATCTTTTCAGATTTATAAAAGAACAAAGGATTGTTCTGATATTCATGTTTTAAAGTGTCTCCAAAAAAGTAGGTTGACAGTAAATTAAGAAAGTAATATATAATATGTTCAAATGTACATTTATGGCAGTCATATTACACCAATGAAGTTGCTAATTTTTATTTATTAAATTGACATGTAGAGTGATTCAATAAAGTGCTCAGAGAAGTTTTAATTATAATCTTATAATTAAAATAGCCATATCAAAATTACCCCTTCTAGTCACCTTATACATAAAGCACAGTGGTATCTGGGCTACAATTAGCTACTCAGCTTGCTATTCTAACCCAAAGGATCCAGAAATGACACTCACTGTTATCCTTTAACTAGGTTCTTTTGTATACTCACTAATCTTGAAAAAATTTGAAAAGGAAAGCTATAATAATTAGATTTATCTAAACATAAACTAATCTCAGTTTCCATGTTAATGCCTTGCATACATATTTTCATGTAGTTAATATATCATAGTTTACAAACAATTTGAGTTATGTTTTCTTCACTTATATTGTAATGCATCCATCTTTTTCAATAATTCTTGCATTGGTTTCTTAATTCTCTATCAGAATTTTTACCACTTTTTAGCCAGTGAACATTTTGGTTTAGGGCCTTTCTTCTTCCTTTAGTAAGACTTTTGCATCAAGTACCTTTGTTTTTCTTTACAATTACAGCTTAAGAACTGATTCCCGAGAGTAGATGGTAGGTCAGAACAGGAAAGACAGATTGTACAGTTTTAGTACCAAGCAGGTATCAAGGTATGTGTAAGTAGTACAGGCTTTAATCAGAATGTATTTTAAGCTATACAACTATTTCAGACAACTGTATTTATTATTCCTTTTACAGTAGAAGACATAGCTAAGCTAAACAACGTAACAAATAGGCATTTAAACCTGATCCTGAAAATGAAGGTATGCACGTTAAAAAGCACTGCATGGGTTTCCATGTTCTGGATATAATCCATAGTTATATT
The DNA here is from genome assembly GCF_008632895.1 of Mastomys coucha. Lineage (NCBI taxonomy): Eukaryota > Metazoa > Chordata > Mammalia > Rodentia > Muridae > Mastomys > Mastomys coucha. Next base: position 174,258,596 of record NW_022196904.1, on the reverse strand, counting down.
AATCTGTACCATGGAACCCTGACCTATGAGTTCTAGCTGTGAGGATGTCATGACCTTTACACAGGGCTAGGCATTGGATGCCATGACCTTTACACAGGACTAGGAATTGGATGTCATGACCTTTACACAGGGCTAGGCATTGGATGTCATGACCTTTACACAGGACTAGGAATTGGATGCCATGACCTTTACACAGGACTAGGCATTGGATGTCATGACCTTTACACAGGACTAGGCATTGGATGCCATGACCTTTACACAGGACTAGGAATTGGATGCCATGACCTTTACACAGGACTAGGCATTGCCTTTGCCTTCTGTCTCTTTCCTCTAACAAGCCTGTGGTGTTTAATATAAGAGAGAGGAGTGTCCTGTAGCTAAGAATAGAAAGTTTTAGTTGGCAGAGAACTTCTGGAATATGTCTTGAACACTTAATAAAGGAAGGTTCAGAGGAGAGAAGTGATTTGTTCAACATCACACCAGCATTTCTTGATTCCTGAGCCTTTTATAGCAGGCTTTGCTACTATGCGGTTGTTTGTGTCTCTTAGCCTTGTGTAGATAGTGACAATAAATTTTGTCAACTGAACCCAAGATTAAGACTTTAAAAACCTAAATAAAGCTCACCTCTCACACTGAATTCACTTTCTGTTCGTATTTCTTAGAAGTGAGGAAAGAGGGAAAGAGCTAAACAAAAGTACATGTTTTAGGAGAGAATGTGGTTGACCTGATACTGGCAAAACTGGCATGGTTATTAATTTTGATGATTGAACACTAAATTGCTATTTTCACAGTTGCTTTTTTTTTTCTACTCCAGGTAGAACAGAATCTCAAATTTAATTGGGTTCTCACAATTACTTGGTCTGGGTGGAGAATTCTGTTTATAGCTAAGGCCTTGTAGAATGTAGAGAAACATTTTTTTTTTTTTGCTGCAATCACATGAGGTTTATTGGGGATACCGGTACCGGGGTCAATCTCGTGACCAGGCTGGCCAGAGCGAGAAACATATTTTTAAATAGAAAAATAGATACATGTTTGATATTTTTATACTAGACAATCTGAAGAAAAAAGGAGAGTAAATGGGTATTTACTTTATTCCATGTATGTATAATAAATTGCCATTTATACTATCTCCAAACAGAAAATATTATTCCCATTTTGCAGATGAGAAAATTGAAATCCAGAAAAGTGAACTGGTTTGTTCAAGATTACAACACATAATTAATTAGGTGGTGAGCTGTTACCTATTTTATTCCATTATAGTTTTTCATTCCACTGAAAATCACTCATAACTATTTCTTAATTTTCTAGTATCAAATTTGTATATTCAATCATAATTATTTTAAATCAATAGGCAAAAAATGTACTTTTTTATTTTAAATCAATAGGCAAAAATATGTACTTTTTTATCTCCAGAATAGATAGTTTCTGAATAGTGATCCTAAGAGTTGTCCTGAAGAGGGGCTGGAGAGAGGGCCCAGTTGGTCAAGTGCAGCCAAGCAGTCCATGAAAATATAAGTTCAGATCTTCAGGACTCATCAAATCTGAATGTAATGGTGTGCACCTATTATCTCACAGGGAAAGCAAAGACCTGAGGATTAGTGGATGTTTCTGGCCTGTATTGAGTTTTAGGTTCAGATAGACACCCCCTGTCTTGAACACTAAGATGGAGACAGAGATAGAGGAAGACACCAACATCAACCTCTGACCTGCATATGCATATACACATGCTTGCACAAATTATTAATTAAACTAATGTGTGTATGAAATACACAAACATATATGGAGTATACATAAACACCACACACATATATACAAGTTATTCTGAAGGAATTTTCTTAAGTATGAAGAATTTACTGATCAAATACCACCAATGGATTTCAGATTTCTATGGAAAAGAAATAAAGATGATTTGATGGCATAAAACCAAGTTCTGGGGATGGGTTGCCTTTTTCCAGTTGTTGGTAGGTGGGTCTCCATAGACACTCATCCCAAAATATTACTACCTATTGTCGTCATTCTTAATTGCTCTCAAGAGCATGAAGGTAAGATCCTGTTACTGAAGACACCACACACTGAACTATTGGACACAAAGAAATCAAGCTGGAACTGAGCTAAGAAATTTCATTCTTACTGGCTATCTTTAATAGGGATAGAAGGTTGTATGTACTCCAGTGACATATAAATATTTAAGAATTTTACAGTTATGAACCCTCCAAGGTACAATAAATGACTGATCTTGGAAGATATGTTACTAGTGCAATAGTGGCACAAATATTATAGGAATAACCAACTATTTTCTGATTGGGTTTAAAGCCTGCCTCACAAAACAGATCCCATGTCTGATGCTCTGATCTGTGCCCAAAACCTGTGACTTGGTTTGGCTATGCCCTATGCCCTAAGGGAGAATCTAGTACTATTAATTTATTAAATGGACATAATATTAAACTAGCCTCCATCAAATTTTTTATACTCATAGATTAGGGAATCTCTCAAAACTTATCAGAGAAGCTCCTTATTTGCAGTGACTCACAACTGGCCAACATGCATAGGCAAAGAGACTGCAGAGTGTTCAGCTGTAATTGGAGAGATCTCTACAAAACCCTTCTCCACCAGGTTCAAGGAGCATCACAGGAATGAAAAAGACCAGAGTGGTGGATCTCTGCAACAATATAGCATTTGCAAGGTATGATAGTGTTATTGCACACATGAATTCATAATGTTTCTCACCATTAGCACAAGACATGCATAACACCAAGCCAGCCAAAACCCCAGCATGGATGTGTGTGAGGTTCATGAAGTCCTAAAACCCCAGCATGGATGTGTGTGAGGTCCATGAAGTCCCACCACTACTTGTGAAGCTATTGGTAATGGATAGCTACTCATGAAGGGAGAGTGAGTCTTCTTCAGGGACATGGCTCCTGCAAAGCTACCCCTGCTCCAGTAGATGTCCTAGACTCATGCACATAGGCAACAATGAAAGGACTCAGTTTAAAAAGCTGTCCAATTTTACTTTTTATAGGATTTCTGTGTGGGCAAACATGTGTCTCCATGTCTATATGTATTGCTTATGTATTTTCTTTAGAACTTTTTCTTCTGTATATTTTTGTCCTGTTCCAGTGTTCATTTATTTTATTATTCTTATTTGAAACAACAGTTTTCTAATGATATGAGGAGTAGATATGGGTAGGAGGGGAAGTGAGAAAGGTCTGAGAGTAGTTGGGAAGCCATAATCAGAATATAGCATATGAAAAAATATATTTTCTATAATTTTTTTTAAAAAAAGAGTACATGAAATTGGAAAGGACAAGTGGTGAGGGAATAGGGGAAGAATTGGAAAGGAAGGAGTGGGGGATGTTATTTAACCAAAACATTATATACATTCATGAAATTCTCTACAAAAAAAAATACTAAACAGAAGAAATATGTAGCTACAGAGAACAAGCAGGGCTGTGTGGGAGGGCTTAGGAAGAGGAAAGAGGAAGACGAAATGATAAAATTATAATCTCCAACTAAAAAAATAAAAGGGTCTTTGCTGATCTTCACTTCACTGAAGTGCCGCCTTATGTGAAGACTGAGGCCGGGCTGTTCCTGCTAGGTCGTGCCGCCATTTCTGATTCCTGTTTGCTATCCCAACTCTATTGACCTGGACTGCTGCCATATCCATGAAGAGTTTGTGAATGGATCATGTTGCTGCTGACCTGTGAACTGAACTGTTGATTTCCAGACAACACAGATGGGAATTGCACCAAAGAACCATTTCTAAACAGGTCCACTTCCCCCATATCGTTTCTTTTCCACTACCTCTGGTAGGTGGTGGGCTAAAAGGGACGTTAAAACATTTAAGAACTACCATTGAAAGTAGATTTAAAACATAAAGTTCCATCTTATACTTGATGTCTTTCCTCTGTAAAATCTGAGATGATGATCTAGACTATGAGAAAATTCATTTCCTGTATGACTGCATTACTGTTTTTGTCCACTCCTTCCGCTCTTGCTTTCCCCGACCTATACTTAAACAGTCCTGTTTCTGCCTTCCTGTCTTTCATTCGTATATTCTAATCCTGCATATGGAAGAAAGCATATATTTATATGTCTCTGAGTTTGGCTTATTTTTGCTTAGTATGATGGTCTCTCATGTCATTTTCTTCAAATGACATAATTCTTCTTTATGGCTAAATTAAAGCTCCATTGTGCTTATCCATCACATTTTTTATTATTTGTCTATTGATGTACAAATAAGCTGATTGCCTATCTTGATTTTAAAATGATGCTACAGGTATTTCTGTGTTATCCTGACTTAGATTCTTATAGTGTATAATATAAACTGGTAAGGTCTGATTTCTATAGTGGCTAGTTTGATTTCTGCACTGTACAGTTTTAGTGTTTTTTGAGATCTATTATTACTCATGGCAGGGTGCGTGTGTGTGTGTGTGAAATTTGTATTGTAGTTTGGTGTATATTATCATGATGTCTAAGGATATTGGTTATTTTTCATGTAATTATTAGGTGCTCTCACCTCTCTTTTGTCTATTCAGCTGGTTTCTTGTACACTTATTAAATTCTTAGGTTATTTTGGTGTTCACATTTTTATATATTCTAGAAATTAAACCTATTGAGACGTGTAGCTAGAGGTTCTTCCCATTCTTAGAGCACCCTTTGGTTATTTTTCTTCTGTGTAGAAGCTTTCTCACTGCATGTGAACCCACTGAAATCTTCATTAGGAAGTTCCTTCTATGCATATCTTCACATATTCCCTCTGCTTTTAGGCTGTAATTTCAGAGTTCCAGTTTACAGGTTTAGATATTTCATTAATTTCCAGTTAGTGTTTTTATACGATAAGAGATGGGAATCTGGATTTATTCTTCTAACTATGGATATCCACAATAGTGGTATCATGTCCTAAAGTTAGAAATGTGGGTTTGTTAGAAATAATTTAATATTATTCAATGTTTTTTATAATTTAGTGAAGTAAAATAGCAAATACTTAAACTTAAGATAGTTTTATAATTTAACTCTGCAATCCGATGTATCTCCACCCATCCCAAGACAGGGATTCTCTACATAGCCTTGGTTGAGTCTCATGTATCTTGGTTCATGCCTACTGCCCCCAAAATCAGGAGGCAAAAAAATGATTGGCAATTTGGGGTCAGCTTGAGCTTATAGCAAGAACCTGTCTCAAAGAAATGAAAGCAACTTACCTACTGTAGGAAAGCAAGGAAAATGTTGACTGTCTTCAGTACAGCTGATACTCCATCGTCATGAATTTGCTGTGCCTTGTTAACAAAATATGGACTTTCTGTTGTAAGATGGAAACACCAGACAACTCTGCATTGAAGATGAATATTAGACATACATTTACTGAAGGTGTAAAATAGTAAAAAAAAAAAATTTGTGGGCCATACAATGAGTATCTGCCATGTACTTCTCTTCTTTTATTTAACTGCTACCTCTATTTGAGAAGAAAAACAACACAGGATGTATTGTTTTACTCTTTTCCCATTGTTATCTACTTACTCTGTTAGGTAGCTTCCTGTGGGCTAAGGTTAAAGACTAGGTAGGAAATAAGTATGCTGTTTATTTTCTATAGAATAACCCCCCCCCACACACACACATCCACACACATCATTAACTATTGAAGTACTGTTGAAAAAAAAGCTGGACTTTGACATCCATGAGGTGGGTAAATTGAGGCAGGCAGTGAGGAGTAGGATCGGAGAAGGGCTGACCGGTTCAGTCCAGATACAGACCGAGAGCTGCTGCCTTTAGCAGCCAGCAACTGGAGAAATTACTCTGCAGACTTTTTTCTGAGAGAACAAAGCCTGATTCATTTTGGAGCTAGCACTTCCTTTGGCCAACGAAAAACTCTAAACTCTTTTAACTCTTAGGAGCCAATGAAAAAGAAAAGGAAGGAGAGAAAAATTCACACACACCCACACACACTGCATGAAGCAAAGGGTAGACTCCAGTAACTTTGTACATACATGCATATATACATACATACATACATACATGCATGCATGAATGCATGCAGAACTACAGTCAGATATATACATATTCACACATTGAATGGCTGGAGCAAAGCTCCAGCAAGCAGGTCCCAAGCATTTCACACAGACACACACACACATGTACACATACACACAGTTGGTGGCTGAAGCAAGATCTAACAACACCCACACAAACTTTGACACATATATACACATACATACATACATACATACATACATACATACAGATTTAATGGATGGAACAAAGTTCAGCACACTCATGTAAGATTTACATATATATATGTATACACATATGTGCATATACACATATACATATAGGCATGTTTGATGGATGGAACAAGGTTATAATATACTCCAACACAAACTTTACACACACACACACACACACACACACACAGAGGTTTGATGAAAGGAACAATGTTTCAACAAGTTTATTCTTTTTCCCATGGTTTATATATCTTTCAAGCAGTATAAAATTACAATATGATTATGTTCTCATTTTCTTATAAGGAATGGCTCAGAAAACAGTGTTCACCAATACATTTACAAGAAATAACATTACATAGTATAGGTAAAGCAAACATATTATTCTAAGTACATTCCTAACATGTTGTTGGTTAACAATGTGAACAAGCAAGCAAGTTTTCTCAGCTAGTTTCTCTTACTGGCAGGCAGCAACTTGTGGTTACAAAGAAAGTATTAATTGTTTTATTATTTGTCTTTAAAAGTGATCTTATAAGAAAAACTTAAAAGAATAACAAATCTAAACTTGTATATAAAAATCAGTCATATATACTTTAAATCCTCAGAATGTACATCTGCTCATCAGCAGTTCTTATTAAATCATATCAAGAAGCTGAGGGCAGAAATGGGTATAAGAAATCAATCATTGCTCACAAGCCACAGGGCAGCTGGGACAGGATACTCTCAACCTCCATCTACACCTAGGAGTGACAGCGGTGGATCTGCAGCCCTCTCTGCCCCTTCCCTGCAAGCACAGAGCCTGCCTTCAGGGAGTGCTCTAACCCAGGGACTCAGGTGAGGTCCACCATCTTCTCTCCAAGGACTTTCTAAGGCAGGACCAACTGGGAGGCACAGGCCTCACAAGTGTCAGGGCAGCCTGGTCAGGATCCTTTCTACCTCAGACCACACCTAGGAAGGACAACAGATCTACAACCCTCTCTGCACCTTTCCTGCAAGTGGAGATCCTGTCTCCAGGTTGTTCTCTGACACTAGACTTCTCACCAGAGACTATGAAAGCTAGAAGATCCTGGGCAGATGTCATACAGACCCTAAGAGAACACAAATGCCAGCCCAGACTACTATCCTCAGCAAAACTCTAAATCACTATAGATGGAGAAACCAAAGTATTCCATGACAAAACCAAATTCATACAATATATTTCCACAAATCCAGCCCTTCAAAGGGTAATAAATGGAAAACTCCAACACAAGGGGGGGAACTACATCTCTGAAAAAGCAAAAAATGTAATCTTCCAACAAAACTAAAAGAAGATAGCCACATGAACAGGATTCCAACTCTAACAACAAAAATAACAGGAAGCAACAGGGAACAGGGGTTTGTTCTTGTTGTTTTGTGTATTTTTTTTTTGGAGGGGAATCTGGGAAAGGAGAAATCATATGACATGTAAATAAAGAAAATATCTAAGAAAAAAAAGAAAAGAAAAAAGAAAAAAAGAAATCACTCATCGCTAGTCCAGGCTCTGTGAGAGTCCCGTCAGCCAGTGTTGCCATTGTTCCTGTTCCCTGACAATAAAGGGTCCCTAGCTTAAGTATTAAGAGTGTGACTTTCTAAACTTCAATTGTTCCCTAAGATTTTCTACATCTGGGCCAGTAGCAAAAACATCATAACTTAGCTTCATTAACAAATTTATTTTCCAAATGCTTTCTAATGGTGGTGGTCATTGCTGACAATCTACATTTCTAAGTTCTTTCCTAAGGTGGTGAATGAATCATTAATCTTCTCCAGCAGCAGTGCCTGAAAAAGATCAAGCGTTATTATTATGAGTGCCAGAGATAAAGGGCATTTAAAGAGGTTGTTCTGGATTCAATCAAATTTTGGCTATTAATGCCCGAAGTATATTTTATATGATAATTAAGCAACAATATATAATTTTGTTTTGATAGTTTTTTGTTTTTAATTTATATCTATGTTTACAGAGAAGTACAGTCAAGAGGTTATACATGTAGGGTCTGGAGTTGTTTAGATGTATTGAAAAATACCATGTCTGCTACCTATTGACTGTAATGCCTTGGTTAGCCTTTTTGCCTTCTCTGCCTCTCTTTCATGTCCTATGTATATGTCTCTTATTTTAGTACCTATATCTTGGAGTTCTTGTGAAGATCCATATGTATGTAACTATATACTATCAATAAGTAAGAAATTCTTAATAAATGTTAATTATATTTATTTTTGAAAACTAAAGATGTCTTTCCATTGTAGTAGGGAAATAAGTTTATGTTAAGATTTGAGAAGTAAAAAAGTAATCAATGTGGAGAAAAACATCTTGAGTCTGTAATAGCAGGAGCATATAGCTAAAACTATGAAGATAGTGTCAACTTGGAAAGTACTATGTTAGAGTATTGGTTACAAGTGAGTTGAATTCTTGTAGGACCACTCAGTGTGGGGGCTTTCCAACTAAGTACATCATGGTACTATGCCAAAGGTTCTCTGGAACCAGTGAACTTAACACATAGCCCTGTATATATATAGTAAGCACTCCACAAGTATTTGTTGAATGTCTAATGACTGCATTTTACTGGTACTCTAACAGGATTTTCTTGGCTAAATTTTTTACATTTTACTTTTTGTGAATAATGTTGAACCTATTTCAAGCTATCCTGTAGTCTACCTCTATTCTGTCCTAGGGTGGATTTTTCTAGTTATATAAAATAACAACTTTGCCAATTATGTATTAATATTCAAAGCATATGGGTATTATTGTTAGCATTAGCAGCAATAGAATATCTTCATGGCAGGCTATCATTGGAAAGCAACGTACTGAAATGTCATTTAGAGAATTATTGTTTGCTTCTTAGGTGAGGTAATTTATAATGGAAGTTAAAACCTGTTCCCTTCTCTCAGTGCTTTTCTATAAATCTGAAGCTTGAAGTTCTAGTTCACTTCAATCATTACTCCGTGTTTGCAGATAAGATTTCATTAAAGGTTTTGCTTTGTTTGTGGGTTTTTGGATTGTTTTTGTCATAAGAGTTTATGATTATATTGGACATGAGCTTTTTGTGAATGGGATTTTTTTTTCAAAAATTCATGCTAAAAGCATGGTTTATTTTATTCTGAATGATCTCTTAATAAAACTTACTATACACTTTCCTCTTAGAGTTAATATTGCCATCTTATAAAATACATTTGAGCAACTTAGTTTTCTTTTTGCTTCTTAGTGATGAGAGGTTTGGTGCTGGGGTCTGTGACTAGCCTAGGTTTGTAAGGAACCATACATCATCACACTGTGACTTTTATTTTAAATAAAATTTAACATGGATTTTTATAAAATATTGCTTTATGTTTTTATTATATACCATTTATAGTTTTATTTGGAAGTTGGAATTGCAACAGTCTATATACTTGGTAAGGTGTACATATATCTCCCACTCTGCTCACATGGGTGGCTGTGTTGCTTCTCCAGTGCTTTGGTGAGGTATTTTGTTTTAATTTTATTGTATGAGAATAGCATATGTGCATATAATAAGTCTTGATCAAACCCACTCCCGTTTCCTCCCTCCAAGCTCCCCCATTTCCCTACCACTTTCCTTCCCGGCACTGTGTCCCTTTCTTGTTAAGCCCATCGGTGCAGGTGGGGCTTGTGCCTGTGTGTGCGTGCGTGTGTGTGTGTGTGTGTGTGTGTGTGTGTGTGTGTTTGTGTGTGTGTGGTTTGAGGGCCATTCCTGAAGAACACTTACTTTTCTGCCCCTAACAGCCATCAGCTGACGATAGCTTCAAGCTAGGGTGAAACTTCATGACCCTCCTCATCTCTGGTGGGGTTTGAGCTGGTTTGACCTTGTGCAAGCAGTTACAGCTCCTAAGATCTCATGTGCAGTGGCCCTACTCTCTCGAACAAGTAGTGTTTCTGATGATATCCACTGCCTCTGCCTCTTAGAGTCTTTTCTTTCATTTTTGTTTCTATTTTTCCTTGACTAAAAATAGATTGCATTCTTCCCATCCTCAACTAGGATCAACACCCTTTCTGTGTCTTGTTATAAAATAAACAAACACCTAAAACAACAGCATTAAACAAAAACAAATCAAAATAGGACAAAACAGGAGAACGGAAGACCAAAAAAAGAAAAAAAAAAAAAAAGCACACGTAGTGCATATAGACAGACATGTTCGTACACACAGAAATCTCATAAAAACCACAAAATCATAATATATACATAAAAGATCTGTAAGGTTAAAAAATGCCTAGATAAAACATTATGAGACACAGAACCTTCAAAGATGCTATTGGGTTCGCTTTGTGTTGGCCATCTACTACTGGATGTGGGACCTGACCCCAGGAGTGGTTTGTATCTCAACCGATACTAAGTAGGAAAAAAAATACATATATATATATATATATTTTTATCAGCAAGTAGTTATCAATTGACAATTGCTCCTGGGTTAGGATGGAGGATTGTATCCACTTCTTTTCTTGGCATTGGGACCTCATCATGTACAGCTCCTTCCTGAGGAAGTGCCCCGTGCACTCTGCTACAGTCTCTGAGTTCGTATGTGAGTTCTACTGTGTTTAGAAGGCTTTGTTTCCTTGGTGTGCTCCATTCCTCTGCCTTTTAAACTCTTTCTGCCTTCTCTTCCAGAGAGTTCCCTGAGGGGAGAAATTTGATAAACACATCACATTTAGGACTGAGTGTTCCAAGGTGTCTCACTCTCTGCATATTGATAGCAGTGGGTCTCTATATTTGATTCTCTACTGAAGGAGGAAACTTCTCTGATATTGGCTTAGCAAGGCATTGATCTATAAGTATAGTAGGATGTCCTTAGGAGTCATTTTATTGCTATGTTCTTTTAGTTAACCAGTAGCATTTGATATTGAACAGTAGTAGGTCTCGGGCATATCTAGTGTCAGGTTCTTGGCCACTGGGATGTGAGTTCCACCTCATAAGATGGATATCAGATATTGATTGCTTACTTGCAGAAGTTTGTGACACTAATGCACCTGTGTATCCTGCAGGTAGCTTGAGTAGGTATTGAAGGGGATGTATCTGTGTGGGTGTTTGCCATTCTCTTTGGCAGCATGCAGAGTACCTTACAGTACAATAACCACCAGTGTGTGGAGGTGAAGGCTCTGGGTAGGCACCCGCTCAGCCTCTTCATAGTTACTGAGTTTTGTGAGTTGTTTTCAGTAATAGGATGTTACTAACAGAGATTCCAGTAGACTTTGTGATAGCTTGAGTTGTTTGAAGGTTCCAGTGGGAGTGCTTTGACCAAAACTCAATTATATGTAACCCATGTCAAAAGCTTCATTTGGTGACAAGAGATGTCCAGTTAAGGATCATAATTTGGCAATTTCATTTAGATCACTTTCACACACATATTTAGAAAGCTTCAGGCTGGGCAGTGGTGGCGCACGCCTTTAATCCCAGCACTTGGGAGGCAGAGGCAGGCGGATTTCTGAGTTCGAGGCCAGCCTGGTCTACAGAGTGAGTTCCGGGACAGCGAGGACTACACAGAAAAACCCTGTCTCAAAAAAAGAAAAGAAAAGAAAGAAAAGAAAAGAAAAGAAAACTTCTACTATATTTACTATATTTGTTTTTATACTACCCCTCAAATGGTTTTAATTTTAGCTGGTTTTCCTCATATTCTCACCCTGCCTTCCTCTTTTCTCCCCTGCCCCACTTTGATCCTCGTTTCCAGTTTCCTTCTGTATCTATCCATAACTATCCTATTTCCCGTTCCTGAGGAGATCCATACCCCCAGATCTTAATTCTATACCTAATCTCTGTGATTATGTAGATTATATAATCTTATCCTTGATTTAATAGCTAATATCCACATGTAAGCAAATACATAACATTTTTTTCTGGGTCTGAATTACTTTATTCAGGATGATTTTTTCCTAGCTCCACCCATTTGCCTGCAGATTGCATTTCTTTTGATGGCTGATTAATATTCTACTGTATAAATATATCACACTTTCTTTATCCACTCCTGTACTGATGGACGACTAGGCCATTTCCAACTTCTGGCTACTGTAAGTAGAGCACCAATGAACATGGTTGAACAAGTGTCTCTGTAGTAGAATAAAGTATTTTGGCCTATATACTCAGAGGGTATAGCTGGATTTTGAGCGACTTGAGTCCTACCTTCCTGAAGAATCTCCACATTAATTTCTGTAGTGGCTGTACACATTTGCATTCCCACCAGCAATGATGAGTGTTCTACTTGTTCCACCTCTCTGGGTCTCCTGAACAATTTTGTGTGGAGCCTATTCTGTTAGCTATTAAAATAGCGATACCTGTTTGTTTCATGTTTTATTTGATTGGAACACATTTTTAACCATCGTTTTACCCTAAGGCAATGTCTGTTCTTAATGGTGATATGTGTTACTAGGATACATCAGAAAGACAGGTCTTATTTTGTGATCCAATCTGTTAGTCTGTGGGTTTTTCTCTTTTTTTGAGAATTGAGACTATTAGCATTAAGAGTTACTATTTATCAGTGTTTATTAATTCCTGTTATTTTGTTGTGGCAGAATAAATCAGTTGTTCTGCGATTATTTATGCCTTGTGTCTTCTTTGGTGCATTGACTCTTCAGACTGAAGGTTTTTCTTTAATGCCTTTTGTAGAGTTGGATTGGTGGACAGATGTTGCTTAAATTTATTTTTATCTTTCCGTGTTGAAGGTGATTGATAATTTTACTGGGTAAGAAGTCTGGGTGGACATCTGTGATCTCTCAGTGTGTTCTTGTGATTCATTCAGTTTCCTCAGTGTGAGAACTCACAAGGAAAGTATGTGTGAAAATTTTTGCAAGTTTGAGAGGTGATAGAGGGAATAAGTTTAGCTTTATGGTTAAATAAAATACAAACTATAGAAAATGATTATAGATAGTAAATACAAGGGAAAGTATGTGTGTTTTTCTTTTAAAAACTGACAAAGCTTCTGGGGAGATAGAGTAAGAGGAGCTAGAAATATTGTCTTCACTTAAACAACTACAGCCGTGTTCACAACATAAGCTAGGCTTTAGATGTTGTATAACATCAGAGGAATATGATGATTGAGCAAAGAGAAACAGACTCTCCAACCTGTTACTTGGAAGTAATTCCTGCATGGCAGCCCAGATAGAGGATGCTAAGGAGTTTATTTATAACACAAAGATACACTTCCCACCATAGAAGGTCTCCTTGAGGGCATGGTGCTTCAGTAATTCATTCAATAAATATTTACTACACATGTAACATATGCATGCAGTTTTGTTTGTGTCAAGATGTCAGAGTTGAACAAGACAAAATAGTAGATACCTTATGTGATAACATTTTTATTTTTTAGTAGGTGAATAAAATAGGTAGGACAAGGAAGAAAATAATATTCACTTTAAAGAAAGATTAAAAATCTTTTTACTTCCTCTTCAGCATATTTCATGAGTTGAGCTTGTGGGAGGTTGGAAGGATCAGGGAGGAGCTGGAACAGAAGAAACAATGATCAAAATATACCATATGAAAAATGTTTTCAAGAAAAAAAAGTTTTATTAACTAAGAAAGATTATTGTTCTAGTAACTAAACCATTTCTCCTGATAGAATGGGATAAGAGGGCTTGGTGGTTGAGGAGCAGTCAAAGCTGGGGGAGATGCAAGGTTTGACTGAGAACTGCCAGAGGGTGTTAGGTCAGACTACGAATCTAAGCCAGGCAGTGGTGCCACATGTCTTTAATCCCAGCACTTGGGAGGCAGAGGCAGGTGGATTTCTGAGTTCGAGGCCAGCCTGGTCTACAGAGTGAGTTCCAGGACAGCCAGGGCTATACCGAGAAACCCTGTCTCAAAAAACCAAAAACCAAACCCAACCCAACCCAACCCAACCCAACTCAACCCAACCCAACACAACACAACACAATCCAACACAACCCAAACTAAACCCAAACCATCTAAGGCTTCAGACTACCAATGATACAACTCACAGACCATAGGAATCTTAACAAGAAGGAAGGCCCAAGTGTGGATACCTGAAACAGACTTAGAATCGGAACAAAATAATCACGGGAGGCAGGCAGAAGGAGGGGGGAAACTGAGTGGGAGAGGGGAGCAGGAGGGAGGGAAGGGGGAAGGGAGGGAGCAGGGTTAGGTATGGAAAGAGTCAGGAAGGAGGCCCAGAGAGCCAGGAGAATGAGTAGAAATATGCACTTGTGGGGTATGGGGGGGCAGGGGCAACTTCTAGAAAGTCCCAGAGACCTGGGATGTGAGAGTCTGATGGAACTCAATGGGGATGACACTAGCTGAAATGCCCAACAGTGGGGAAATGGAACTGGAAGAGACCCCCTCCAGTAGATAGAAATGGCCCCCAGTTGAGGCAGGTGGCCACCCATCCATCTTCAAAAGTTTTAACCCAGAATTGTTGCTGTCTAAAAGAAATGCAGGGACAAAAATGGAGCAGAAACTGAAAGAAAGGCCACCCGTGACTGGCCCAGCTTGGGATCACCCCATGGGTGCACACCAAATTCTAACACTGTTACTGAGGCCGTAGTATGTGTGCAGACAGGAGCCTGGCATGGCTGTCCTTGAAGAGGCTCTACTAGTAGCTGACTGAGACAAATGCAGATACTAACAGCCAACCATTGGATTGAGGTCGGGGACCAATATGGAAGAGTTAGAGAAGGACTGAAGGAGCTGAAGGGAATCACAATCCCTTATGAAAAACAACAGTGTCAACTAACTCAGAGCTCTCAGAGCTCCCAGAGACTAAGCCAAAAAGCTTAGAAGCACACATGGTCTGGTTCATGGCCCCTGGCACATATGTAGCAGAGGACTGCCTTGTATGGCCTCAGTGGGAGAGGATGTACTTAATATTGTGGAAACTTGATGCCCCAGGGAAGAGGGATGCTGGTGGGGGTTTGGGGTAGGAGCATCCTTTCAGAAGTTGGAGTATGGAGGATGAGGGATGGGAAAGGGGGGCAATTTTTGAATGTAAATATATAAAATAATTTAATAAAAATTAAAAAAAGAATCAGCCCCCCTCCTCCCACAAAAGAATATAAGACTAGAGAGATGGCTCACTTAGGAAAGACGCCATCCTCCAAGCCTGACAATTGAAGCTGGGTTCCTGGGATCCATGTATACCCACAGACACACACACACATACACACACACAGAAGTTTTAAAATGTAGAAGAAAAGGTAAAAATGAACATTATGTTTATCCTAGTAGCAATAAAAGTATTGTTGGATTTCTTAAATAAGATATTGAATTAATTTTATATTGTTAAAGTATCACTCTGTGTCCAGGTCATCTATGAACTGAAATAGACTAAAGTCATGGAAATGTTTATTATCAAAGATATGACTCTGTGGAATAAACATTTTGAGTAGGACAAAATTAGTCCCAATTTATAGATATGATACCTAAATGCTTTTGAAGTATACCTGTGGAATTTCTAGGCCATAGACATATAGGTTAGAGTTTAGCTAGCAAATTGAAGGAGAATTCAATATAAAGATGGTAATAGTGCCATGGGAGTAAATTAAACTAGTCCAGTATCATTGTTATATGTCTAAGTTCTTTTAAAGTGTTTTTTTCATGTTATTTTTAATGTTTCACTTTCAAGTGAAAGTTATTCCTCACTTTTTATCTCATTTAGAGCACTTCTATGTCTTTCCAAATTGTGGTATAAGCTTCTACACATAGTGCATGCATCATGAGCTGGGTTACAGGTATGAGCCTCCCCCAGCACATGCACCATGAATGCTGAGTTCCAGCATACACCTTTCACCGAACATGTAGCATGAGTGCTAGCTTATAGGTGGGGGGTTTCTACAGTGCATATACTGTAACATGTTTAGGAACAAAGCTAGGAATCAGTATTCTGTTCAAGCTGATAACTGATGAGCTCTCTCTCTCTCTCTCTCTCTCTCTCTCTCTCTCTCTCTCTCTCTTTCTTTCTCTCTCTCTCCTTCCCTCCCTCCCTCCCTTTCTCCCTCATCCCCTCTCTCCCTCCCTCCCTCCCCCTCTCTCTATGATAGTGTAACATTTGAGGCAATGGATTTCCTAGGAATTACAGGAATTTTGAGAATTTTTTTCTTAACATGGTGTATATTTAGGGAAAATAAATGTTCATTCTCTTACTGCAGCAGGCAGCCAGGAATGTAGAACTCTTGGATACTCCTAAGTAGTGTGCTGTACAGTGTAAAGATGCATGTAAATCATTCCTAGGGCAAAGTTGATGGAGCTTATTGCTAAATTACCATGAGTTCTACTCACAAATATCTATGACCTTGGTGGACCCCAAGAGAACAGACATGGAGTTGACAGCTGTTAAGTTACTACTGGAGAAAACTACAGTTCTCTATGTACACGTATGCATGTGTGTGTAGGATGCATTTCTGCAGAATTTGACTCCAGGAGGAAACATGAGTTTTGCATTATGGTTGTTTGCCTTTCTGCCCATGACTTTGCCTTCAGTCGTGTTGCTGAAGCTCGAGTTCGGTCTACTCTGATGTGTCCTCAGGGCAGCTGCAGGCACGACTCTTGGCAAGGCTCTGTGTTTGTTATGATCTCTGTGATGTGCAAAAGTAAATTTCTTCTTTAACTTTCTCTTTAAATGCTTAGAATTATGAATGTGGTTTTAATTAAGTACTTTAAATTGAAACATTTCCTTTTTCTTAGGACAGTTAGAATATTTTAGTGTTTTGAGAAATACCAGATTCTCAAACCAGTAGTGTGTGTGTGTGTGTGTGTGTGTGTGTGTGTGTGTGTGTATGTGTATATATATTCATATATCTGTGTATATTGAGACAATATGTATGTCCATATACGTCAGGCACTCCTCTCAGCTGTTGTTTTATAGATAAGCTTGTAGGTATACTTTTAGGTGGTGGCCACAAATAAACATTCTGCAACCCATTTTACTCTCTTTAACTAACCACAAGTGATATTCAGATTTGGAAAACCTTTTCCACATCATGATGGCTGTTCCTTCTTTATCTAAATTCTAACCTAACCCTTGACCTTCATATCAGGTACTGGCCTTGTTTTTAATAGGCTTACAGCTTTGATAAGCCAGAGAGCCGCTGTGGATCTCAGGAGCTATTAATAATTCAGATGTCTATCTTTTGCTACAGGGAAAATAAGAGCTTAGTATGAAAATATTACATATGCTTTGATTCCTTTGATCATGAAACATGTATGAATTATGTTATATTTTTACATGTCAATAATTCTGTAGAATTATTGCATAATCTGAGTAATAAATGTTGACTCTAACTTGGAGGGATTCAATGAGACTGCATATCCTCTTATGCCATTGGATCTTCTCAGCTACTCTGGTTCAGTGTCACATTTTAAAGACAATAAACAGAAGTCAATGTCACTATCGATACCTATATGATAAATTATAAGAAATGGTTTCTCTTCTTGGTGTTTGATTTTGTTATTGCTACCTTTGGCTTCTCATTCCTAAGCAATCAACCTTCTGTATTGTCAACTGAACATCTGCCATGCTGCCAGAGGATTCATATCTTACTCCTGTCTCTGCAGTCAGTGTCTCATAGTGTTGCTCCTTTACTTTAGGACACCTTTATTTTATAGCCACTCGTTCTTCTCCATAAGTATGGTGTTGTTTACTGCACACTTGAGTCTCTAATCTCCTTGTTCTCTGGTCCCAGTGACTCCAGGAGAGGCTGCAAGATGTTGCTAAGTATGAACACAGACTGATGAATTCATGGTATTGCCAGATTTCAAGATGTCTACTTTTTCTGGAAGCCATCAGCTATTTTTCTTTTCTTTTTTCCTT
>NW_022196904.1:174226557-174240605 GCF_008632895.1 Mastomys coucha | reverse complement strand
TAATAAGAATTCTACAGCTGCCTTTGCTGGAGATAATCCAGTTAAGTTAGTCATTCCTGTGCTGGCAGCATAACATCTCTTCACATGACTTGATAGGAAAGTAGAGAATGTGTGTGACAGGCAGGTAGAAGGACTGTACTAAATGATAAAATCTGGATCTAAAACTACATCAGTAAGCTATCCTTAAAGGGGAACAAGATGTGCTTAAATATGCGTGCATGCAAATAATTGGTTACTTACTGAAAAGATATGTCTGTGGGCCATCTTATGTGAAAGAAATGAAGGACTTTAGGGAACAGTGGTAGGACTAATAAAATCATTAATGCTTCTGTTGACTTAAAATATTTGTTTATATACTTAATGTAGGGGGACTGCCTAATATGGGTTCTAAGACCCCCCCCCAACAAACCTTGATCTTTGGGAAGAAGCAACAAGTGCTTTTAACTGTTGAGCCATCTCTTCATTGTCTACTAATGTTATTTTAAAATAAGAATAAAAGATAAATGGAGATGCTAATGATTTCATTTAATCATACCCATGATCGTTTTCCCCATTGATGTATTATTGCAAGGAAAAGTAATAAAATATGTTTAGAGGAGACTTCTGATAATTGTGATGATGTTTAATTTATAATGGCTAACATTTGTTTACCAGAATTTACATACCAAATATTCTCTTGGGTAATGAATTAATTTTTGTTACACAACAGTGTTAGGTTAAATGGTCACATTTCTCCCAAAAACATTTGAAGAATAAAATTTTCCAAGTCATTGATAACAAATGTGGGCTTGTGGCTATATAACTTGTTTTAGGCTTAAGTACTAATGGACTTTGCTTTCTCCCCATTTGAGTTTGGACTTGATTTCAAATCTTTGACTAGAGTTAAGCTAACAGATGTGGCAGGAAAACTCCATCCTTTTACGTGTTTTCTCAGTTGGGCTTGTTCATTTGAACTTCTTCCTTTTACCAGGAGATGAATAGGCTAGTGGTCTGAGGAAGCAGCAGAACCAGACTCAATTTTCAGCCTTTGGAATCAATTTAGCCAAGAAAAACTTATATCAATTGAACTCCAGGCAACCTATAGACAATATAACTAGAAATATATGTTTATTTTTATATATCATTGAGTTTTGGGGATAATTACACAGCATTATTGTGGCAATATTGATCAATACAATAACAGAAAATCTCAATATTCCAGTGGATTCACAACAACAAAAGCCTGTCAGTTCTAGCTCTGCCAGAGCTAGCTGTGATTGCTAAGCTTGACATCAGACAGTGGGTTTGGTTCAAATCAGGTGTGGGTATCTTAAAATTTTCCTTTTCTAGTGACTCTCTGGAGCAGATAAAAGATTGCCAAGAATAACCAAATTGTACAATTGTTTCTGAAGCATCTGATAACATTACTTCTGGTGATATCCCATTGGCTAAGGCAATTCATGTAGCTAGTTTAAATATCACAGAGACAGGAAGATGCAGTTCCCACACAGGGAACCTGGATAGATGACAAAGACGGTGAACATATAGTTTGAACTCATGGAGAATATAAGGGGCTTGGGTCAATGTCTGCCCAGTCCAGTTCAGTGTTGTACTCAGATTATTTATCTGAATCATTAGACAGCATTGCAGGCTCAATACCATTATTATTTCTCTTAAGGATGAAAGACACGGGTGCTGTCAGAAGATAACAATTTAAGCACCGTAAGGTCAACAGGTTGTCGTGGGGCTTGAATCTTAAGGGTATGGCACCAAACACTGAAAGCTTTATCACAAACGATTTGCCTTCTCCAGACATGTCTTATAAGCAATATTTAAAGCAGCAACAGTAGCTTTGCCTGGAAAGAAGCCATGTGTTGACCATCCTCTTACTTCTAAAGAGCTATCATATGGAAGAGAGAGATAAGGGTTTTTTAATGTGTCATAAAAATATAGTACCGTTGGTGTAAAAGTATTGGAGAGACAGATCAAAGGGGTATACATGTTGGCACAATTGAAAAAAATAGTCAAAACTCAAAGATGGGAATGTTTCCAAGTAAATATGTAGGTAACCACTAGATATGGGGTTATAGAGTAGATTCTAATAGCATATGGAGAATAAAATTAATTTTAGAGAAGGTCAAAACTTTAAGGATCCTTTCAGCCAACAAATTCTGTAATCTTGTAAAAAATGTTAATTATTTCTAAAGTAGACTTTCACTCTGTTAAAAGAAACTTTTATACCATGGGAATGAAGCAGACTTTTCCACTATTTTTAATGGCTAGAAAATTTCAAGAGCTAGTTAATACTTAGGAACCTTATATCATATTCTGAGCTATGCCTATTCTGTCTATTCCAGACACATGGAACGGATACCTTAGACCTAGGTTGTTATGACAGTGATGTATAAAATATAATAGAATCCTCTCACTCACTTCCTCTCTCTACTCTGAAGCACAGATTCCTCCCATATAAGTGGGTGATATTAAGTGAGATACCTGAAAGTACTTAGCCTTAGCCTGTGATTATACATATTAATTATACAGAACTTAGGATTTTAAGCTTATTTTAAAATGTAAAATTAAGTTAATGCATCTCAAATTCATTTTGTTGTTTTTAAAGATAACAACATAACAAGACATGTATGTAACCCCAACAGTGGGAATGGTGTCAAAGACAGACAGATCGTAGGAGTTTACTGGCTGAACATTTTAGCCTAAATGACAAATTATACATTCAGTGACAGACGCAGTCTCAAAAAAAAAAAAATAAGGTGAACACCAATATCTGGATCCCACATGTATGTGCACCCACACACACATGCTATACACTATTATTATTGACAAATTTGACTTTATTATTATTTTTAAAATCTCAAAAATGAAATGGAAGGAACTCAAAAGAAACTGCAGCCTACTGTATTAGTAACATGGCATGCTGTTGTCTAACATTCTTTATGGCATTCAATCTTACCTAGTTTGATTGAGTATAATTTTCAGGGCAAGATTCACTATTGACTAAGTGATAGGCTGACATTATTGTAAGCATAAAAACAATGTTAAAATAACACTTCCTGTTGCAAAGAGAAGTTTACTTGACGAAGGGTGATGATTGTATTTATCCATGGGTGCAAGGACAAATACTTTAGAATGCAGTTGGGGTTACTCTGGTTTAGTAAAGTGGTAGTTGTAGGCTCTCCTCCAAGATACATGACTTAACTAGCTCTGGGTAATTGTCTAGGTATCAGAGTAAAAGAAATAATTAAAAACACACTTCTTATACAATACTTATTAAACATAGGTTGCCTGAGTTTTTATTAAAGTAGTGTTCTTAGCTTGCTGACACCAATGCCTGATTTTTCTGTTTATCAGTTTAAAGCGTACTGTTAAGTAAGGTTTGAAGACAAAGCATGAGATCCTGCATCCCTACCAGGTTAGGCTCAGGCAGCCATCACAATACCAGCTGACATGATGAATGATGAGAAAAAGACGTGAACAGAAATTTAGGAAAAGATAAAAGAATCTAGGGACCCCAGTTCATCCAGGACATTAGCAAGAGCCTTAGTGTAAGTAGAGAAAGAATTGAGTTGGGGTTAGGTGGCTATGTGATGTGCATAATTAAGCATCCCAATGAGTGTGCAGTTTTCTTGATCACCAACAACTCAGTTCTGATTTCACAAAGGAATCCCAAGAAAGTTGGTGTCACTGTCATGCCTGTCATTTTCTTGAGGAGAATAGTAATCTGGTTTTTATGGAGCGACAACTTCTGTGTAGATTGTGGCCTGGCAACCATGGGTAAGTGAGCTATTTGCATGTAGACTGTTCTGCAGGCCTGCCTGTTTACCTTGTTGGAATCCCAAGTCATAAAGATGCTTAAGAAGGCAAGAGGGACAAGGTGGATTTAAGTCAGTGACCAGCGAGCTCCTCTAAAAACACTGCGAAACAAACTGTAAACTAACTACATTCCTTTGGCCTCCCAGCCTTAGAATTGTTTTCTTCACAATTTAAAGTATTTTACACATAGACTGAAATTTCCTTTAGATTTTATAAAAAATATTTTTTAATTTGAACAGCCTAAAAATAGTAATAATGCAATGGTTGCTAATAAAGGAGTAATCAGGTTGGATTGTTATTATTATTTTAATAATAATTTTATTATTTAATTATCATTGTTTAATATTTATATTTATATATTTATAATAGTATATATTTATCTATTGATAATATTAGCATTTTAAATTTATAGATTACGGTTGTATTTTCTTCCCTTTCTCCATCCAAGCCCCTCCCATGAACCCTTCCTTGCTCTATTTCAAACTCATGCTCTCCTTTATCATTGTTACTACATGCATATATATGTGTGATATATATGTATGTATACACATGTATATACACATTACATACACAAGTATATATACATATATATTTTTATCTTGCTCAGTCTGAATAATTTTACTTGTATGCATGTTTTCAAGACTGACTCTATTAATGAACAACCATGAAGATCTTTGAAGAAACAAGAGAGGCATTTTGAGGGTTTAATTTTTCTTTTTAGTTGTGAAACTTTATTTTTTAGGGGTTGGGGCTGTGTACTACAGTGTACCTGTAAAGGGCAGAGAATAACTTTCAGGATATATTCTCTTCCACTATGATTCAGTGACTTGTACTTATAATATAAAACTTACTTGGCAATCACTTTAACCCAGCGAGTGCTGAGCCATCTTACTGGCCCCACTGAGGTTGCTATAGGAACTGGCCCCACTGAGGTTGCTATAGGAACTGGCCCCACTGGAGGTTGCTATAGGGACTGGCCCCACTAGAGGTTGCTATAGGAACTGGCCCCACTAGAGGTTGCTATAGGAACTGGCCCCACTAGAGGTTGCTATAGGAACTGGCCCCCACTGGAGGTTGCTATAGGAACTGGCCCCACTGAGGTTGCTATAGGAACTGGCCTCACTGGAGGTTGCTATAGGAACTTCAGGGTCTTTTTTGCTTACTGTTTCACATAATGAGCACCACTAAGATTAAAGGTGAACATATTTAAATTTGAAGATAACAAGATGAGGAAATCATATTTTCATAGTTAACAATCAGCTTAAGTGATTTGCTGAAAACAACAACAAAAGTTCATGCATGTGCTCACACAGATTCTTTCCTGTTGGCATGAAACACTAATGAAATCTATCCCTGGAGTAAGAATAGTATAGGGGAATGCCAGGGTGGCAAGGTGGGCATGGGTGGGTGGATGGGGGAGCACCCTCATAGAAATAGGGGGGCATGGGATAGGGGGTTTGTGGAGGGGAAACTGGGAAAGGGAATAATATTTGAAATGTAAATAAATAAAATAGCCAATAAAAAGAAAACAAAACAAAACTATGGTGTACACAAACATACATATGTGAATAATAAAAACTATGGTGCTTGATTTGCCTTAAAAAAAAATCTGGAGGCCATGATGTAGGTGTTGTCTACCTGTGATGTAGAAAGGAATAAGGAATAAGTATCCTACCCCCAAAGTTCAGATACTATACGAAGTTATAATACAAATCACCCTTTCTGGCAGAAAGATTGGTTGCTAGAAAACTCTGGTATAATTGTGGCAGTGCTCAAGAAGATGGGACTACCTTCAACATAAACAAGATAAATTAAGGTGAATTGGTTTTTTTAGTTAGTATTTCTGAATATTGAATAATCACAGCTGTTTTGAAGCTTAAAGCAAAGGATGGTCTGTACTTAGCCATGAGCTTCCTCCAGTATGTGCTTAAGAGAGATTGGAGATGGGCTGATGTGGAAACTGAAGAGTTCCCCTTGATGGTGTGTGCATGGGAATGGGTTTCACATGAGTGCAGGTGTTTTCCTAGCTGGTCTTCATTTCCTTAAGAAGCAGAAGCTTGAAGTCCGTGGAGGAAGGATAGAACATTTTTGTCAGCACCAAGCATAGCCTCACTGTGATTATGAGAAGAAAAAATGAAAAGGATATATGCTTCTTTGTGTAGGGACAGAAAATATGTTAGCCCCAGAACATTGGAGTATTTGGTCCTTTTGCAAAGTGGAAGCTCATGGAGAAGTTACTCTTCCAGGAGCACAAGACATGCCCTCGTTTGATGCTAGAAAAAGGCAGCAGATAAACCTACTCTCAACCTCCTATCACTGGGGTAGCAATTGCTATACAATGGTCTACAGCATGAGTTCCAGGACAGCCAGAGCTATATAGAGAAACCCTGTCTCGAAAAAACAAAAAAAAAAAGCAATATTGGTCTACTGCTTTATGAGTGAAAAGAACAATGGAAATCTAACTTTATGTTTGGGGGAGGTGTGTGTGTGTGTGTCTGTGTGTCTGTGTGTGTGTCTGTGTGTCTGTGTGCACGCACGTGTGCTCATGTGCACATACATACATATATCTGTGCACACAGAGCATTCCATATGCACAGAAGGGACATTGAAAAGCATCCTCCTGCCTAAACAGAAGATACTACCACAATAATTTTATCATAGAAAACTATAACAATAACAGAACTCAATTTAATGTAGTTTTTTTTTTATTTTAGATATTTTCTTTATTTACATGTAAATTTCTCCATTCCCAGTTTCTCATACCACATGAAAG
Source organism: Mastomys coucha (assembly GCF_008632895.1). Taxonomy (NCBI): domain Eukaryota; kingdom Metazoa; phylum Chordata; class Mammalia; order Rodentia; family Muridae; genus Mastomys; species Mastomys coucha. The sequence continues at coordinate 174,234,022 of NW_022196904.1, read as the reverse complement.
AAAAGATATGCTCTTTTTTTTTTCAGGATAATTACTGTATACTACTGATTATTCTGTTCTGTACATGTCTGGATATCACCATACCATTAAGAGATGCGCACATGAACAGAGACAACGTGGAGTCTCTGTCAAGAGATAAATAAACCAGCTGATCCAGGCACAGAGAGTACTCAGATCTTTGAACCATCAGACAAGGTATTAGAAGTAATCACAATTAGCATTTCTAAGTCTTGATTGAAGAATGGTAGATTGCATGAATGAAAAAGATAAAGTTTCAGCAGAGGGTGGAAAACTGAAAAACTATAATAAAGACTCAAAAGGAAATGCTAGAAAGAAAAAGAAAACACAAGGTAATAGGACTGGAAAAGATTTGTATTAGGTTCATCAGCAGGCTCTCAGAGCCAAGAGGAGAATGAGTGAACTTTAAGGAATATCAGTATAAATCATCCAAGGACTTCAAAGAGAAAAGAAGTACTTCTTAAAAGTTCAAAGCACACTGGGCTGGTGAGATGGCCCAGTGGGTAAGAGCACTGACTGCTCTTCCAAAGGTCCTGAGTTCGGATCCCAGCAACCACATGGTGGCTCACAACCACCCGTAATGAGATCTGACGCCCTCTTCTTCTGATGTATCTGAAGACAGCTACAGTATATTACACCAGAGCGAGTGGGGCTGGAGGAAGCAGGGCTGGAGCGAGCGGGGCTGGAGCAAGCAGGGCTGTCCTGAGTTCAATTCCCAGCAACCACATGATGGCTTGCGGCCATCTGTACAGCTACAGTGTACTCACACATAAAATAAATAAATCAAAAAAATTCAAAGCATAGCACCTGACAGCTTGAGGTGCATCAGACACTATGGCAGAAGTGCACCCAGATTCGGAGAAAGAGGAGATAACTTGAAGAGATAACAAGAGCTGAGAATTCTGTATTTTTCTGAAGAAACAAAGCAGTTTCGTTTTAATGCAGAATGTTGTATCAAGAAGAGACACTGAAATCATCAAGTGTTCCAGTCACTTTCAGAGTACATTGGGTGAGGGGCAGTGTTAAAGAGCCATGAGGAAAAAGTCATGGAGAAATTCCATTGCTTGGACTATATAGAGTTGTCTAGGCCGCAGATACCCCAGAAGATATCTGGTTACATAGTATTTCATAACTTAAGTCAATGCATCTTATTCCTGCTACTAAAAATTGAAATGTGTAACTTAGTGACCTTAAAAACTGTATTCATTGACACACACACACACACACACACACACACACACACACATATATATCCATCCCTATATTATGACATGAAGGTGAGTCAAACTTGAGCAAATCTCAGGTTCTTTTCAGCAGAAAATTATACTCAGCCATCTGTTATCCATGGATTCTGCATCCATAAATTCAACCAACCACAGATAGAAAGTATTTAACAAAAATTGTATCCTCACTAAGTACCTATAATGATCTACTTGAAAATTTTCCCTAAATAATATTGCACAACAGCTAATTATATAAAATATACTTTGTGTTAGACATTGTAATTATCTAGAGATGATTAAAAATATATGGTAATTGTGCATGTGATATACGAATACTGTATCATTTTGGGTGACCTTAGATGTTGGTAGCCTGAAAGAAACTAATGGATAAGTTAGTGTCTTTGGGAGGGGTTAAAGCATACAATCCTTTCTTTCTTTAAATGCTTCAGGAGAAACAATAGTCTATTACATTTAGTGTTCACTATGGACCAGAGCTGGCCATTCTACCCTGTCTCTCATAGATGGGAGGGCTAAGATACAAAGCAGAGAAATTCCTTGCTTCCTGTCTTCTCCACACGACTTGTTCGGTATAGGACATCCAGTATGGCTGACTGGAACTGCAACTTGCCCAGCATCTTAGGAGAAAATTCTCATTGCATATGGCTAGCCTGGGAAAATACCAAGTTCATTAATAAATTTGGCCTCTGTATATATCTGAGCTCTGATGTTTACTGAACACTGTTTACACCACAAGTGTCTGAGAGCTCATTTATAAAGTGAGATTAATAATGTTTACCATATTTACCATGTGGAGGATTTAAGTACTGTAATAGAAAAATGTTAGTCTTAAATATATTTCTTATTTGTTTGAGTTATAGAGTTCATTCTCAGGATGCCCACTTGTGCTTACATCTCTTTGTTGGCATTGAGTTATCGGGGACCAGAGGCCTTCGCAGTTGTCTTTTGCTTTCTTACTAAGAATCTTCTCTAATGCCACTTTAGCTCCTAAGGAAGAGTATTTCTACTGTTGAACTAACTATAAGAAGATACTTTTCCTTATGTAAGTATTTTCATAAAAAGTTTGACTTGATTTTGAGAATATTTGAAAATGTGGCACAAATAACAAATATAATGAACAGTATGTTCCAAATGTTTTCCTTTTGTGTATTTTAAATTAAAATTGCAGTTAAACATTAATTCAATTTATATAGAATTCCTATTAAAATAGGGTGAGGTCTGCCAGATCCTGCAGCTTTTGGGAATATCTCCTAGAAATGATTCTTTTTGGCTCCTTTCTAGAAATGGAAGCCAATTAGAAATTAAAAAGCAGTTGAAAACTTTCCCATCAATGACAGTATAAAATATGAATGTTTTAGGGAAAAAATGAATATGACCCTGTACACTTAGCAGCTCTTAATAAAGCTATAGAGAAAGTTATTCTTATTAATTAATTTTGAGATGAGTTACTTGTTCTAAAGATTTAAGATAGGGAATTTCCTTTACAAACATTATTAAACTAGCTCCAAAATTTTTGATGGCTTTCATTAGAACACATGCATAAAATGAGCCTTTATTTCTTAGCTGCCTTAGCAGCACTGCTCCAGTGAACAAACCGGACTAAAATCAGGAATGCTGAGCCATGTTGCCATGCTGTTGGCTAATCACTTATCTGCTTTTCAGTTTGCTTTGTGAACTTTTATATGATATGCTATTCATAATTTTAAAGCAAATTTATTGAGATACAATAATAAACGTAAAAGAAACCCAAACATCTGAAGTGTCCAATGTGATAACTTACCAATATGCAGGCATAATTGAAATAGGGCATATATCTATGAATTTTCCATATTTCCTCATTATTTATCTCCTTTGGAATTCTTCTGTGTGGCTTCGGGCAGTTTTAAAGCCAATAGACTGTGCTCTAATGAATAATTAAAGACTTTCATCAGACATCCAGGTTGACTTTTCTCTTTAGCTCTCTCCTCTCTGGTTCCCTGAAATAGATCGCTGCCCTTGTTCTCCCCAAATTTTCATTTCCATCCTTCCAAACCAATGAGTCTACCAGACTTCCTCACATTTATTCTCTGTGTGATGTTATGAACTCTCTTAAAGTATGTCCTGAGGAATTATAATGCTTGTCTTAATTTGGCTTTCTAAGTTCACTATCTTTTGTTACCTAACATATATTAGTTTGAAACTATGTAGTGAATTTGATAATCTATGTTGGTTGGAAATAGAAATTTTACACATTTTCCTTAAACTATATTCAGTTGTTTAGAAGTATCATAGGAATTATTTAACATATTCCCTATTCCATTCATTTATTTTAAAATATCATAGGAATAATTTAACATACTTCTATTTTTGAAGTCTACAATTTTAACCAGGTAAAGTTTTTGCATTCTCTGCCTTTATTCCTGGAACTTCAGGATGCTTAAACTAGAGGATCGTGAGTTCAAGGCCAACTTGGACTATGTAGCACAGTCACACACTAGATAGGTAGGTAGGTAGGGAGGTGAGTGGTTAGGTGGGTGGGTGGGTGGATGGATGGATGGATATATATTAGATAGATAGATAGATATTATATGATATGAAATAAATAGATATAGATGTGATAGACAGACAGATACCAGATAGATAGATGATAGATGCATAGATAGATCCATATAGATAGACAGAAATGAGATAGAGATGAGATAGAGATTAGACAGACAAACAGACAGATATATTTGATTGATAGGTAGATAGAAATGGGATAGGTAGAGATGAGATAGATTTAGATGTGATAGACAGACAGATAGATATGAGGTAAGATGAGATAGAGATGAGACAGATAGCTGTAGATGTGGTAGATAGGTAGACAGAGATGAGATAGAGATGAGATAGATAGATATAGATATCATAGATAGATAGACAGATAGATAACAACTTTTTCTTTTACAATAGTATACATTATATTAATACATCCAGTTGAGAAAAGCTTCCCTGTTAATTCATCTTTGTTGTGCGTCTAGGGACATGATTGTTGAGCTTCAGTATATTTTCTAATCTTTCTGTGTCAATATTTTATACATCTGTCTCTTTGATACTATCGATAGGAATACTGACTGGAAATCATAGCTTGGAAAAATCAAAGATTATTGCTTATGCTAAAATTACTCGAGAGTGAAATCTACTCTCCCGAATACTCTAAAGAATTAAAGGAAATGGTCTGAGAACTGCATCTCTTTAAATATTTTGACTACTTAATAAGAAATGAAAACGTCAATGTTCCAACTGAAATGTTAAGTAAATAATTAGCATTTGATTAATAGTGCTGAAAATTATTTTATTGACAAGCCAGCAGAGGCTTTCCAGGCTTCCTTAGGTAAAAAGAAATCCAACCTTGTGTGTAGCAGACTCCCAGTGTAGAGTGCATGGCTTTCACACTGCCAATCTTTAGGAGTAACTTATTTGTGATATGGAAAATGTAGCCTGTATGTTTTTTTAATGCAGTCCTGTGTGGACCTGATAGATTCTGAAAAGTAAATAATTCTGTTCAGCTAACATATTAATCAGTTTCAAATTACCACACTGCAATGCCAGTGTCAATTTTTAAAGAGAAAATTACTGAATTCATGACTCGAAGCCTCAGTTATAAGATTGGACAGTCCCATTGCTTGTGGCCTCTGGTTAGGATGAATAATAGCAATGGTGGGCATTCATGTTACAGCAAGCTTCAGATCATGAACCAAGGAGACTAAGGTCCAACAGTCCCTGTTAAGGGCACATGGCCAGTGGCTTAAGGACCCCTCAGGTGCCTCATCATCTGAAAGTTCACAGTAGCTCCCATGTCAAGATCCTGGGGAACAAGACTTTTAAATTTGGGGACAATAACTCTTAGTACAAATGTTTGTGTTGATGTTTGTTCTGTGGATAGTAATATTTACAACATAAGGATTAAATATAATCACAAATAAAAATGTACTAATCTATACATTCTCAGCAAAAGCAATATAGTCTTCAGGTTGGTTAAAACTTGGTTCTGAGGAATTGTGCATCTTATATATTTCAATGGTTTGTGTCCCTCCAAGGGACTGTTATATACAATATAGATCAGATGTATAGAATACGTGTGGTGTTAAAATTTCATGGACAGTATCTCTGAAGTCAATGATTTTTTTCAATGTTAAGTTCTATTGCTTTAGTACATTAAACAATGTATGTCACTATTAATATCCATTAAAATCTCCAAAACATTTTCTATTTGAGCTGCATAGTTTTACATCAACTCGACACAGCTATAGTCATCTGAGATGAGGGAGCCTCATTTGAGAAAAAGCCTGCCTAAGACCTGGCTTTAAGCAAGCCTACAGAACATTTTCTTTTCTTGTCTTTTCTTTCCTTTCATTCCCCCCTTCGTTTTGTTTTCCTTTCTTTTTCTTTTTTGGTCAGCAATGCTTTTTTTCATTTCTTTAGTTTTGCCTGTGCCCTATCACTTGTCGAGAATGTCATCTTGCATATATGTATCATATCTTTCTAGACACCTTCTGGCTATAACAACCTCTTTCTCTTTCTTTGATATTATTGAACTTCATAGGTCTGACCAGAACTAGTCAGGCCTTGTCCAGTGGGCTTCTACTAGAATTTAGCTTACTTTTTTTCACGATTGGAGCATGTTTAGCCAGTTTTGGGACAAGCAGTTGAGGGAAACAATTCAAAAGACAAAAGATTTTACTAATGATTTTAGAGGCTACAATCTGTAATTGAAGAGGCAGAGGGCATCATGGTGGAAGTGCTTTGTAGAGGAAGCAGCCAAAAAGCAGAGAGAGTAACAGGAAGGTTTGAGGGGGGTATTATATAAGACATATTCTAAATTAGTGATTGATGGAGGAGGGCCCAGCCCATTGTGGATGGACCATCCTCGGGCTGATGGCCCCCAACCAAAAAGTATATTTGGAGGGATCCTTGGCTCCAGATACATTTGTAGCAGAGGATGACCTTATCTGGCATCGATTGGAGGGGAGGCGCTTGGTCCTGTGGAGGCTTGAAGGCCCCAGCATAGGGGAATGCTAGAGCAGGGAAGGAGTAGGTAAATAGCCAGAGGAGCACCCTTATAGAGGCAAAGAGGAGGGAGGAGAGTGGGGATGAGAGAGGAGGTTTGTGGAGGAGAAACCCGGAAGGGAGACCACATTTGAAATGTAAACAAATAAAATGATTAATTAAAAAAAAACCAGAGGTCAAGCAATAGTATATGAGCAAGCCAGTAAGCACCCCTCCACAGCCTCTGAATCAGCTCCTGCCTCCAGGTTCCTACCTGTCTAGAGTCTCCATCGTGACATCCTTCAACAAATAACAGTGGTGTAGACGCAGGAAGCTTTCCTGTCCTGCTTGCTTTTGGTGATCCTCTTTCATTCCAGCAACAATAACTGTAACTAAGACACTGTTAAGTCTGGTGTTGCAGGCCTGAGGAAATGACCCTGTGTGTACAGTGCATGTTGCACCAGTGTCAAGCTCTGGGTTTGAATCCCTCATTCCTAAGTAAATACCAAGCACTGGTGGCATGCATTGGTATCTCCAAGCTGGATAGAGAGACAGGAGGATCTTGGGAGGATCTTGGGCCAGCCAATCTATCTGCAAGGGTGAGTTCTAGACTGAGTGAGGGACTCTTATGGTTGCACATCAATGGTGTGTCAGTTACATAAACTAAAGAGTTTAGAATCCTTGGAAATAGCGCTTTGCATCTATTTACACAAAAATCACTATATGTATATTATAAAAACATTTATGTTTCACATAGTACATACAACATATATTAGTGTATTTGTACATATTTTCTAGTATGAATAACTTAGTTAATTGCCGCAGGCCGGCCAGCCTTGGCCTCTCTCAACCCACGGGAGAAACAGGGTCCCAGTACAGGTTGACAAGGCGTTGACAAAGAAAAAAATAACAGACGCGAGACAAGGAAGTGCAGGATCTGAATGTGTTTCTCAAAATGGCATCAGACTTTTACAGTCATTACAAAAGAGAAAAGAAAAATCTGGCAGCTCAGCAGTCAAGGTACATCTGAGGCCATCTGAAACACACTGGATCTAAAACAGCAGCCATCTCCTCTGGACTGGTGGAGCACCCCCGAGCTCTGAGCATGCTCGGGCCTTCCCGACCCCAGCTGGAGTCCAGGGGACTGTGGGAGAGCCTGCCAGGAGGGTAGAGGCTCAAATCTCGAATCTTTTTTTTTTTTT
>NW_022196904.1:174224842-174225765 GCF_008632895.1 Mastomys coucha | reverse complement strand
ATTATAAATAAGGCTGCTATGAACATAGTGGAGCATGTGTTCTTATTACATGTTGGAGCATCTTCTGGTTATATGCCCAGGAGTGGTATAGCTAGGTCCTCCGGTAGAACTATGTCCAATTTCTGGAGGAACTGCCAAACTGATTTCCAGACTGGTTGTACTATCTTGCAATCCCACCAGCAATGAAGGAGTGTTCCTCTTTCTCCACAACCTCTCCAGCATCTGCTGTCACCTGAGTCTTTTATCTTAGCCAATCTGACTGGTGTGAGGTGGAATTTCAGGGTTGTTTTGATTTGCATTCCCCTGATGACTAAGGATGTTGAACATTTCTTTAGGTGCTTCTCAGCCATTTGGTGTTCATCAATTGAGAATTCTTTGTTTAGCTCTGTACCCCATTTTTTTAAATAAGGTTATTTGGTTCTCTGGAGTCTAACTTCTTGAGTTCTTTGTATACATTGGATATTAACCCTCTATCAGATATAGGATTGGTAAAGATCTTTTCCCAATTTGTTGGTTGTTATTTTGTCTTATTGAGAGTGTCTTTTGCCTTACAGAAGCTTTGCTGCTTTATGAGGTCCCATTTGTCAATTCTTGATCTTAGAGCATAAGCTATTGGCATTCTGTTCAGGAAATTTTCCCCTGTGTCTATGTGCTCGAGGTTCTTCCCACTTTCTTTTCTGTTAGTTTCAGTGAATCTGGTTTGATGTGGAGGTCCCTGATCCACTTGGACTTGAGTTTTGTACAAGGGGAAAGGAATGGATCGATTTGCATTTTTCTACATGTTAACCGCCAGTTGAGCCAGCACCATCTGTTGAAAATGCTGTCTTTTTTTTCCACTGTATGGTTTTATCTCCATTGTCAAATATCAAGTGACCATAGGTGTGTGGGTTCATTTCTGGGTCTTCAATTCTGTTCCATTGATC
>NW_022196904.1:174217416-174223370 GCF_008632895.1 Mastomys coucha | reverse complement strand
CTCTTGGGTGAATTTGCTTCTTTTTGTTCTAGCTCTTTCAGGTGTGCTGTCAAATTGCTGGTGTATGCCCGCTCCAGTTTCTTTTTTGTAGGCACTTAAAGCTATGAGTTTTCCTCTTAGGACTGCTTTCATTGTGTCCCATAAGATTGGGTATGTTGTAGCTTCATTTTCATTAAACTCTAGAAAGTCCTTAATTTCTTTCTTTATTTCTTCCTTGACCAAGTTATGATTGAGTAGAGTGTTGTTAAGCTTCCATGTGCATGTGGGCATTCTATTTTTTATGTTGTTATTGAGGAACAGCCTTAGTCCATGGTGATCTGATAGGATGCAAGGATTATTTCAATCTTCTTGTATCTGTTGAGGCCTGATTTGTGACCAATTATATGATCAATTTTGGAGAAGGTACCATGAGGTGCTGAGAATAAGGTACAATTTGTTTTAGGATAAAAAGTTCTATAGATATCTTTTAAATCCATCTGTTTCTTAACTTCTGTTAGTTTCACTGTGTCCTTGTTTAGTTTCTGTTTCCATGATCTGTCCACTGCAGAGAGTGGGGTGTTGAAATCTCCCACTATTATTGTGTGCGGTGCAATGTGTGTTTTGAGCTTTAGTAAAGTTTCTTTTATGAATGTGGGTGCCCTTTGATTGGAGCTTAGAGGTTCAGAATTGAGAATTCATCTTGGTAGATCATACCTTTGATGAATATGAAGTGTCCCTACTTATCTTTTTTGATCACTTTAGGGTGAAAGTCGATTTTATTCGATATTAGAATAGCTACTCCAGCTTTTTTCTTGGGACCATTGGCTTGGAGAAATGTTTTCCAGCCTTTTATTCTGAGGTAGTGTCTGTCTTTGTCACTCAGGTGGGTTTCCTGTATGCAACAAAAATGTTGGATCCTGTTTAAGTACCCAATCTGATAGTCTATGTCTTTTTATTGGGGAATTGAGTCCATTGATATTAATAGTTATTAAACAAAAGTAATTGTTGCTTCCTGTTATTTTTGTTGTTAGAGCTGGAATTTCGTTCATGTGGCTATCTTCTTTTAGTTTTGTTTAAAGATTACATTTTTGCTTTTTCAGAGATGTAGTTCCCCTCCTTGTGTTGGAGTTTTCCATTTATTACCCTTTGAAGGGCTGGATTTGTGGAAATATATTGTGTGAATTTGGTTTTGTCATGGAATACTTTGGTTTCTCCATCTACGGTGATTGAGAGTTTTGCTGGGTATAGTAGTCTGTGCTGGCATTTGTGTTCTCTTAGGGTCTGTATGACATCTGCCTAGGATCTTCTAGCTTTCATAGTCTCTGGTGAGAAGTCTGGTGTAATTCTGATAGGCCTGCCTTTATATGTTACTTGACCCTTTCCCTTACTGCTTTTAGTATTCTTTCTTTGTTTTGTGCTTTGGTGTTTTGACTATTATGTGGCGGGAGGAATTTCTTTTCTGGTCCAGTCTATTTGGAATTCCATAGGCTTCTTGTATGTTCATGGGCATCTCTTTCTTTAGGTTAGGGAAGTTTTCTTCTATAATTTTGTTGAAGATATTTACTGGCCCTTTAAGTTGGAGGTCTTTACTCTCTTCTATACCTACTATCCTTAGGTTTGGTCTTCTCATTTTGTCCTGGATTTCCTGGATGTTTTGGTTTAGGAACTCTTTGCATTTTGCATTTTCTTTGACTGTTTTGTCAATGTTTTCTATGGTATCTTCTGTGCCTGAGATTCTCTCTTCTATCTCTTGTATTCTGTTGGTGATGCTTGCATCTATGTTTCCTGACTTCTTTCCTAAGATTTCTAACTCCAGAGTTGTCTCTCTTTGTGATTTCTTAATTGTTTCTACTTCCATTTTTAGGTCCTGGATGGTTTTGCTCAATTCCTTCACCTGTTTGTGTTTTTCTGTAATTCTTTAAAGGATTTTTTTTTGTTTCCTCTTTAAGGGCTTGTACCTCTTTACCTCTGTTCTTCTGTATTTCTTTAAGGGAGTTATTCATGTTCTTCTTAAATTCTTCTAGCACCATCATGAGATATGATTTTAGATCCAGATCTTGCTTTTCCAGTGTTTTGGGATATCCAGGACTTGCTGTGGTGGGAGTACTAGGTTCTGATGAAGCCAAGTAGTCTTGGTTTCTGTTGGTAGGATTCTTGCGTTTGCCTTTCACCATCTGTTGATGACTGGTGTTAGATGTTCTTGCTGTCTCTGACTAGAGATTGTTCTTCCCGTAGGTCTGTAAGCCTGTGTCAGTACTTCTGGGAGATCAGCTTTCCTCTGGTAAATCCTGGGCACAGATGGTTGTGGATCAGTTGTCTGTCCTGAGTCCTGGGGTCAGAGCACACCCTGGAGACAGGCTCTCTGCTTGTGGGAAAGGTGCAGAGAGGGGTGTGGGTCTGCTGTCCCTCCTAGGTGTGATCTGAGGTAGAAATGATCCTGACCAGGCTGCTCTGCAACTTGTGAGGCCTGTGCCTCCCAGCTGGTCCCACCTTAGAAAGTCACCAGGGAGAAAATGGCGGATCTCACTGAGTCCCTGGGTTAAAGCACTCCCTGAAGGCAGGCTTTCTACTTGCATGAAAGGGGCAGAGAGGGTTGCAGACCCACAGCTGTCACTTGGAGGCTGAGAGGATCCTGTCCCTGCTGCCCTGTGCCAAATCTCGAATCTTGAATGTCCTCTGCACACTATCTCTCTCTCACACACACTCGGCTTAAGGTCCCGCCCGCCCATCCTCGTAAGCTTCAAGGCCCTATGTCCCTCATTATCTTCCTAACGATGCCGGAAGCAATTAGTCTAACTGTGTAACACTGCCTGCGAGAAATTCCAAGCCAGGGTTTGACTAAGATGTTGGAGCATTGGTGGAGGTCAAAGAGCAACGTTTAATTTTTGTTTAGCTGTTAGTAAGTCATATCTTGGGGGATACCTAGCATGTGAGACTATAGCAAGGACATATCTGAGCTACCTCTGAGTTAGGGGTTGCAGGAGATGGCTTCCTTCAAGCTTTGTGCCTCATAAACTGCTGTCACACAAAGTGTGCATGGCAGTTAATGAAATTGAAATTTGCTTAAAAGTTTTAGAATTCATTGCAGCTCTTTATTATGTATTGTCTCAAAGGATTAAGAAAATCTAGCCCTTATTATTTGAGATAACAGGTATTAAATATTTTTTTATTCAGAAGAATCCTTATAACATTGGTAAATATGTTTCTAAATGAGAGTTACTCTTTTTAGGACAGCCATTCATGTAGTATTTATCCCTAGGTCAGCTAATAGATTACCAATTGCAGATGTGAGCACCTCTGAGATAAAGGCTTTCTCAACTTGAAACAGGAAGCTCCAGTCATGGTTTCCTCTATCTATTGAATGGCAGTCTACAGCCATGCACAGGGGCACACTAATTGGATTCATGTGTTGTAAGAGAAGAGAGAACATGAAGTTGGGAGGGGTGTATAGAGAACCTTGGTGGAGTTGGAAGGGGATTTGATATGAGCAAAATAAGAATTAAAACAATAACAACAAAAAACTATCAGCAGACGCTAGAGTTCAGTTTCATGTTCCACAGACAAAATTTAACTTTTTAAATAATTTCAGTACCCAAGTCATTCTTGACTTTGTGTCATAGAACAAACAAAACTAAATTAACAAGTCAGAGGTTATAATGGACCCCTGAGACCCACTGTTGTTCCCTGATTGCTACTGGTATCACAGGTGGAAGAGAATCTCACATTCCAGGTAGCTGACTGTTAAGTAGACTTTTGAAGTAGGCAGGAGTGAAGCTCTTCTCAGCGTCCTATGTAAGCAGACATTATAAGTTGACTGCCTTGACTCTTGAACTTTGAAAGATGTTAAATGCATTATTTTTTCCTTTGTTTGCCATATTGGCTATTATATATAAATATGAATTATAAGTAGAATACTGCAGAAAAACATTCTAAAAATGGATCTTACCAATACAGAAAGCCCAGTTTTCCTACATTTTAGCATATAGTGTCTTCTGCTACAAGAGGTGAATCCTGGGTTTCATGTATTTCTTCTTACCATTTTTTTTAAATTGAAGTCTTGATGGTTTTCTATGAAAACACTGACTCTTAAAGACAGCTGCAGGTAAATCTACTATCTGTACATGTTCACTGTCACCTCCCTGTAGACTATGCTATACATGCAATAGGTTTATATATATTCGCCAAATTCCAAGTAAAGTAATTCACTTTCATTATAGATCATTGCACTGCTGTGCCTTAGAGTGCCATTTTATTTCCTGAAAGGAAAGTTGTAAAGTCATTATTTGACCTTGACAAGCAAAGATACTGACCTGATATGACTAATAATATGTTTCAAAATGAAAAGGGAAAAAAAAAACACATTTCAATCTTGCTGTGTGAGCAGCACATTTAGAAGTCTGTAATTGAATTTCTTGTAAGTGAACCTTAAGACAATTCCCTGCGTGATTGCACAGTAAGGCATTTTTCATAAAATATCATCAACTAATAAAAGAGTCATTATGATGCAAAGCGAGCGTGAACCGTGCAGCACAAAGGAAGGCAGCCTAGAGGAAATGAATGCAAGAGCAGGAGTCGCTCCGGGAAACCTCCACTTTCAGCAGTGCCCGCTAGTTCACGCTGTGATTGCAGCACTGGAGTGACTGAGAAAGGAGACTGGGAGTGAGGCTAGTCCAGACTGTAAACAAGACCGCATCTGAGAGAAAGGAAAGAGGGAGGGACGGGAAGACAGGAAGAAGAGAGAGAAGAGAGGGAGAAGGAAGGAGAGTTGGCTGATTAGGTTCTCAGTTCTCATTCTTGCCTTTAAGATGTTGAGCTCCTTATGTGAAGAATTGTTTGCCTCTGTTCATTTTCCTGGATCACTTAATTTAATTTATGTGGGGTTATTACATTTTTTGAGACAGGATCCCATGTAGCTCAGATTTTCTTCAAACTCACTATGTAGCAAAGACTGGCCTTGAATTCCTGATCATCTTTTCTCCGCTATTCAAGAGCTAGGAATATAGACATATGCCAGCACACCCATTTAAGTTCCTTGGTATAACTCTTAAAATTATTAAAATATTCAATTGTTGCTTATTCTTTTAGATTACTATATTCCTGCCTAGAAATAGTACCATGGGAAAGATAAATATTAAAATACTTTTTCTTCTATTTTTCTAGCACTTTATATAAGATCTATTTCAAATACCTCATGTATAAGATAGAGCCTTTTGTTAACATAAAATAACCATACATGACTAGCTAAAGTCATACAGTTAGCAGGAAGTAAAATCTATCTCACTCATTCTAGCTTAGCATCATAAATCGACTCTTCCTAACTCCACTGTCATTCTTAAAGCAGAGAGAGAGAGAGAGAGAGAGAGAGAGAGAGAGAGAGAGAGAGAGAGAGAGAGAGAAGAATATAATGCTGAGATTTAGAAAACTGTGGCAGGTGGGTCAATGGGGAGAACCTTAGATGTTTCTTTGCTATTTTATTCTGAGCCATACCAACTAATTATGCCAAGACAGTTCTTTTGGCACTAAGATTGTATGGAAAGAGTTGCCTATAAAGAATGAGAAGGTAATCAAGAGATGAAAGGAAAAAAGAGAGAAAACTGAAGAATGACAAAGACAGAGTTTTTTCTTTTCCCATGTTGTGGCCTGTCAGTGTCAGAGGTAAGCATGTGGTTAAGAGAACTGGGACGAAGACTGTGTTTTAAGGGAACCGCTGCCTCCATGGAGAGGAGCAGAGCAGTTGCTGCCAATAGAGGGAGAGCTGTTCTCCTTTGTCTCATTCTTAGTAGCATTGCACAATGTTACAAATTTACAGAGGTAGTTTTATTTGTTCATTCTTAAGCTGCAAAAATACAATGGCCTTATCCATGATTTGACTATTACATAAGAATGCAGCTAACAGTTTATCTTTGTAGCTTCTCAACTAGTTGCTGTTAATTTCATAATTTATACTTTTTTTTTTTTTTTTTTTTTTTTTTTTT
>NW_022196904.1:174178960-174216714 GCF_008632895.1 Mastomys coucha | reverse complement strand
AGAACCTTAAAAGGGCCGAGGTCCTCTCCTCCTATTGGTGATCGACTTTGCAATCCTCTACCATACACTTGCTGCCTGAACAATCAGACCCCTCCATGTGCAGTCCTTGCAGCAAGTTCCCTGGGTTTCTTTTGTGCAATTTCTTTCTTCAGTTTGAAGGTTGCTAGGAAAATATAGTCTATTAAGTTTTCTAAAATCCTCATAAAATCTTATTAGTTCTTTGAATATAATTTAAATAGGGAACAGTATAGCTAAACAATATTGCTGTCTACAAACTCGATTTGATAAGAGATCATGATAGATTCTAAAGTTTACTTTACATCATTTCTATTCCTTTCTTCTCTTACCAACTACTTCCAAATCCCTCCAACTCCTTCTCGAATTAATGACCTCATCTGCTTTCTGCTTTAATTACTGTTAAACATACACACTTTTGGTGTTGTTCATATGTGTGTGTGTGTGTGTGTGTGTGTGTGTGTGTGTATGTCTGTGTGTGTGTGTGTGTGTGTGTGTGTGTTTAGAAGTAACCACTGGGGGTTGGATAATTTATCAGAGGGCTTGTCTGTGTCAGCAGTCATTAATTGCCTGTAACTCTTCATCTAGGGATAGGGCATCATGAGATCCCTATCTACCCCATTCTACTTTGGCATATGAAGTGTTGGCATCACTTTGCATGTCCTGTTTAGGCAGCCCTATTGTTAGGAGTTCAGGGTGTAGAAGACATTACCTCAGAGCAGACATCCTGGTCCTCTGCTTGCTTTTCTACTATGGTCTCAGAGCATTGGGAGTAGAAGTTGCATTATAGATGTATCAGTTGGAGTTAGAAGAGTCTAAGTGATTCCCAAAGCTAGTGGCATTGTCCTCTGTTGCTCCCCAGCATTTGAAGGTTAAGACCCCATTGCAGAAAAAAAAAAACCCATTCTTTAGACACAGGCTACAGGAAAATCCAGCTGTAACCAACCTGGAGGCCTCTTCCCCGAGAGCTATCTCTCATCTTATCAGAAACTGCTAGGAAAGAGCTGCATTTAGATCAATTGTGGATTTCTGTAGTAGTCTCTGATGTTAAAAGAAACTTCTTTGATGAGGGCTGAGTATTACAGGTATCTTTGAGTATAAAGGTAAGTATTTAGGTTGCCTTTCAGGATTATACTGCTTTGGGAAAGTGGCAACATTGTTTCCTCTAAGGTCCCTAGCCTCAAATGCTCTAGGTAATGCCTAGGTTTTCAGGGCCAGGCTTGAGTTCCCTCCTGCTGAGTGGACCGAGTTCAATTAGCAGCTGTTGCTACCTCCAAATATAAATGCTATTTCTGGCATCTTTGGTGATATCTTGCCATGCTGATAGTATATGTGGTCTGTAGCTGGGAAGAATGCCGGTAGAATCCTCTCTCCCTTGCTGCTTTCCTAACAGTTTCTGATAGGATGAGAGATAGCTATCAGGGAAGAGGCCTCCAGGTTGGTTACAGCTGGATTTTCCCGTAGCCTGTGTCTAAAGGATGGGATTTTTTTTCGGCAATGGGGTCTTAACCTTCAAATGCTGGGAAGCAACAGAAGACAATGCCACTAGTTTTGGGAATCATGTAGACTCTTTTGACTGACAACTTCACCATGCCTGGGCACTGGGATTTATGTTAGAAAGATGGCCTATAGTTCTTGGGTGTAGTGTTTATACCCCAAGTGGTGTAAATAAATAAATAAATAAACTCATGTAATATTTATTGATATATAATTATATATACTTATTTATATATAAAATGTACACATTTACATATATATTTCTTATGTATTTTATAAGTATAGAACATACATTATATGTTAAATGAATATATATGTGTAAACACAGTTATATTACATACAAATATATGTACATATATTTTTTTAAATTAAAATGTTTCTCTATAGCATTTTCAAACAGCCTTATTGTTGCTTATTCCTCCTTTCTCCCTTTTCCTCTGTATTGCCATCCACTCACTGCAGTCAATGCCCTGTCTAGTTTATCCTTTTGCCCCTCATAGCACGTGAGTCTTACTACCCTGTCTCCTTAACTCTCTTTCCTCAAATGCCATGGTTTCTTTTTCTTTCCTTGTTTCTTTAGCTACTCCAGGTTATATATTCACATTTAAATTTTTTTCTAGTTACATCTCTACCTGAAGACTGCATTATTTCATTTGTCTTTACAGCTAAATTCCGTTGTGATATTACCCATTCTCATTTTTCATTCTTAGTTAGAGAACAGTTAGGTGGTATTAATTTCTTAGCTATTGTGCATAAGGAGGCAACAAACAAGACTGAGCAGATTTCTGTGCCGTAAGATGTTACGACCTTTCGAGTATGCCAAGGAGTGCTATAGCTTGGATATGTATTACTATTGGATATGTATTACTATTGGATATGTATTCTTTTGAGAGTTCTCCACACTGATTTTCAGAGTGGCTTCAGGAGTGAGAACACTGAGACGTAGGTGGTAAAGCATCACAGTGCTTCTATTTATAGTTATTTATTTACAACATCTCTTTCCTCAAGCACTCCTGTGAGTATATGTAACACAAAAACATTTGTGTAGATGATTCTAAATGATCCTAACTATGAAATATTCATTTGTGTAAATAACTAGAACTTTGTCCCTAGTGATGCAGTTTGTAATTTGAATTTTATGTTTTCATAAACCAAGTTTAAAAAGTTCATTTAGTTTTATTTTTGCTAAAACCATTTCGTGAGCTTAAACTGTAGGTAATTCGGACATCTCATATAATGAGAAAGAAGATTGAGTTTTTTATTGTGTTGGTTCTTACCTTTCTCTCTGTTTAAAAGAGGCTGTGGCTTCTGACATTTTACTTCTGAAACCTTTTATGACCTGTTCCTTAACTTCCAACTTGATATATCCAGGACTATTTTATCTTGGTAGAGTGTGTGTGTGTCTGTGTGTTGTGTGTACCTGGGTGTGTGAATGTGTCTGTGTTAGTGTCATATGTGTATGTCATGCCTGTTTATGTTGTATGTGTGTCTCTTTGTGTGTGTATCCATGTTGTGTCATGTGTGTTGTGTGTTTGTTATGGTATACATGTATGTTTCTCAGGTTCAAACTGAGAGTCTTGTACATGTTGTGCTGTTACTACACATCTGAGCTCCCTTTAATAGTTTCTGGCACACAGTTTCTCTTTGATCTTTCAAAACCTTTTTAGTTCCAACAGGTTTTTTGCATAGCTTATCCTGAACCTTGACATGCGTTCCTTTCTTAATTTACCATAGTGGCAGTTAGTTCACATCTCAACTTGTGCCTTTGCTCTGATTTTGTTTTTTAACGTAATGGTGTTAATTTATATTTGCTGAGCTTTTGCAAGGTACAAAGCACGTTAATGTGTATCTAATATCATTTATACATATGTGTATGTGTGTTGCTAACAGGAAAAGGTAGTGTTTAACGAAGTTTACTTGAGAAAGAAAAATAAAAGGGCTGAAAACTGGGTCTCATTCCTGACTGAAGATGATCGGGAATGTGCAATGACACTGCAGCAAGCTACATTTATAACCAGAGACACAGGAAATAGAAAACAAAGATTACAGGCTAGTACAGTTTTCCATTTTCCTTATTTGGTAATAGTTTGGCAGCTGTTCCCTAGGATAAGCTGAAGGTCAGCTGCTGTAGTTCTGAAAGCCCTGTTGCTTAGCTCCAATAGTAACTCTTAGGTTAGGTCACATAGCTCTGGGAAACTCTTTTAGCAATTCTGAATTTGTGTCTCTTGTCAAATGTTAGTGAATTTGAAGGTGAATGGCAAACTTGAAAGGACTCTAACAGACTGTTCAGGGGAGACATAGACTGACATTAGCCATCCGTGTCTCCCCCATACATCAGATTTGTTTGAAACTTCTTTGAGGTCACAAGGTCACTTTCATTGGATTAGACTCTCTAAATTGCACAGGATAGTTGTGAATTTTATCTCATTGACTCAGCAGTTTGGACTTGGTCATTGAAAACAATGTTACTATAGTAGTTTGGCAGCTGACTAATGAAACTCGCTTGAAATATACATCACTGGCATTTTTATTTGTTTGTTTGCTTTAGTGCTAAGAACAGAATCTGTGGCCATGCACAGGCTAGGCAACTCCTCTGAGCTATCCTCAACACAAACTCTGGTTTTTATGTTTTCTTAGTTTCTCTTCAGTCTTGATAAAACTGTTCAAACTGTGAATCACTTATTCCACAGAGTGTTCCACAAGATGCTTCCTTATTCCTGGGCTTTTTTGATAACAAGAAAAAAAGATGTGTGCAGGAGATATACCACATGTAGCTTTGTGTGCAGGAGATATACCACATGTAACTTTGTGCTGTGTTCAAATTTGTTTGTTATTTTCAATCTTTAAAACTCAGGTTTAATTTCTTTTCACATTCAGATAATCACACATTGGATCTACATGGAGCATGATGTTTTTTAATAAAATTACTTTTATATAAGTAGATTTGTATAGTGATTCCTGGATGTAGGTAGTAATGGCATATACAGTCATCAGAAATTTAAGCCTTGGGGCTGGGAGACAGCTGAGTTGGTAAAGTGCTTACTGGACCATTCAGAGGACCTGAGTTCCATCCATATTATATAAGCTTGCTGGTCAGCCTTTCTAGCCAAATCAGCAAGCTCCAGGTTCCTTCAGTGACACAGTCTCAAAAGAAATAAGGTAAAAAGCAGTAGAGGAAGATAACCAGCATTAACCTTTGACCTCTACACACACATGCATGGTCATGTGCCCCCTCCACATGTGCAAAAATACATACTCATGCAACTCACACAGGGAAACACACTGAAATTCTGACTTCTTTCTCTTTGGGGGTGGAGGGAAGGGTATATTTGGCATTTGCTGCCATATCACTGTTTATCATTGAAGGAAGTCAGGACAGAAACTCATACAGAGCTGGGACCTGGAGACAGGAGCTGATGTGGATGCCATGGAGGGCTGCTGTTCTTACTCCTTACTTCTTGTGGCTTGCTCAGCCTTTCATTTTTTTAAATTGAATTTTATTTTTTTTTAATTATCTTTAATCTTTTTTATAGTCTAGTCATTATCTGCCTCCCAGGACCCCCTCCGACAGTTCCTCATCCCATTCTTCCTTTCCCATCTCCAAGAGGGAAACCCCACCCCCACTCTACCAGACCTCCCCACTCCCTGGAGCCTCAAGTCTCTTGAGGGTTAGATGCATCTTCTCTCACTGAGGCCAGACCAGGCAGTCCTCTGCTGTATATGTGTCAGGGGCCTTGGACTACCTAGTATATGCCACTTGGTTGGTGGCTCAATATCTGAGAGATCTCAGGAGTCCTGGTGAGTTGAGACTGCTAGTCTTTCTATGGGTTTGCCCTCCTCCTCGGCTTCTTTCACCCTTTCCATAATTCAACCACAAGGGTTCTTGGCTTCTGTCTATTGGTTGGGTGTAAGTATCTGCATATGACTCTTCCAGCTGCTTGTTAGGCCCCTCAGAGGACAGGCACACTAGGCTCCCATCTGTAAGCACACTATATCATCAGTCATAGTGTCAGGCCTTGGGGCCTCCCCCTGAGCTGGATCTCAATTTGGGCAGGTCACTGGACCTCCTTTCCCTCAGTCTCTTCTCCATTTTTGTCCCTGTAGTTCTTTTAGACAGGAACAATTCTGGGTCAGAGTTTTTGACTGTGGGATGGCAACCCCATCCCTCCACTTGATGCCCTGTCTTTCTGCTGGAGGTGGACTCTACAAGTTCTCTGTCTCCATTGTTGGATATTTCATCTAAGGTCTCTCCCTTTGAGTCCTGAGCATCTCTCACCTCCCGGGTCTCTAGTACATTCTACCACCTCCTACCTCCTACCTCCCAAGGGTGCCTGTTTCCATCCTTTCTTCTGGCCTTTAGGACCTCACTCCTGTTTCTTTCCCCCAATACCTGATCTTGTTCCCCTTTACCCTCCCTGTCCCCTCTCCCACCCAGGTCCCTCCTTCCCTCTGACCCCTGTGATTGCTTCCTTTTCTCTCCCAAGTCGGATTGAGACATTCTCACTTCAGCTTCTTAACCTTCTTGAGTTTTGTGGATTGTATCCTGAGTATTCTGTACTTTTTTGGCTACTATATACTTATATTTGTGATCTAGGATATGGTTTATTTTTAGAAAATCTTCCATGTGTATATAGATATGTCAGAAAGTTTTGAATCTCCTACAGTTTTATCCATGACAAAATCTTGTGACAGTGAATGAATTGTGACTCTAAAATAAATCTGAAAGTTTTCTTGTTGTATAGGAAACAGAAGTCCTATATGATATGGGGGCCCAGGACCTCTAATTCTACATATGTTTAAGGGGAAATACCCAGAATAGAGAATTCCTATTGGTTGGAAAATACAACTATTGGTCATGCAAAGCTCTCGTTTCTTTACTGAGAGGTCCCAAGACAATCAGCAGGAGCTTGTGGGCCAAGGACTGCAGCTTTCTTGGCCTCCAAATGACCTAGTTCTCAGCTTTATTTCAGTCTAAGTTTTCAGCTCACAGGTGAGGAAACAGAGAGTGAGCATGTGACTTTCCTATGCATCAGCCAGCACACAATGGAAAGTAGATCATAAGTTCCCTGTCCAGGCACTGCCACCACATCACATACAAATGCCAGGTACATCACATACAAATGCCAGGTGTGACTGAAAATAATGTGACTCGTATACATCTAAGACAAACAAACCATGGATTTATGCATCCAGTTTAGAATTGTTCCTCAAAATGTTCACCATGGAAAACATTAAAATTCTACCATTGCTCACAAAGGCATTACCAGACATAGAATGTCTCCTTGAGAGTGGCTTTTAGAGTTTATCATTTTCCCATAGAAATTCGATTAATTGCTCAATACCTACTTGTCAGCCTTTTCATTATGATATTCTCTATAGATTTAGTGCTCAGAACACAGGTAAACAGGAGAGGGATGCCATTAAAGATGTTCTCCTTGCTCCCAACCACCTGGAAAATCAGTAAGAGTCATTGAGAAAGTGACAAGGAAGCCATGTGGCTGAGAAGCAGAAGTAGGTCAGGTAATGTCTTCAGTGGATGAAGTCACTGGCAATTTCCCTTCAGAGCCCCGAGGATCCCTGTGTTCCAGTGGAACTCTCAGCCTAGGAATGAAAGAGAATCTATCTTCAGACAGAATTAGAATTGAAGTAATAGCAACGTTTTCTAAAACTGGATGATATATATGCATCTAAAATTAAGTCCAAAGACGGGATTTTGTTTGCTTTTTCTCACTAGGCAATAAACTCATCATAGGGAAGTTTTGGAACCCAAACATTCCAGTACCCTTGTCTCAACCTGGGCTAACACACAGTATAGCTATTTATACAGAAAGAAAGATTTATTGCTTGTAAGTTTGTTGTAGAATGCTAGTTTGTCATGGTAAGTGATGTTGTGTCTACTTTCAACAGTGAGTACTGGCGTGACCATAGCTGTTAGCAGGAAATAGGTTAGGGAATTTGAAGACTTTTTCATTTCTTTTTCTGTTTATCTTTATGCTATGATTGAATTTAGTTGTTGAAATTTTTATATAGTTCCTATACCTCTGTATTTTCAAAAATAACTGCTAAAATACAAGCCATCTTTTGAATTAGTTATAGCATGGTTTCACTTCAGATTTGTAGTTATCGAGAATATATGGTCTTTTACATTGGAATCTCTGTTTTGATATCAACCATTTTCCATATACCCCAAACTGAATTTGAACATGTAGCATACCATATTGATATGACTATAAAATGGTGGTGTATATTGTTTGATAAACTCTACCAAAACCAGCTCATCTAAATGGACACTGGGATTTGTAAGAGAAGAGGCAGAGATGTGCCAAGTCAAACCTGGAGGCCTCACAGTTGTTGTCACTCTTGGAGCACAGACATAAAATGCTGGATGTTTTCCTCTAAACCACGTTGTTTCTGTGACTGACATTTTTTTCTCCAAAATATGCAAATCGATATTTCTTGAGAATTAGTTATGAGCTGTACAAACAGAGTGTAGAACAAAGATATTTAATTTCTATCATTATTCATGGAATTTCATTCTACTGGAGGAAAACAATGTATTTTTGTTGAATCTATAGAAGCTTTCTCATGTTGGCTTCATATATTAAAATTATTGAAAAGGCATGCTTGCAGACAATAGGTTTAGGGAAAGTTACTGCTGCCACTATGTCAGGTCCATTTCTGAGGCAAGCCTGATATGGTACAAAGATATATTATAGCTTCAGAAAGGGAAGGATGAATTTTATCATTATTCTTCAGAACCAAAGTAAGTTCCAGGTTGCTTATGAGTATACAAAGTCAGGGTAGATTATCATAAAGCTAAATTTAGTTAAAACTAAGAAATATTCTTTCTCAATAATCCTTATATGATTAGCCTATTTTTAGTAGCCAAATGTATCATAAAGAAAAGACAAATTACCTCAAAATACTATAGGGAAGTAGTACTTAGGAGGAGCATATAGATAAATGCATGTTACATAATTACAACTCTATATTGGACGTCAAGTTTATATCTTAGCTAGATTACACCAGTTTAGAGTTCCATGAACCGAGAATTATGAATAACCAGATAGTATACAATGTGCAGTAGATTAAAACAATTTTCTTTAAGAAGAACATGGCCAGCGTGGTTTCTTTTACTTCATTTTTCCATAGTAGGACTTCTTTCCTTTAACCCTTCTTCTTCTGTGTCATTATGACTGACACTTTATGTTCTCTTCCCATGCATGCTTTCCTTCCACTTCTCATGTTTCACTCGATGCTACCATCATGGTTGAGGTTTGGCTAGTGTGTCTGAATCTTCCTTTTTGTCTCTTGCAAATTTAATTAGTTTTCAAGTTGTGAGGGATCTATCTCTGTCTGCTGTGCTAACCTGTGTTCCCACTGGTATCAGCCCAGTTTGGAAACTCATTCTCTTCCTAGTAAAACTGATACTGTCAGTCCGTAGCCTATGACCTCTCACACCCATTGTCTGCTATGCTGCAGGGTCTGTCTCCCCAAGTGCTTCCACCTTCTTACTTCTTCACCCTGTTGTCTCTGTGGATAAAGTCCAAGATCAGTAACTTCTGTTCAAGGCTTTTGCCATCTCTTCTTTCAAATTTGCAACTTTATTGTCTGTTCTTCTTTAATAACAAGCCAAGCTGAAATATTTTCAACTTTTTACCTGTGAATTAAAAATTCTTTAATTTTCCTTGTAAAGATCTCACAAATTCCTGCACCATTTACATGGTTAAAAGATTTTTTATTAAAAGAACAATTTATTTCCTGGACATGAATTATTGGACATGAGTAAGAAATAGTGAGATCACCAGCTATAAGAATTTGAACAATTAACTAAAATTTCATACAACTCATTTACAAAAAAGGAAAATCCAATTAAAGATTGTTATAATATTCAAATAAGAATACATATTAAAGACATTTTTCAATATTGTTACATGTTCATCCCATATCTGTTTCTTAAAAAGAATCTAACGTGCTCCTCTTGGTCATTTTCATTTACCGTCCTCACCTCTTCTACCTTTTAAATCCCAATAGTACTTCTGTTATGCTTTGATCTGTGTGGGGCACACAGATGGCCCATGTGGACCTTCAGGGGAGTTCTGGCACATAGAGGAGCATTCGGGAGGCCAGGGGTGGGAACCAGATGCGAAATTTCACATCTTCCTGCATTATTTATGATCACTTGATTACCTACAACTGTTTATGTAAGAAATTAATCAGACCTGGTCATTTAACTTTATACTTCTTATAAATATTTATGTGCCTCTCATTTTCCTCTTACACTGTAAGGATTTGGGAAATTATGATCCTTACAACTTCATCTTTGAATCTCCTTTCTTTGACTTAGCTGGTGCTGTGAGCCTGGTGGGTATAAATGAGTGAAGAGATTAAGTTCATTATTGAAAATACTGTTCTCTCCTTTATGTTCCATTTCGTGTCTGACCCCCACATTTCAAGAATGGTAAGGCTGAGGAAATAGTTTGGATCTTGCAGGAGTTTAGAGCCGTGTAATAAATATCAAATGTAATAGTAGTGCTATGTGAACTGGGTTACCATTCATAAATAATATGAGAAAATTATTCTCTTAAATTTGCATTTAAACTTGCATTCTTAATGTTCCATGGCTGTGGGCTTGAGTTTTAATTTATAAAGTTTCCATATTTTAATTATGTCTAGATGAGGAAGTGAATGTTCTTTATATGGGTCATTACCTATATTAGTAAAGACATACTGTAGTAAAACGTGGATCACATATTTTTCACTGGCTTATTACTAGAACTGATCTATTACAGTTTTATATCAGCTTCCCAGATGGCTTATGGATTTCCAATATAGAGCACATTACAACTTTCTAACCTTTTTTGGTGCCATGAAGCCTGTGTGATGTCCCCATATTCATACGTGGACACATGATGTGAGTGTATTCTCAGAAAGGCTCTGCTAGTGGAGATCAGTTCTGTGTTCAGTAGGTCAGTAGCATAAAAAGATGGGAGAACCCAACATCTCCACATACTCCTTTACAACTGTCCAAATGTCTAGCACTGTGCTGGATGCTATGAAGAGCAACAAAATGTATCATGCCTAGACTCTTCTCTAAAAGAGAAAATGAAACAGAAAAAGATAACTGTGTTACCGTATAGCAGTAATTCAACATGCTTTCAGCACTTGCATGTCAGGCTCTATGTATCATACTATAGCTTAATATAGTTGATCCTTGTAGTAAGAGGGAATGAGACAGACTAGTGTCTACAGATTTAAAAGAAAAAAATGAAGCTCTGCTCCAAACTGAAGTAATTTGTCTGTGGTTGCTAAACCAGAAAGCTATGAAATTGTAATTGAAATCTAGTTGTCCAACTTGAAGATAAATTACAGAGAATCTGAGTCATAAGTGAGAACAAAATCAGAGAGAGAGATTGCTCTCAATCACTCGGGGCAAAAATTCAAGCATTTCTGATAGGAATTTGAAATATCTTTAAGCTATGCTCATTTAAATTATTATTATAGAATAAAGAATAATTATAGAGAACAATATTATGACTTCCTGTATCTATTGATCATATATTTTATATATTAGTAAATTTCCTTCAATTTTAAAAACAAAATCTATCAATATACTTTAAGCTCTATGTTCTTTTTTATTAATTAATTTACATCTTGATTACCTCCCTCCTCTCCTCCCATTCCTTTCCTTTCTTCTGCCCTTCCCTCTATCCCCTTTTCTCCCTTCCTTCACAGAAAAGGGAAGCCTCCAATGGGTTGACATATAAAATTGCAGTGAGACTAGGTGTATCTATTCTCCTATTGAGGCTAGACAAGGCAGCCCAATTAGAGGAAAGGGATCCAAAGGTAGGCAGTGAAGTCAGACTGCCATGCTCCTGTTGTTAGGAATCCCACATCAAAACCCAGCTGCACAACTGTTACATATGTAGAGAGGGCCTAGGTCCATCCCATGTATTCTGTTTGGTTAGCGGTTCAGTCTCTGTGGGCCCCTGTGGGCCCAGGTTAGTTGATTCTGTAGATTTTCTTGTAGTGTCCTTATCCTCCCTGACATCTTCTATAGTTTCCCCACTCTCCACAGGATTCCTCAAGCTCAGCCTAATGTCTGGCTGTGGTCTCTGCATCTGTTTCCATCAGCTGCTGGTGAAGCCTCTCAGAGGACAGTTATGCTAGGTCCCTGTCTGCAAGCGTAGCAGAGTAGCATTGACAGTGCCAGAGGGGGCTCTCTCAGGGCAGGGTCTCAATCTGGGCTGCTCATTGATTGGCCATTTCCTCAATTTCTGCTCCATCTTTACCCCTCCACATCTTGTAGGTAGTACAGATAGTGGGTTGAAGTTTTTGTGGCTGGGTTGCTATCCCAGTTCCTCCATTGGAAATCTTTTTTGGTTTAGGAGATGGCTAATTCAGGCTCTATATCCCCCATTATTAGGAATCTTACCTAGGGTCATGCTCATAGATTACTCAGAGTTTCTGTTCTCTAAGTTTCTAGCTCTTCCCAGAGAGCCCCCCCCCCCCGATTCCAATTCTCTCTCCAATTCTCTCACCCTCAGCCCTACCCTACCCCTCTTTGATCCCTCCTGTTTTCCATTCTACTGCCTTGACCACCCAGTCCCCTCATTCCATTCACCTCCAATGTCTATCCTATTTCCCATTCACAGTGAGATTCAATCATCCCCTGTGGGCTCCCTTTGTAATTTATCTTCTTTGAATCTGTGGATTATAGCACGGTTACACTGTACTTTTTGGCTGATATCCACTCATAAGTAAGTGCAAACCATATTTGTCTTTCTGGGTCTGGGTTACATCACTGAGGATGATCTTTTCTAGTTCCATCCATTTCCCTGCAAGATTCATAATGTCATTGTTTTTAACCAATGAGTAATACTCCATTGTGTAAATGTATCACGTTTTCTTTATCCATACTGTGATTGAAGGATGTCTAGGTGGTTTCCAGTTTCTGGCTATTACAAATAAAGCTGCTATGAACATGGATGAGCAAGTGTCCTTGTGGTATGGTGGTGCATCTTTTGGGTATATGCCCAGGAGTAGTATAGATAGATAGGTTTTCCTGAGAAACCACCAAATTGATTTCCAAAGTGGTTGTACAAGTTTGCAATCCCACCGGCAGTGGAGGAGTGTGGCCCTTGCTCCACATCCTCACCAGCATCACTGTTGCTTGAGTTTTTGATCTTATCCATTCTGGTGGGTGTAAGATAGAACTTCAGAGTTGTTCGGATTGGCATTTCCCTGATGACTTAAGGTTGTGGAACATTTCTTTAAGTGCTTCTCTAGAGATTCCTCTGTTGAGAATTCTGTTAAGCTCTTTTTCATTCTTGTACATAGAAAACAAGAGGCAGATGTAATGCTCAGGAATGGCAGGAGTGGGTGATAATTTTAGCACTCTCTGTAGTTCTGGTATCTACTCTATTCCTTGGAACAGGTCATTTTTTGCCTTATGTGCATGTAGTACAAATGCTGTTCAAGCATTTCTTCTAGCCGGGGTACTATCTTCAAGCCTCTCCAACACAAAATAGTTTCATCATGTGGATTAAGATTAGTGAGTATATTTTTCCGTGCGGCTGTTTCAGACTGTGAGTGCTAATGATTATGCTGTCTTATACTTGATGGTGTTTTAATGTGTTGGTTTCACAATGCTGAATGAAGTTTCAAGCTCTTTATTTGTGTGCTAATCCAACTATTACTATGAAATTATTTGTACATATTAAATGTAATGATTTTCAATAATAATGGTAGGTCAATTGACAATCTTTCAAAACAAAATTAAGACTTCTCAGGAGAATAATTTTGAGTTTGGTTAAAAGCTATAGCCTGTGCCTGTTTCTCTGTATTCCTACTAGATCCAGTTTCCTCTATCCTTTGAGGTAGTGTCTACTGTTCTGAGATGGCCAATCCTACACACACTGGTATCCATACTTGTACAAATCTTGTAACAAGCCTCTTATTGTTAATCTGTTACTAGCTTTGATCTTCTAGCAATTCTGACACATACACTGTGTTAGAATTCTTGTTAGTGTGTCTCCTCCCTCTCTTCTTGATTCACCTTTTCTCCAACACTCTCTTCCTTCTGAATTTAATATTAGATAAGTCATTCTTATTCAGTTATTAAAATGTTATTTTGAGTTGTTTATCTTTCATCTCACGTTGTGGTGCTTTGAATAAAGATTGACCCCATAGACATACCCATGCTTGTGTGTGTGTGCATGTGCATGTGCCTGTGCCTGTGCCTGTGCCTGTGTGTGTGTGTGTGCGTGC
This sequence comes from Mastomys coucha, assembly GCF_008632895.1. Taxonomy (NCBI): domain Eukaryota; kingdom Metazoa; phylum Chordata; class Mammalia; order Rodentia; family Muridae; genus Mastomys; species Mastomys coucha. The sequence continues at coordinate 174,202,932 of NW_022196904.1, read as the reverse complement.
ATGTGTGTGTGTGTGTGTGTGTGTGTATGTGTGTGTGAATACTTGGTTTCCAATTGATGGAACTGTTTGAAAGTATTAGGAGACATATATGGCCTCTTGGGAATAGGTGGACTTTTTAAAGAGGTAGGCCACTAAAGGTGGTCTTTGAAATTTCAAAGGCCCACACAAGGCAGGGTTAGTCAATCTGTCTTTCTTTGTCTCCTCTCTCTCTCTCTCTCTCTCTCTCTCTCTCTCTCTCTCTCTCTCTCTCTCTCTCTCTCTCTCTCTCTCTCTCTCTCTCTCTCTCTCTTTCTGTACCTATGGCCTATAGATCAGATGTAAAGCTCTTAGCTACTGTACCAATGCCATACCCGTCTTCTTACCATTAAGATCATGGACCCTTTTTATTGGTTGCTATGAACCTTTAGTCTCTTGTTTGTTTTGAATAATACATTTTTTTACTCTTTGAAAATTTTATACAAGCATATGATGTATCTTGGTAATATCTACTCCTAATGTCCCTTCCAGCTGCCATTTGAACACTTCATGTCTATTTTGGTTTCTTTTTCAATAACTCACAGGCTTCAATTAATGCTGCCCATGTGTGTCTGGGTTTGAGGCCATCTATAGTGGTATAGACAGCTACCATGGCCATCCCACCAAAGCAGTATTAGTCTCCCACCCCAGCAGCCATTACCTGCCCGTAGCTCTGCTCCTAAGCTACAGGTGGGGTCTCTCAGTAGCCTTCCCATTTGTGCTGGCATTTCACATGGCTTGACCTTAGGGTGGCCACGCACAAACAGCCACAGCAGCTATGAGTACATGTGTGCAGCAGTATTTCACATACAGGAGATGGCACTCCCACCCATTCTCTGGCTTTTATGCTCTTTCTGCCCCCTGTTCTGTGAGACATGAGGGGAGGAAGGATGATGTTGACATCCTATCTGCAGCTAAATTCTCACAGTCACTTATTCTCAGCACGTTGGCCAGTGGAGTATCTGCATTAACCACCTTGTTAATGTAAAAGAATCAGTTCGACCAAGTCTGAGAACAGAACAACTGCATAAACATAACTATTCAGAAGGCAGTTTGACAATATTACTGTTTAGGCAAAACAACAGTACATTTCTCAATAGGGTCTATAATCTCCTCAACCATGTTTTGTCTCTATTTTTTAAATTGTATTATTTTTTACTTAGTCACTTTACATCCCACTCACTGTCCCTGAGCACCCCTCCCACAATCCTTCTTCCATCCCCCTTCCCTTCTCCTCTGAGCAGGTGCCCCCACCCCCAGATATCCCCTCACCCTAGCACTTCAAGTCTCTGAGAGGCTAGGCACTTCCACTCCCACTGAGGCCAGACAAGGCAGCCCAGCTAGAGCATATCCAACATACAGTCAACAGCTTTTGGGATAGCCCCACTCCAGTTGTTTGGGACCCAAATGAAAACCAAGCTGCATATCTGCTACATATATGTGTGGAGGCCAAGGTCCAGCCTGTGCATGTCTTTGACTGGTGATTCAGTCTGAGAGCCCCAGGGGTCTAGGTTAGTTGACTCCTTTGGTCTTCCTGTGGAGTTCCTATCCCCTTTGGGGCCCACAATCCTTCCTCCTATTCTTCCATAAGAGTCCCCAAGCTCCATTCACTGGCTGTGGGTGTCTGTATCTGTCTGAGTCAACTGCTGGGTGAAGCTTCTCAGAGGACAACATAATCCTGTCTGTCAGCATAACAGAGTATCATTCATAGCATCAGGGATTGGTGCTTGCCTTTGAGATGAGTCTCTAGTTGGGCCTGTTATTGGTTGGCCGTTCCCTCAGTCTCTACTCCATCCCTCGCACCTGCATTTCTTGTAGACAGGATAAATTTGGGGTCGAAAGTTTTATGTGTGTGTGGCGGGGGTTGGTGTCTCTGTTGCTCCATTGGGATTCCTGCATGGCTATAGGAAGTAGCCTGTTCAGGTTTCATATCTCCAATGTAGTATGTCACAACTAAGGTCACTCCTATTGATTTTTGGGTGCCTCCCTTATCCCAGGTCTCTGTCTCATCCTGGAGATGCTCCCAACTCCTCACCCCATCAGTTGCAGATTTCCATTCATTTTTATGGTCATCTATCCATCTCTCCTGTCCTTTCCTACACCTAATATTTAACCCCTCATTCCCCTCCCAATCCCCTCTCCCTCCCAGTTCCCTCCCTCCATCTGCCTCCATGACAACTTTATTATTTCTTCTAAATGAGATTTAATCTTCCTCCCTTTGCCTTCCTTCTTGTTAGCTTCTTTGGGTCTGTGGAATGTAGTATGTGTATGTTGTATTTTATGGCTAATATCTACTTATCAGTGAGTACATACCAAATTTGGGGACTGGGTTACCTCACTCATGATGATATTCTTAAGATCCATCTATTTGCCAGCAAAATTCATGATGTCTTTGTTTTTAATAGCTGAATAGTAGTCCATTGTGTACATACACCACATTTTCTTTATCCATTCTTCAGTTGAGGGACATCTAGGTAGTTTCCAGTTTCTGGCTATTACAAATAAAGCTGCTATGAACATAGTTGAGCAAGTATCTTTGTGGGAGATTGAAGCATCTTTTGCATATATGCCTAGGAGTGGTATAGTTGGGTCTTAAGGTTGAACTATCCCCAGTTTTCTGAGAAGCTTCCAAATTGATTTCCTAAAGGGTTGCCCAAGTTTGCAATCCCACCAATAATGGAGGAATGGTCCTCTTGCTCCACATCCTCCCCAGCATGTACTCTCTTGAGTGTTTTAATCATAGCCATTCTGATTTGGAACCTCAGAATTGTTTTGATTTGCATTTCCGTGATGACTTATGACTTTAAACATTTCTTTTAAGTGTTGCACAACCAATCAAGAATTCTCTGTTGAGAATTCTGTTTAGCTCTGTGCCTCATTTTTTAATTGGGCTATTTGGGTTATTGGTGTCTAACTTCTTGTATTCTTTATGAATTTTGAATATTAGCTCCCTGTCAGATGGAGGTTTGGTGAAGATCCTTTTCCCAATCTGTGGGCTGACATTTTGTCCTATTGACAGTGTCCTTTGCCTTGCAGAAGCTTTGCAGTTTCATGAGGTCCCATTTATCAATTGCCGATCTTTGAACCTGAGCCATTGATGTTTTGTTCAGTAAATTGTCTCCTGTACCAGTGTGTTCAAGACTATTTCCCCTTTCATCTGTTAGATTCAGTATATCTGGTTTTATGTTGAGGTCCTTGATCTACTTTGGACTTGAATTTTGTGCAGGGTGATAAATATGGATCTATTTTCATTCTTCTACATGTAGACAGCCAGTTAGACCAGCACCATTTGTTGAAAATGCTTTTTTTTTCTTTCCCCAATGAATGGTTTTGGCTTCTTTATCAAAACTCGAGTGCCCATAGGTATGTAGGTTTATTTCTGGATCTTTGATTCTATTCCATTGATCAATCGGTCAGTTTCTGTACCAATCTGTTTTTATCACTATTGCTCTATAGTACAGATCAAAGTCAGTGATGGTGATTCCTCGTCATGTTCTTTTATTGTTCAGAATTGTTTTGGCTATACTAAGTTTTTTGTTTTTCCATATGAAGTTGAGAATTGCTCTTTCAGGGTCTATAAAAAATGTGTTGGAATTTTGATGGGGATTGCATTAAATCTGTAGATTGCTTTTGGTAAGGTGGCCATTTTCACTGTATTAATCCTACTGATCCATGATGAACATGGGAGATCTTTCCATCTTTTGATATCTTCTTTGATTTCTTTCTTCAGGGACTTGAAGTTCTTGTCATACAGATCTTTTACTTGCTTGGCTTGAGTTACATGAAGATATTTTATTTTATTTATGGCTATTATAAAGGTGTTGTTTTCCTAATTTCCTTCTTGACCCATTTATCATTTCTATAAAGGAGAGCTACTGATTTCTTTGACTTAATTTTGTATCCAGCCACTTTGCTGAAGGTGTTTACCAGCTGTAGGAGTTTTCTGGTAGAATTTTGTGGTCGCTTACCATGACTTCTTCCTTTCCGCTTTGTATCCCCTTAGTCTCCTTCAGTTGTCTTACTGCTCCAGCCAGGACTTCAAGTGCTCTATTGAATACACAGGGAGAGAGTGGGTAGGCTTGTCTTCTCCCTGAGTTAAGTTTCTCTCCATGTAGTTTGATATTGGCTATTGGCTTGCTGTTTATTGCTTTATGTTTAGGTATGTGCCCTGTATCCATGATTTCTCTAACGCCTTTAACATGAAGGAGTAGTGGACTTTATCAAAGGCTTTTTCAGCCTCTAATGAGATAGTTATGTGATTTTTTTCTTTCAATTTGTTTACATGATGGATTACATTGATGGTTTTCTGAATATTTCTTACCTTTTACTACTCTGTTTTGCGTGCTTTACTTCTTCTCCTCCTCCTCTTCTTCTTCCTCCTCTTCTTTCTCCTCTTCCTCTTCCTCTTCCTCCTCCTTTGCCTCTTCTTTTCTGGAGCTTTCAGGTGTAGTTTTAAATTGCTGGTATGAGAAGTTTCAAATCTCTTTATGGAGATCTTTAGTGCTATGAACTTTCCTCTTAGCATTGGTTTCATTGTGTTCCACAAATTTGGATTGTTATGCCTTCATTTCATTGAGCTGTAGAAAGTCTTTGATTTCCTTCTTTATTTCTTCCCTGACCCAGAGATTCTTGAGTAGAGAGATGTTTAATTTCCATGAGTGCATAGGCTTTCTGGTGTTTCTGTTGTTGTTGAAGTCGAGCTTTAATCCATGGTGGTCTGCTAAGATACAAGGCCTAATTTCAGTTCTCTTGTATCTGTTGAGGTTTGCTTTGTGACCAAGTATATGGTCAGTTTTGGAGAAGGATCCATGAAGTCCTGAGAAGCATGTATATTCTTTTGTGTTTAGTTTTTGTCTGGATCGCCTGTCAAATGGTGACATTGGGGCGTTGAAGTCTCCCACTATTAATGTGTAGGGTTCAATGTGTGATTTAAGCTTCAGAAATGTTTCTTTTACAAATGTGGGTGCCCTTGTGTTTGAGGCATTGAGATATTGTGTTGAGAACTGAGATATCATATTGGTAGATTTTTCCTTTGATGAGTATGAAGTGTCCTTCTCTACTTCTTTTGATTAATTTTGATTGAAAATCTACTTTATTAGCTATTAGAATGGCTACTCCAGCTTGCTTCTTGAGTCAGTTTGCTTGGAAAACTTTTTCTATCCCTTTATTCTGAGGTGATGTCTATCTTTATTGCTAAGGTGTCTTTTGTAACTTTAACTTTTTCAAAACCTATTTTTAATGATGATTTGTAAATGCTTTAACATCCCTTATAGCCAGCCACCTGCCAGAGGTAGTGAAAAAGAAAGGATGGGGGGGGGGGATGTGGATCTGTTTAGAAATGGTTCTTTGGAGCAAATCCTATCTGCTTTGTCAGGAAACCAGAAGTTTAGTTCACAGGAGTCAGCAACGGCATCTGTATCCACTCACAAACACTTTGCAGAAATATCAGTAATCCAGTTCAGTAGTGTCAGGTTGATAGCAGCTGTGGCATAACCTAGCAGAAACAGATAGGCCCCAGCCTCTGCATAGTGAGCAGGAGGGACCAGGACCAACAGGAACTCCAGGAAAAGTTCTCAGCTGTGCCTCTCTCAGCAAAGTGAAGATCAGTGAAGACATGAGACCAACAAGCCTTGCACAGCTAGCTCTGTAAGCAAGCCAAGCTCAGCCTCCATCACTACCCATGGAGTCCTTTTTATACCCTCCAATCATTATGTGTCCTCCACAGGTCTTTCCTCACCATGGCTTGCCTCAGCATGTGCATCTGTCTCAGCTGACGTCACTCTGCCAATCAGCCCCAATCTGCAAAAACAGCAAGAAACTGCTGCACACCACCAGAAGTTTTTTGGTGGGTTTCTCTCTGTGGAGTTCAGACAAATAGAGTTCAACTATACAGTGTAAGGCAGACCAACACTTGTGTGTCATTAGTGAAGAGTCCTTCTTTACATGTCCTTTCACATGCTTGCTTTAGCAGAACATCCATTCACCTGTGTCTGCTTCAGGCTAACTTTTCTTCATGAGTCTCCTTGAGTCTTCTTAGCCTTTCACCTGTGTCTGCTTCAGGCAACCGTTTCTTCATGAGTCTCCTTAGCCTTTCACCTTTGTCCACTTCAGGAAAACACTCCTTCACATGTTTAACCCAGCAAAACATCATCTAACACAACTGACTTTCCAGAAATCCCTTAAGTTTCCACTTTCAAGTGTTTCTTGTATACAGCGGAATGTTGGATCCTGTTTCCACATCCATTCTGTTAACCTGTGTCTTTTTATTGAGGAATTGAAGCCATTGATGTTGAGAAATATTAATAACCAGTGGTTGTTATATACTGTTGTTATTTTGATGTTGGGGGGAACTAGGAGGGATGGGGGTGAAGGTGTGCGTGCATGTGCGCACTTTCCTTGGTTTTGCTGGTGTGGAATTATTTATTCTGTGTGTTTTCTTAAATATTGTTATTCTCCTTGGGTTGGAGTATTTTCTGTAGGGCTGGATTCGTGAATAAATATTGTTTAAATTTGGATTTGTCTTGAAATATCTTGTTTTCTCCATCTACGGTGATTGAGAGTTTTTCTGGGCATAATAGTCTGCGTTGGCACCTGTAGTTTTTTTTTTTCTTTTTTTAGAGGTTTCTAACTCTTAGAGTCTATATTGAGAAGTTGGGTGTAATTCTGATAGGTCTGCCTTTGTATGTTACCTGGCCTTTTCCCCTTGTGACTTTTATATTCTTTCTTTGCTCTATAGATTTTGTGTTTTGATTATTATGAAATGGGAGATTTTCTTTTCTGGTCCAGTATAATTGGTGTACTATAAGCTTCTTGTATGTTTATAGGCATCTCTTTCTTTAGGTTGGGCAGGTTTTCTTCTCTGCTTTTGTTGAGCCTTGGAACTACTACTCTTCACACTCTTCTATTCCTGTTATTCTTAGGTTAGGTCTTTTCATGGTATCCCACATTTCCTGGGTGTTTTGTGTCAGGAAGTTTTTAGATTTAACATTTCCTTTGACTGATGTATCAATTTCTTCTTTTTAATTTATTTTTTAAATATTATTTGATTTTTTTACACTTCAGATTTTATCCCCCTCCCAGTCCTCCCTCTGACTGTTCCACATCCCATACCTTCTCCCCCCACCCCCACCTCATCTCAACAAGGATGTGTCCACCTCCCCACCCTCCACCCCACCAGACCTCCCCACTCCCTAGGGCTTCCAGACTCCTGAGGGTTAGGCGCATCTTCTCTGATTGAACCCAGGCCTGACAGTCCTCTGCTGTGTATGTGTTAGGGGCTAGTGTATCTTCTACATTTGAGATTCTCTCTTCCATCTCCTATATTCTGTTGGTGATCCTTGTATCTGTTGTTCCTGTTCTCTTCCCTAGGTTTTCCATCTCCAGGATTTCCTCAGTTTGTGTTTTCTTTATTGCTTCTATTTCTACTTTCAGATGTTGCACTGTTTAGTTGATTTCCTTTACCTGTTTAATTGTGTTTTCCTGTATGTCTTTAAGGGATGTGTTTCTTCTTTAAAGACCTCTCTCTCTTTGATTGTATTTTCCTGTATTTCTTTAAGGGATTTATTCATTTCCTCTTTAAAGACTTTTGTCATCTTTATCAAACTGTATTTAAGGCCATTTTCTTGTGTCTTGCTTATGTTAGGATATCCAATGCTTGCTGTACTAGGGCAGCTGTGCTCTGGAGGTATTGGATTGCCCTAGTGTTTGTTCTTTCAAGGGCGATTAGCCATCTGGATGATTTTGGTCCCTGGATGTTCTTCTTGTAGCAGGTATTGGGCGGGGGTGAATCTTGATGGTCCTGGTGTGGCAGGCCTCTGATGGATATGGTTCTGCACCTTTAGGTCTGTATGGTTTAGGATCCACAGGTCTGATGCAGGTGAGTGGAGAGGTGTCAGGAGAATGGAGGTTCCCCTAGGCTAGCAGTCTGCTAAGGGCAGCTTGGCTTGGCCCAGAGGACTCAAGAGAGCAGGGAAGATGTGTCAGGGAATGGAAACTTACCTGTATAGTTCAGGAATCTGATGGAGGGGGAGGAGAGGTGGTAGGACAGTGGAGGTCCACTGGGATAGCAGGCTGCTCAGGGCAGCTTGGCTTGGGTCCAGAGGGCTCAGCCAGCAGGTAAAGAGGGTAGGGGAAGGTTCAGGATCTGCAGGTCTGATGAAGGTGTGAGAGAAAAGTAATGGGAGAATGCTTGTTTCCATTTTTTTTTTAATACCAGGTTTTCCATGCTAGGCATAATTACATCTCTTCTGAGTAGGCCTGAAATCCAGTCAGGTTACCCCCATAACAGTTATGTCTCTATTGCACCAGTGGGCACATCTTGCCTGGCAGGTTGGCTATATATGTATGTGTATGTATGTATGCATATGTATAACATATAAGGCACAGCACTGGGCAGGATCACTTTTGTCTGACCCCTAGCAGCTTGTATAGTATCTTCTGGCACTTTGAAAGCTATACGGCAGGAAGAGTGTTGCTGGTCAGTTCAGGATTGTTTGCTCTATGTCTTGCAATCTATTTGCTTGCTTGTTTATTTAAACAGCTTGTTTTTACGTTGAGTTAATTATGAGGTACCTACCATGTGTGACAACTCTAGTTGGATCTGATCTGGGTGGGCCTAGTGCAGGAATTTAGACCAAAACAATGACCTCATGAATTTAATTTTCTAATTTTATGGTTATAATACATTTAGAAACATGTACTGTCCTCATTTACTAACTTTTCATCGGTACAGTCAGCATCAGGAAGATGACATAGATAATTGGTTCTTTTCCCTCAGAATATGGAATTGACTTTCTATTGTCTTTCAGAGGTGACCAATTTGTTTTTAAAGTATAAATATACTTTAAATATGTTTTTAAATATAAATTAATAGAATTAAATATTTTTTCACGAGTCTCAGTCAATTGCAATTCTTTTTAAAGCTTTTATTGCCCCACCTTTAACTCGTTTGTGCTTCTTGAAATTACCCTCTGAGTCCTAGTAGTGGGGAAGCTCAGCCCCGTCATTTCAGCACCTCTGAAATAAAAGTGAAATTTATTGACTGGTTTTATAATTACTTGGGTATCATTATTTATTTGGAGCATTTTTTCTTAGTAGTATGTAAGAAAATAGTATGTATCCAGTATGTAGTATCTTAGACTTATTAACTATCTTATACAATTAATATTTATTTCTTGCTGGGCATTGATGGCACATGACTTTATTTCTAAAACTCCCAAAGCAGAGACAAAGGCAGGCATATCTAAGAGTTCAGAGAAAGCTTAGTCTACAGAATGAGTTTCAGGATAGCCAGGGCTACATAGAGAAACCCTGTCTCCAAAACAAAATACAAACAAACAATCAAAACAAAGGAGGATAGATGTGAGAAAAAGAAAAGAAAGAAAAAGAGATTGGTTTCTTGTCTAGAGTCTGACGGAAGCGTGTTAGGCCACATCTCCCATACCCCACCTCACTGTGTCTGTAAGGCACACTATTGGCAAGCTCACTATTGGCAGGGTGATAGAGGAGCGTGTGAGGCTTATCCCCAAAGCCTTCAAGTCTAGGCTCAGAAGGGCTTTGTAACTTCTACTTCCAGGCTTCATTTAATAAATGTAATCACTTGATTACATCTGTAGAGAGTCTCAAGCATGCAGTTGTTCCATTGTCTTTGGAGAAAGTGATGGAATACATATTCTGATTCCTGTACATGCATGACTCAGTTTCCTCATGTATAAAATGAGAATAATTATAAGGCCAACCTTATGGGGTTGTATGATGGATTCATAAAGAGTTTCATATAGTACCTGGCATGACTGTTTAACTTCAGTTTAATTAATTAATAACCTCCCACAGATGACTGAATGTTATCTATTAAACTGTGCTGGATAAATGTTATGCTGTAAAGTTGTATAATCACAGCAGCTATGTCTCCCACACATTTTCACGTTTCAGAAGACTGAAACATGGTTATTCTTTAAAGGCATCCCTCAGAGCACATGCAGATTCAAGAGGCAAAGAACACTGTGATAGATACACACACCTGTGCTGCAAGCCAGTCTCTTACTAAGGCCATTTAAAAAATTAACCTCCTCCTGCCAGGTCCAGGAATAAGGATGTTGAGGAAGAACACTCGTTCATAGTCCTGACTTAGGGTTCGCTTCCTTCTCAAGGAATCTAGTTCCATGTCTTCCTCTAGAGTTTAGTTGATTGCTCGGTGCATGGGGGGTGTTTGGCTGACTATTTCAGAACATTTTAAAAAGTTTCCAGAAACCAGTGATTGTTGATAAATCAGAATAACAAAAAGAAAGATTATTAGTGAAACTGTAAAAGTAAGAACAAGATTGTATGCAGTGGTGCCAGCTGTCATCCCACTTAGGAACACACATCATAGATTTCAGTGCTTCTCAGACATCTGCTCTCCCAGGCACATAAAACAGTCGTTCTGTCTGCAAAGCCCTGGCAGAAGAGCCCCATTATTTCAAAAATCACATTCTCAGGCCTGGTGCCTGCATCCTTCTCAGGACTGCAGTTGTGGATGTGGAGAAGTCACATGATATCCTCTTGCAGGATTAGCTCATGACCTAGTACTTGAATACAAATGTTCTTACTCTGTGGCTAGAATTCAAGCTTCTCTGAACATTCACTAACCATGCAGCACCAGGTCTTTGCTGCTTGGGCCCTAGAACTCCTGATATGAGAAGAGTAGCCATTATCTGAATCCTTTCCCGGGTGGATCATGACTACAAATTGTCTCTAATCATCTGGTGTGGATTCTTAGCTACCTCACCTAGACTTTTAGAATCCTCAAAACTGGACTCATTCCTCAAGAAAATCATCTAAACCCTTAACATTTCAAGATTGAACCCAGATCCTGGAGCTTACTTCAAGCTGTTTGTCAGCTTTCACTTGAACCCAGAAACCATTGTTGTCATTTGAACTCTTTACCATCTGACGATTGAAACCAGACTTTAGGCCAGTCTTCCAAACCTTTTTTTTTTTTTTTAATGACAAGAGATTGAACCCAGACCTCATTCCTAACATCCAAAACTTTTACCATTTGAGGATTAAACTCACTCCCAAATATCTTCCAACCTCTATGCCATTTGGGGACCAAACTTTAGGTCTTGGGACTTTTATCTGAGTTCCGTACAGTTTCTAGATTTAACCCATGCCTCTCATGTTATCAAAGCACTGTATCAATTGGAGATTGACTGCACACCACAGGCAGACAGCCAAGCTGTTTAGGAGTTAGATATTGAACCCAGGCCTCACTGAGGATTGTCTTCCAATCCTTGTGCCAGCTGGATTTTCAACCCAGTCTATGGCTGCCTTCCAACCTTCTTATTGATGGGGGAGAAACAGAGGTCCCCAAATGATTTTAAGCATTCTTCCCCAAGGGATCAAACCTATCCGTGGTCATTATCTAACTTAGTTACCAGCTGTGGATTGGACTCGGCTGTCAAAAACCAAGTGGAAAGATTGGTTGAAAGCTTATTTATATTTTTCAGCTGCTAAGGGTCTTGAATGCTGCTGATATTAGTAGCTCTGAGAAGCAGCTCTTCTCAAAATGTGGTTCTCTACTACCTCAGAATCACCTGAGGCTGCTCACTAAGAAGCAGATTTCTGGGTCTTATCCCAGATCTTCTGGCTCAGAATTGTTAGGCCCATGGCCATGGAATCAGCATTTTTAGCAATCACTTTAGATGTTTCCCATGCATATGAAAATGTGAGAACCACTGCCCTTGAGTGAGGTCTCCCGTATCTGTTGGAGAACAATCCCAGATCGCTCAGCTGCCATCCAGCTGCTCACCAGCTGGGTTTTAAGTGGAGGTTCCTATTAATACACTCTATCAGTGCCTTACTTTATTGGCTTGGATGTATAAGCCAAGTTTTTCCTAACAGTTATTCAGTTGTGCTAGTTTATAGGTCTCATTCCCTTGGTTCAAAAATATGGGAGTGTGTTGATTTTGGTACAGCATACCAACTTCGCCATGGGGATTTTATTTTCCACTCACAGAGGACCTCCAGTACTGTGCCTTGCACTGGGCTAAGCACAGCAGAAGCTCTAAATGCATGTCATTCAGAAATACACCTCTGTTGGAGCATAGGAAGGCCAGAATTTCTTTTAAGATGAAAACTAGGTGTTTTCTAGCTTCTCTTAAAGAGACAGGTTGGCCAGGGCCAAGAGGATTGCCTACCATGCTAGACACATGAGGTGCAACCTACCATTACTGAAAAAATAAAGACAAGCTGGTCAAATTAACGTGGAAGACAGTATTCTAAGGATCTTGCCCCCTACCTCCTATTGTTCTCTAGCTCTGTCCCCTCCAAAATGGAAAAGAAAATTTGAACATTTACCAATTACCACTATATAAGGAGACTCAGAAGAGAGTGAAAGCAAACATTGTTGAGGTTAACATCTGGAGCAAAGCAAATTAAGACACAAGAACTCATCACTGGAGCAGTTACTTAGTAATCTGGGAAATTTAAACCTAAATCTGGGTTCAGACTTTTCAAGCATGCCTTAATATAAAAATAACTTGGGAAAATCAGCACAAATTGTTGTGCATCAAATTGAATTTATGTCTACTATGGCCCTGCTTTATTGCTATTGATTCTGAGGTAGAGAATCATTCTTTTTAGGGCTAAAATGTGTACATTTGCTTTAGCTAAGGAGTGGTAAGTTATCAGTCGCTGTAGGGCAGGCTTCATCGTCAGGAGTAGTTGACCATCACAGTATCATATAATGGACTCCACAGGTTTTCTTTCTTTTCTTGTTTTCTTCCTTCCTTCCTTCCTCCCTCCCTCCCTCCCTCTCTCTCTTTCTCTTTCTCTCTCTCTCTTTCACACCAGAGTAAACTTTTGTGCACTTCTTAGAATCACAGAGACAAATTAAGTAGATTGTAGATTTCTAAATCACCTGAAGTTTAATTCTTTAATTTTAAAGCAAACATGTATAATGGTTTCTTAGGTAGCCAGAGAGTGACCACAGAGATGATGATAAGAAACATTAGTACGTTCATATATCACAGGAAATAAATATGAAGGAAATTTGTTCAGAAGTATTTTAATAGCATTTGTATAAATTATAACACACATGAAGAAAAGTGAATGTAATGAGAGCTAAGAAAGCCCCTCCTACTCACTAGTAGTGAATTTTGATGCTATCTTGAAAAACCACAAACTAGCTTCCTGGTTTTGAAATAAATAAATATGTGTGTGTGTGTGTGTGTGTGTATTTAAAACGTACGTGTTTATGTTTTAAATGTTATGTTTTATATGTTAAAACATAAAATTTATATATATAAAACATAGAGTATGTACTCTTTATTTTGTGTGTATGTCTGTGCTTTATTTTTTTTATTATTGTTTAATCTTTTTTTTTTTTTACAGTCCAGACTTTATCCCCCTCCCTGTCTACCTTCTGACTGTTCCACATCTCACACTTCCTTCCCAACCCCCATCTCCAAGAGGATGTGTCCACCCCTAAACACACCTCACCAGACCTTCCCACGCCCTGGGGAGTCTTCAGCTGGGCTTCTTCCACAGTTCTATTTCTGTGATGAGTTATAATATGTAGCTGTAGATATTGTTGCTATATTATATCTTATATTTGAAAATGTCAAATTTATTAATTCTATTATTGATGAACTTTTTACAGCTGTCTGATATTTGATAAAGAGGCAAAAGTATACACTAGGAAAAAGGCAAAAAAAGAAAAAGGCAGCGTCTCCAACAAATGGTATTGGGGAAACTTGATGTCCACCTGTAGAAGAATGAAATTAGACCCATGACTATCATCCTGTACAAAAATTATATCTGAATGTATCAAAGATCTCAACTTGAAAACCAAAACACAGAAATTTCTATCTGTAAATATAGACAGTACCCGATAAGATATATGTATAGGAAAAGCCTTTCTGAACAGGACTCTATTTGCCTAGGAAATAAGGCCAACTCTTGACAAGTGGGACCTCATAAAACTAAAAGATCTTCTTTATAGCTAAGGAAATAATCAAGAAAGTGAGCTGTTTTCATATGTATATGTAAATATTTTATATTCCATGTGGCATTTTATTCCTTTGTGAAAATGTGCAACATTTTTATTATATATTCATCATCTGATAGACGCCTAGGCTGTTTCCTTTTACTGGCTATTGTGAACAGAGCAGTTCTGAACGTGTGTGAACAGCACATCTTTCTAGTAGGAATATGCCCAAGAGTATTGTAGCTTGATCATATCATAGCTCTATTTTGAAGAACCTCCACACTGAATTCCATAGTGAACACAGCCATTTGTACTATCATCAATAGAGGCAAGTGCTCCCTTCCCACACATTCATGCTAGTCCTTATTGTTTTGTTTTGTTTGAGTTGTTGTTGTTATTGTTTTTTTTTTTGTTTTTTTTTTTTTTAGCTTAACCAGTTTGACTTGAGTAAACTGAAGCTCACCATGAAGAAATACTCCCTGGGCTGGAGAGATGGCTCAGCCGTTAAAGGCTAGGCTCACAACCAAAAATATAAGAAATACTTCTTAGTTATTCCAGTTGTGTTTCTCCTTTTGAGAACTCTCTGTTTCAATGCACAAATCAGATTATTTGTTTTCTTGATGTTTATCTTTTGAATTTTGTGTACATTTTAAATATTAGCCCTCTATCATATATAAGGCTGGTAAATAAAATTTCCTATTCTGTAGGCTGTTTCTTTACTGGAATGATAGTGCCTTTGCTATACAGAATATTTTTAGTTTCATGAGGTATCATTTGTCAATTGTTGGTCTCAATGCCTGTGCTACAGGGACCCAACTATACCACTCCTGGGCATATACCCAGAAGATGCTCCAACATGTAATAAGGACACATGCTCCACTATGTTCATAGCAGCTTTATTTATAGTAGCCAGAAACTGGAAACAACCCAGATGTCCCTCAACAGAGGAATGGATACAGAAAATGTGATACATCTATACAATGGAGTACTACTCAGCTATTAAAAACAATGAATTTATGAAATTCTTAGATAATTGGGTGGATCTGGAGAATATCATCCTGAGTGAGGTAACCCAATCACAAAACAACACACATGGTATTCACTCTCTGATAAGTGGATATTAGCCTAGAAGATTGGAATACACAAAGTACAATCCACAAACTACAAGAAACTTAAGAAGAAGGAAGACCAAAGTGTGGATACTTTGTTCCTTCTTAAAAGGGGGAACAAAATACCCATGGAAGGAGTTGCAGACAAAGTATGGAGCAGAGACTGAAGGAAGGACAATTCAGAGACTGCTCCACTTGGGAATCCTTCCCATATTCAATCATCAAATCTAGACATTATTGTGGATGCCAGCAAGTGCTGGCTGACGGTCGCCTGATATAGCTGTCTCCTGAGAGGCTCTGACAGTACCCAACTACTACAGAAGTAGAGGCTCACAGCCATCCTTTGGACTGAGCACAGGGTCTCCAATGAAGAAGCTAGAGAAAGGACTCAAGGAGCTGAAGGGTTTGCAGCCCCATAGGATGAACAACTAGCACCCTCAGAGCTCCCAAGGACTAAACCACCAACCTAAGAGTTTATATGGTGGGACTCATGGCTCCAGCAGCATATGTAGCAGAGGATGGCCAAGTTGGTCATCAATGGGAGGAGAGGCCCTTGGCCCTGTGAAGGCTCTGTGCCCCAGTATAGAGGAATGCCAGGGCCAGGAAGTGGGAGAGGGTGGGTTGGTAAGCAGGGGGAGAGGGGAAGGAACAGGGCTTTTTTTGGGGGGTTTGCTGGGTTTTTTTTTTATTATTATTTTTTTCAGAGTGAAAGCTGGAAAGGAGATATCATATGATATGTAAATAAAGAAAATATATAATAAAAAATAAATAAAGAAAGAAAGAAAGAAAGAGAGAAAGAAAGAAAGAAAGAAAGAAAGAAAGAAAGAAAGAAAGAAAGAAAGGAAGGAAGAAGGAAAGAAAGAAAATGCTTTCCTGGTTTATAAGTCTAAGCACTTTCACTACTTTCTCCTCCATTAGATTCAGAGGACCAGGTCTGACATTGAAAGGATACCTCCAGCAGCTCTTTTACTGTTTATGATTACCTTAGCTATCTCCAGTCTTTTGTATTTATATATAAAATTTAATATTATTTTTGATGAGTAAGTTTAGTATGACAATGAGGTATAAAAACAATATTAAAATGTATTTCTTTCTGTATCCTAACTGCAAGTAATTAAGAATCAAAACTTTTTTGAAATAACATTTAAAATTTTATCCTAAATCATGAAATAATCAAATATAACTCTCTCAAAATATGTGTATGATCTTGAACACTGGACACTAAGCACACGTGGTTCCACTGCCAGTCTAGGTTCAGGACATAGCTCAGCTGGTAGAGTGGCATTCCTAGCAAGCCAGAAACTCTATAGGCACTTTATTGTCCAAGCACTCGGAAGTGGAATCAGGAGGTTTGAAAGCTGAGGCCCACTTTGTCTATATGGTGAACCCTAAGGTAGTCTGGCTACATGAGACCCTGTCTCAATGAAGAAGATGAAGATGAGGAGGAGGGAGGAGAAGGAGAAAAGAGAAGAAGAAAAAACATGTCAGTCTGATAACATAACAGAATGATCTGTAGAGTGAATGTCATTTCAACCAAAATCCTTTGGGTTGTTTATCTGCTTTATTTTATTTTGTTGTAGAAATCAACAAGTTTGTTTAAATTTGTTCTAGCATTTACTTGCTTATAGAGCTGTCCTGAGACTCAAATAACATAACTGCATGTGGGAATTTTACTGCATAGTCTAGCATTTAATTAGCAATAAATATTGCTAGTTATACTAAATATGACTAGTTGACATATTTGTTCCTAGGATCACATTTTCTACAATACATGCCAAGTTGTACCTTCTAGATTATTAGTCCTCATTCATTGCTTCCTTTGTTCTAAAAATATTTATTGTGTACTCTGTATATCTCTAATTTCATAAATTTTTATTTCTAAAAGCAAAACAGGCATTCAAATGCCCTGAAAAGGGCTCTGTGAGAAAACTTGTGAAAGACAAAGGGATGAGGCCTAGGGATGAGGCATAGGGATGAGGCCTAGGGATGAGGCCTAGGGATGAGGCCTAGAAATGAGGCGTAGGGATGAGGCGAGATGGACAAAAGTCAGACTTCACTGGACAAAGCAAGTTGAGCTGCAGGGTGGAGTTGGATGGAAAGATCTGGACAGAAGGAAGATCTGAAGATCTGAGGCAGTAAGAGAAGTCCAGTGAAGTTGAAGCATAGAAAATAGAGAGAAGTGAACAAGAGCCACTCAGAGGAAGGTGGCATATTAGGTGGATTTTGTCAGTGTGACATAAACATCTTAAAGGAGGACAGTTCTGGTTTTCCTGTTTCTGAAGATTTCTGTGGCTTCATGGCTGTCTTGTTTCATGTCTGTGACCCTGAAGTGAGGCTTAATATCAAAGTGGAGTGCACTGGTTGATGGGAAGCAGAGAGTGGTCTATAGTAAAGGGCTTTGTCACCACACCAGTACCTTTTACTACATCTAGGTTCTAGCATATCCGTGTGGCTGCCCCCATTCAGGGACAGAAGTCTTTGCCCATTAGTTAATCCTCTGTGAAAAGTCCCTCGTGGATACTGCAGAGGACTGCTTTATTGAGCATCCTTCAATCCAGCCAGATTGACAAGATTAACTATCATGGCAAGTATTGTACTATGCAATTGTCTTATAAAGAGCATTAAACCATCCATTCCTGACTCCCTATATCATAGCTGCATTTGAGGTCTTACATGCACAATGTATTCAGTGCTAGAAATGCAGGAGTGAAACAGTCCAGCAGATTTACAGTGAGCTGGTGAAGCTTAGACTTCGGATTTCTCATTCATGCAGGCTCTTGTTATGACTGTAGTACTAGGAGAGGAAAGATATAGCCACGCTGTATTCAAAGTGCATTTCTCTGCAAACCTTTCTGGTAAATTGTCTAAAGACATGTTGGAAGGTACATGATCTTAATCTCCAAATCTGTAATAATCTCATTTCTCTTCTCATTTTAAATAAATGGACATATTGATACATAATTTGGTATTTGTATTTTTATATTCCTAGCAAAAGTTCCCTAAATGGTCTTAGTTTCAAGACCCACAAAATCTAGATCCCTATCCCCGTGTGCCTACAGCCGTGGCAGTGAACGGCAGTTCAGTACAGCAGGCCAAGTCCCACAATAGAGACTTGATCAGCATGCACGCAAGTGGTGAGTAGCAAAAGGCAAGGAAAGCTGGCCTTCTTACTGGTAGTGAGAACCAGCAGTATAGAAGCAAGACCTCTTAGCAGGGAGGTAATAGGAATGTCTTTAGGCCAAACACAAAGTTAGAACATATTGGTTGCTATAGAAACACAAATCAACTTCAATCATGATTTTACAAAAAATTATGATTTTGGGCTAAACTAAAAGGAAAGAAATCTTTTATGGTTTTCCCCCATCTGTTCTGCCTAGAACAGGAAAGATCAAAGAACTAAGTAAAACCTTGTTGAGAAGTAACAGAAGGCAGCCTCAGATAAGGCTGGTGGGAAAACCACTTAATTAGTCAATGACTTGAGAGAATCGGTCAGATAAATGGATGTTTTTTCCTTCTGTATACAGCATGCTTTGAAGTATAGACATATAGCTTCAGTATTTCTTAGCATAGTGCTTTTAAGAATATAATTTCCAAGTCAATCCAAAATTATAGTCAATAGTATTTAATAATTTTTAAAAGATTATTATATGGAATAAGCCGTTACCAACTGCTTTTATCCTTCATAGTTTCTAGGATTAAATGCTAATTTGGTGGGTTTCTGTTCAATGGATATACAAGTGTGTGTGTGTGTGTGTGTATGTGTGTGTACATGAGTCTGTATATACACACAAGGATGTTTTTTAAACTCCCAAATTGAGCCATAGTTAACTCATTATCATCTTGCTTTCTCACTTGCCAGTTTATTGTTGCCTTATTTCTATGACAACATGTTGATCAATACTAGTCATTTCTACCAGCTATTTTATTAAAATATTATTACCTTTTTTATAAGGAAATCAATATGGAAAACATTGTAAAGATTTGCAAGAAATCATAAAGAATTTATATATTGAATCAATCATTTGGTTTAAATAACTATCAACTCATAACAATCTTATTTCACCTATAATGTCATTCTCTCTTTGACCACTTATGAATAGCCACTAATACTGAAACTCAGTTTTCCTAAGCACACACTAACGTGAATTCCTGTACAAAGTGTGTTTGTTCTACTTACTGCCTAAACCAGAGCGCCAGTGTACTGAAGATGAAACCATGAGCATCAACTGCTGTCTTCTCTGAAGACAAGCCTCAGTGTCCAGCCTAGACTAGATTCCATGAGAGAGCCTAAGAAGAAAGCTAAAATGTACCCTTCGAATGCTTGGTATAGCTGGGGGCTGGGCTTAATGAAAACCAGTCATTAAAGATACTCGTTCTCAGTTAAGATGAGCTTGAGCTTCTAAGTTGTGCTAGTAAACTACAGCTTCAGAGCTGTGCAGCTGTGGCGCTAACTGGGAACTGTTAAGACTGAGATTTTATGGTACCTTTGAAGGATGCTCTCAATATAATTATGAGAATGTAAGTTTTTATATAAAGATTGTAAAAATTAGGGGATGTGAGCTGAATTTGAGAGAGCCCAGATTGCGCTCATATTTTTGTTGGTGTGATTTTTCTGAAGATTTTCAGATGTTTGCGTTATTCTGACCTAGCTATAAAATAGCATGCTTTACCAATAAAGAAAACTTTGTTTTGTTTTGTTTTTCTGACTCACACACACACACACAAAGATATATGTCTTTATTTTTTAACTCTCTCAAGTATTTATTGGGAGGCTTCTGAGACATTACTTTCAATTCTTAAATTGAATTTAAGGATTCAGATTCAATCCAGAATTTAGGGATTTTAGTTAAATGCTACATGCTACCACAGAGCGCTTGTCTGGCTGTGACAACTATTGCATTAAGTTGAGTTCTAATGCTCTGGTTACTGAAGTGGGGGAAGAGGCAGTGCCAAGTACAGTGCTGTCTTAAGAGTCAGTCACTCTCTATTGAGCTCCCTGGATGGGGAGATGAGAGTTTAGGGTGGAAAACCACACTGTGATTTAAGGTGGATGTAGGACCACAGTAGTATCCACAGGATTGGGAGACTTCTGAGAGCAAACTATGGGTTTGAGGGATTGATAAGTTTAGTCTTGAATATTCTCCATTCAAGACTGAAGAAATGGCTGGAATCAGACTGATTAGATGGCAGTATTGATTTTAGAGTACCCAACTTAGAGATGTAGGTTGAAATTATTTTTATGAATTATCCATTAGAGATTGAAAACACCCGAGGAGGAGGAGTATTCTTTAGAATATCTGCATAGTTAGTGCACAGAAAGGTTGAGTGAGGCTAAGCAGAACCTCTCAGAGATGAGACCTTGTGCAAACAAGAACTAGAAAGGGGTCCAGCACACCCCTCTGTCTTTCTTAGTGGCTTTGCCCTTGAAGGAAGCCAAATATGATGTTACTTGCTTACTTGAGAGAACAACCACAGTAAGTCAGGGAGCTCAGTTGGACTACTGAAGCTTATGTTATTGCACAATCAAATAGTGTCCCTATGACTCTTCATTTATCTTCTACAAAAAAGATGGCTAATATTGAAAATTAATTGATATACTACTTATAGGAGGTACATTGAAATAATGTCAAGAAAATATTCCAAATAAACTTGAGAGTCATTATGCTGGAAAAATGGAATTTGATTTTGCAATGAGCACAGCTTCTTGGCACCATACCATTATAGCAAGCAAAGAAAAATGAATGTTAGCAAGGTCCTACTGTATGGCATGGTAGAGCATTACAGGGCATTCATGCCAGAGGTATGCTGTGGAACTCACTTTTATGAATAGAAAATGGAGGCTTAGAGAAAAATGTGGCCTATAACTTGGGAGATTTTGGATAAAGAAGCTGGAAGATCTGGAAGAGAAGAAATGAGGTATGAATTAGTTGAAACACAGAAGTAAATTTCTTTAAAAAGTGTGTAGGAGCCTCCAGATCTTCACTGGAGAGAGGGGACATCTAGACGGTATGAGACAGAGGGGCACATGGTGAAAGCCTCCAGATCTTCACTGGAAAGAGGGGACGTCTAGATGGTATGAGACAGAGGGGCACATGGTGAAAGCCTCCAGATCACTGGAGAGAGGGAACGTCTAGATGTTATGAGATAGAGGGGCACATGGTGAAAGACACTGAAACCTCAGATGCTTGCGCTTAAGATGATAAATGGTAAATTCATTATTTGTATTTTACCACTTGCACAAACAAATAATGGCAGAATTTTAAAATATTGGGGCTGATTTGTTTGTGGAAATTTATTATATTTTATTTACTTTCACATTTATAATTTCCTAAAGTTATGTCTAAAAATTAATACTTTTAAAAGGAAATTTAAATATATACAAAATATTTTTGAAGCATAATTATTATGGACATGTCTACTACATAATATTCACTAACAGTCTAGTTACTTGAAAATTATCCTATTCCAAGTAGTAAATGTAGGATCATCATCATAATGACAGGTTCTAATCCCTAAATTTTGTTATATATGTGTATGGGTTGGGGTGGGGCTCGTGTTGTCACAGCATGGGTTTGGAGGTCAGAGTATAACTTTCAGAAGTGAATTCTCTTTCCACCTTGTTTTTGAGGCAGCATCTCTTTTTTTTGTTAGTTTGTTTTGTTTTTTTGTTTTTGTTTTTTCGAGACAGGGTTTCTCTGTGTAGCCCTGGCTTTCCTGGAACTCACTCTGTAGACCAGGCTGGCCTCGAACTCAGAAATCCGCCTGCCTCTGCCTCCCAAGGGCTGGGATTAAAGGCGTGCGCCGCCACTGCCCGGCTGAGGCAGCATCTCTTGCTCTCCTACCATGCTGATTATTCCAGGATAGATAGCCTGCAGATTCGAAGTGATGCCCCTGTCCCTGCCTCCCAGTCGCCATTAGAGCACTGTACCACCACATGTGCTTGTTTTCTTACCTGAGATCCGAGGATCGAGCTTAGGTCTTCAGGCTTGCAGGACGAGCACTTTTACCTTCTGAGCCATCTCGCCAGCCTTATAATATGTTCTAAATACTTTTAATCTTTAATGTCTTATATAAAGCATTTTTATATTGTGGACTGTAAATGTAACATTTTTATGGTGTGGGTTTTATTATTTCCCGTTTATAGAGAGCAGCAGTGACTGGCCTATGTCCTCACAGAAGGAAGGCGCTGAGACTCAGTACAAGGTTCTGACCCCAGAGTCCCTGGGTGTTGGGAGTTTGCTCGTGACATCTTTATTATGTGTCTGCCACGGTCCTGAGGCTATTAGTCTGAACTGCTGCCTTCTTATGAGCAGCGTTGTTAGTAAGTCAGTTAATACTCATGAATTTCATGTTCCTCTCTTTAGAACCCAAGGAACTGCATTAGATACAAGTTTTGAATCTTCACCTATAGAGTTATCTAGATTGGATGTGATACTAATATCGCAGTACAGAGACAAAATGCCAGGTGGAAGATATTTGCTTTTAGTTGTGGATAGCTTACTTTAAGAGAGACTACAGAGAAACTGTAGCAAGAGAACGAACATGGTCCATGTCCAAGAGACCGTTGTGGGGTAATTGGCTATTCACAACATGCCACAACACTTCTCACGCAGTTCTTAACCTTTTCTTTCCTTATAATTTTTATGCAGACTTCTTTTTTGCATATATGCGGTTAGTGGGTTTGTGGTTTTGTATATGTGTGAGCATAGGTATATATGTAGGTGTGGAGACCTAAACACCAAACATGTGGGAGACCTAAGTAGACTTGCTTGGCCTTCTCTAATTACTCTCCACTTTATTTACTGAAGCAGGGTCTCTTGATGAACCCGGAGCCCTCCAGTCCTGGGTAGCCTGCCTGGGGAACTCCTGTCCTTGCCTCCCAGGCATTGGGATTGCAGGCAGTACTGCATCTGCTACTACCCTTCTTCCTAGGGTGCTGGAGATTGGAGCTGGTTTTCACTATGCAGAGGAAGCACTATTCACTAAGCCACTCCCCAATCCTGACTTGATAGTTTTTTATCTTTTATCTTTTCCTTCTCTATTTTTCCTACTGTCAAGATTGTCAAGCACACTTTCTTTATTTGCTTCTCATTAGTATTTATGATAAAAGAAACTTATTTCACCAGGAGTTGGCACTGGGCATCAAGAGTAAATTCAGCTTCCTAAATGTTCCATGATTCCTCTTCATTTTCCCTAAGTAAAAGAAACTTGCCCTTTACCTAGAAGTGTAGCATATTTTACTTATCAGTGTGGATTTATGTTTAAGATAAGTTGTTTCTGTTTAAAGCTTTGGTATTCACCCCTATTGTGAATAACCCATACTCTTTTCTGTCCTTTCTTTCTTACCCATGGCTTGAGTTGGTTTTCTCCTGTTGCTATCTATATTAAAGTTATTGAACTAGTAAGGGAAGCCCTCCTGTAAGTCTCTCTAACTGACCTTACCTTTCTGTGTGTCAAATTAACATAATCGTTCTATCTTCTAAAGCATGCATTGATTTCTTGTTCATGTATTGATCACATACATGTATTGATTTCTTGTTCATGTATTGATCACATGTATTGATTTCTTCCCATGAAGTAAACTCTCACTCTCTCAAGGATACTTACCATAAACAAACTAATGTGGAGTATTTACTAATGTGGTGCACTTAGAGAATATTTTAAAAGCTTGCATAAACAGATGTAATCATGAGAAAACACCAGACAAATCTAATATAAAGAAGATATTAAGTAGAAGGCTTAAATATCAATGTCATAAAAGGGGTGAAAATAATTCTAGATGAAAAGAGACTAAATTAGAGTGAGTTGCAAGAACTGAATGCAGTATGTGATCTTGGATTTGATTACTACAATTTCTTTCTTTCTTTTTTTTTTTTTTTTTT
>NW_022196904.1:174159381-174178877 GCF_008632895.1 Mastomys coucha | reverse complement strand
TCCACCTGCCTCTGCCTCCCAAGTGCTGGGATTAAAGGCGTGCGCCACCACGCCCGGCTTACAATTTCTTTAAAAGACATTTTGGAGACCTAAAATTTAGGAAAGGCTAGGTATTGTGGTATGTGCCTTTAATCCCAGCACTTGGATGGCAGAAGCAGGCAGATCTTTGTGAGTCTGAGGCCAGCCTAGTCTCCATTGGCCAGTTAGTGATAATATAATGAGACTCTATATCCAAAACATGTATAAAATATCTATATAATATATAAAATATTTTAATATTAGTATCTAATTTTGATGCCTATTTGAGGGGCACCGGGCGGTGGGGAAATAAAGGGGTGGGAGAGACCCGCATCCTGCCAGAGCTCAGGAGACTGCAGCAGGACCCCACAGAACCTCCATAGGTGGGAGTTGGGCCATGTTAGGCCACCAGATGCAGCTCCTAGGGGTGGGGATGGTGCAATCTCGGCTCCAGCAAGAGCACCATAGACCGCTGGGTACCTTGGGAGAGCCAAAGCTGGGGTCTCTGGGTTGCATGGGGGCCAGAGACGACAGCTTCTCGCAGAACAGACACTCTGGCGGACTCTGGCTGAAGGGAGAAGGGTACCTCTAGAGGTTTACGGGTTTACTAAGGGGAGGAGAGAGTCTGGCTAGCTTGGTTTGGCTGGAAGCCGGCCAGAACGCTGGGAGGCTTTTCTCCGGGAGATTAGACGCCCACTCTTTAGGGGAAGGCCTAAGCTATTGTTCCTGCATGGCAGCGAGTCTCAATGAAAGGAGGCAGTCCATGGTTTTAGGGCTTTATTGTAGAAAACAGAGAGAGATGGTGGAAAAGCAGAGACTGGCCATGGCCATGTGGAGAGAGGGGCTGAGAGGAAGCAAGAGGTGAGAGTAAAGACAAGAAAGAAAGCAAGAGCTTGAGAGAGAGAGGAGGGGTCAAGCAGCTCCATTTAAAGTGAGCTGGGCTACCTTTCTTATTGTTCCCAGGAAACTGTGGGGGTGGAGTCCAGCCAGAATACTAGGAGCTCCAGACATTGCCCTCTGTGGCTGATCTACAGGATAATGGAGGCCTAGTAGTGTCAGGCACCTAATGTTTGGGGGTGTAGCTCACTGTTCCTTCCCTTGTAGAATTTTTTACTGGGTCTTCCAAGTAAACCTCACTCAACGAGAACACAGACTGCCTTTCACAGTCCAACACCTATTCTACAGTTTTATTAGTGAAGTTTCTTAATTTTATTAATTATACTATATGTGAAACTAACAAAGAAAAAAAGAGAAAAGAAACTAGGAATTTAAAAAGGCCAGCAACCTCAAAAGCATTCATCATTGAGCTCTGCCCTTTGTGCCTTCTTCCTGCTCCTGCAGCCTTGGCCTGGCTCTGGGGTTCTGAGAACTCATGTTCTACCTCCTATTCCCTTCCATTAGGGTTCATCAACGCTGGCCTGCTTTCTGTTCCTTAAATTTTCCAAGCTTGTGTTGCCTCAAAGCTAGTGTACTTGCTATTTTTCTATTACAGCATTCTCTCCCCAGATCTGTTCTTGGCTGACTTTTTGTCATTATTGGGCTGGACTCAAATGTGACACTTCAACACCTCACCCCAGGACAGCAGTCTGACTAATCAAACAAAAGGAGTTCTCAGATATAATAACCTGTTTTCTCTTCTTTATGGGACTTATTGCCCAGTGCCTCTCTGACTCCCAGTGTTCCCAGTCCTACCCACATGGAGTGTAGACTCGTCAGAGTGAGTATAAACTCCACTATCTATAAAAATACTCAGCACATAGGAGGTCCTCAGTAACAGTTAAAAATTAAAAATAGAGAAATCCATTTGCATGTAGAAAGAGCAGAAATCAGTAGCCACAGAAAGTAAATCATGTGAAGAAAGTGTTATCATAGATAAACTTTTCTAAAGTTTATTTTTCTGTCACACCTCGATATTGTAATACAAAATGGCTAAGATACCAAGAGAGCTAATGTCTGAAGTTCTGTCTGTTTAGTTCAAACAGTGACCTGGTCCTTCATGCTAAAACATACTGATTGGAGAGAAAGTTTCCAAGCTTAACTGCTTCACAGTTGAAGCAGAACATTCGAAATCCAAGTAAGCCTGGACCATTCATGGAGCAGTAGATGTGTCCATGAGAGAAGAGATGTCTTCGGGCTGGCGGGGATGGGCATTCACATGCTTTGAAACAACCCAAGGCCTGAGGGCTCATCCTAATGAAAAATTTCACATTCCAACTTATTTTTTTGTCTGTGAAGTAGGCATGTCATTATTACTTTACCACATTTTGAGATGTGCTAGAGAAGAGCTAAGGCAAGCATTTGTTTAATAAAGGCACTAACTAACAACATTCCTCATTTCTTTTCCTTCCGACCTTTCAAAGCTCTCCTTCAAAGCTGTTCTCTTTGAGGCTGTATTTACTCCATATTAAATGTCTCTTAGAGTAAATTCTTTGGGCAAGGGCCAGTCTTCGTAGTGTTCCTGCTAATGCAAGACTTTGGAGCTATCTATAAATGACAGGTCTCCTTTGTACAATTGGTTGGAGCAATAACCACACTCTGACCCCTGGGTGGCAGTAACCCTTTCCATTTCTCAGCTTTTGTAGGAATTTAGATGGAGCTGGGCTTCATTACTCCTTTAAATGCATAAAAATGCCAACCACACTTTGCAGACTTGATGTTTTCAGGCACTTGTGAGTTCAAACATCCCCTTTATTCTTTCCAACTCAGTAAGAAGGCTGTTTCCCATGGAGGCCTAGCCACAAAACAAGCTTGCCGGTCTCTTTGGTTTGGTCTGTATGGAGTTACTGGTGATGTGTCCATAGAAGCTCTTTGCTCTCTTTTGTGTACATCGGGGACGGGGAACCTATGGGAAGAACAAAGCTAAAGTTGTCTTCATTCCCTCTTGTTTATACCGAAAAGGAATAAAAAGATTTCTCCTTACAGAAGATGATCATATTATTTCCGCCTTCATGATTTAAAGAGACGAACAAATAAAAAACAAAAACAGACAAAAAATCACTTATCGATTAAAAGGGAAATTATTTTGAATTGCTTATTGAGGCTTTATTTTTTCCATAAATACTTACATACCCCCAAAAAATGAGCACAGAATTTTCTTTTTTAAACTTTAACTAGTTTGTATTTGAAGTAAGCATGGAAAATATTCAAAACAAATTGGCTCACAGAACCATTGGCATGCTGGAAATGTTGAAAAGCAGCCAATGAGATGGTTCATCAGGTAAAGGTGATTACTGCCAAGCCTGGTGGCTTGATATTGATTCCCCAGAGGCCACACTGTAGGAGACAACTAACTCCCACAAGCCTGCCCTCAACAAGGGCACTGTAGTATGTAACAAATAAATACATAAATAAATAAGTAAATAAATAGAAGTAAAACAATTACATAAAAACAAAGTTCAACTTATCATCTAAGTGGAAGTCTTGAACTACAAAACAAGTACACAAAGAATTCAGTAAAAGGAATATGAAACTAGACACTAGACACCAGGAAAGTTTGACCTACGTTCATTTCTGTCTAGCTGCATGTTAACCAAATAGCAGTGGATATTATTGCATGAAACACAGATGTGACCTGTGAAAATAAATAAGTTCTCTACTACTGAGAAAGTAAGAGATATTTAGTTAAGTAGAAGTGTGTCTGGAATGCAGCTGGATTTGCTAACTAAAGGTTTGGTTTTCTTTTATGCGTGTCTTCCCTGCGTGTATATGCATACACAGCATGCATTCCTGGTTCCTGTGGAAGCTGGAAGTGGAGTGCTGGATCCTGTGGCCCTGGGAGTTACAGATGGTTGTGAACCCCCATCTGAGTGCTGGGAACCAAACCGGGACTGCCTTGGAGAGCAGCCAGTGGCCTTGGCTGCTGAGCCGTCTTCCCTGCCTCATAGTTTCATTTGCTTCATGAAGCTAATCCTTCTGAGAAACTGTTCCCATTTAACAAATATTTGTTTAAATATTTCAAAGTTATATAAGTTAAAGAAAAACATCCTTTAGAAATGGCTGCTCATAGGAGAAAGCCCAGCCAGTTTTCCTCGTTCTCTCCTGGCAGGTGTGTGAGAGACCTGTATTTACTACTTTGACTTTCCAGCACATGCCCAGTCCTGACAGCGGGCAGTCTAGCTTCCTCTCCAACCCTTTCCCAACCTTTGAGGTCCCTTGGCCAATAACTGATGGTCAAATCCTTTGTTTGGGTTTTGTATTGATACTCTGTGAAAACATCATGTCTCCTCCTTTTTCCGAACGCTCATGCCCATCCTGACCCCAAGTGAATTTCAGCCTCGTTAGATTCCATGCCCTAAAAGGAAAGCAGTGGTGTGTGCAAGTGGTGGGACATGAGATAGGTTCTTTGTTCTAGTACAGTAAAACCTTGGTCAATGTTTGACAGGAATTCAGGAAAAGAGGGGCTGTGAGTGCCACCTTGTGGCCAGGCATGTTCTGCCACATCTGATTTGGTACCCCCAGAACCCACCTATTTTAGCTGTGGTTGGCTTGTCCTGGTGTCCTTCTGCATTGAAGCCTCTTTTTTAATTAATTTTATTTTATTTTTAATTTATTTTTTACACTCCATATTCCATTCCCCGTCCCCCATCCACCCTGCTCCACATCCCACACCTCCTCCCCACCCCACCCTGTCTCCACATGGATGAAACCACCCCTGACCCCACCTGACCTGTAAACTCCCTGGGGCCTCCAGTCTCTTGAGGGTTAGATGCATCATCTCTGAATGAACACAGACCTGGAAACCCTCTACTGTATGAGTGTGTGTTAGGGGCCTCATATCAGCTAGTGTATGCTGTCTGTTTGATGGTCCAGTGTTTAAGAAATCTCTGGGGTCCAGATTAATTGACATTGCTGGTCCTCCTACAGGTTCACCCTTCTCCTCAGCTTCTTTCAGCCTTCCCTAATTCAACAACAGGGGTCAGCTGCTTGTGTCCATTGGTTGGGTGCAAATATCTGCACCTGACTCTTTCAGCTGCTTGTGGGGTCTTTTGGAGGGCAGTCATGATAGGTCCCTTTTTGTGAGCGCTCCATAGCTTCAGTAATAGTGTCAGGCCTTGGGACCTCCCCTTGAGCTGGATCCCACTTTGGGCCTGTTGCTGGACCTTCTTTTCCTCAGGTTCCTCTCCATTTCCATCCCTGTAATTCTTTCAGACAGGAACAATCATGGGTCAGAGATGTGACTGTGCGATGGCAACCCCATCCCTCACTTGATGTCCTGTCTTCCTGCTGGAAGCGGCCTCTATAAGTTCCTCTTCTCTACTGTTGGGCTTTTCATCTAAGGTCCCTCCCTTTGAGTCCAGGACCTCCCATGTTTCTGGTGCATTCCGGGAGGTGCCCCCAACCTCCTATTTCCTGAGGTGGCCTGTTTCCGTTCTTTCTGCTGGCCCTCAGGGCTTCAGTCCTTTTCCTTTACCCAATACCAGTTCAGGTTCCACTCTCCCCCACTCCTCCCTATCCACTTTCCCTCCTAAGTTCCTCCGCCCCTCCCGCCCACCCTCCCTCCCTCCCTCCCCACTTGTGATTGCTTTCTTCTCTCTCCCAAGTGGGACTGAGGCATCCTCACTTGGGCACTTCAGCTTCTTGACCTTTTTGAGTTCTGTGGACTGTATCCTCTCTTTTTTTTAAAGCCTTTGTTTTAAGCTCAGAATGTCAGAGTCACTACAGAATTATTCTCCAATCCCCTGTATCTATCTTACTCACTTCTCAAGATCTGATATCATACCCTCTTTGTTATTGTGACAGCTTTGACCCCTAACAATCATTGTCATCACTCCATCCTGATTGTTGTAACTTTGGGGGCCAAGCATGCCACAGTCTTTTCATTCTCCACACTTTGGCCGAGTCAAGTGTTAATTGCAGTCTGCAAGGAGAAGCTTCTCGGATGAGGCCTGAGGGGTGTTCTGATCTATGAGTGTAAAAATAAATCACTAGGAGTCATTTTAATCCTATGTCCACTTAGCAAGATAATAGTATTGTATTCTACTCCAGGACCTAGGAATCATCCACCTAGAGGTCCTTGGCCCCTTTAACAGGACCGGGTATGGGTTCTGTCTCATGGAATGGGTCTTAGGTCCAATCAGAAAGTGGTTGATTGCTCCCATAACCGTCTTCTGGGGGTGGGTTGTGCGCACTGATTTCCATGGTAGCATGCTCATTTACCCTCACCCACAGTGGTAACTAGGTTTCTCCTCCCACATTATGCTTGCCAGCAGGTGTTGTCCTTTGTTTTCTTGAAAACAATCATTCTGGCTGCAAAGAGAATATCCCATAGTGGTTATATCCCATAGTGGTTATATCCCATAGTGGTTATATCCCATAGTGGTTATATCCCATAGTGGTTTAGGATGCTGGTTACTTTTAAAAATATTTATTAGCCATTTGAATTCTTTTTCTTTTTAATTAATTAATTAATTTAGAACTCTGTTCGGTTCCAACCTCTATTTGTTGATTGTTTGCTTTGTTGGTTTTCAGTTTTTTGTAAATTCTAGAAAGTAAGCCTCTGTTAGCTATATAGTTGACAAAGATTTTCTTCCATTCTGTTGACTGTCTCTTCAGGGATCCATAGTTCACTTTGCTGTGTATAAGCTTTTTAAAATTGATGAGACCCTATGTATCAATTTTCAGCATTATTTCTTAATTAACTGGAGTTCTATTTAGAAAGGCTACATGTAGATATTTAGTTTTTCCAGCATCTTTTGTGTGCTTTTGGCATTTTTGTAAAAAATCAGACTGCTGCTAAGTTTTCCAGGTCCCAGTGCATAGGTTCTTACCCATCTTCATACAAGCAACCTTAATAAATCTCGATGGGTCACACACAGAAAGACATACAGAAGTGAGGAGGAGGACTTGTTGAGAAGTGGGACTTTAGTTCTAGAGAAAGGAGGATTAGAGAAGGTAATTGGAAATGAAAATAAATAAAAGTACATTATATACATCTATGACATAGTTAAATACTTTTTAACTTGTCTTTATTTTTGAGATTATAATTTATGCTTTTCCTTTCTTTCTTCTAAATGTTCTTGTATACTCCTCCTTGTTCTCTTTCAATTTCATGACTGTTTTTTTAATGTTATGCGTATATGTATGTATGTGTATAGCCCTACGTATGACCTGAGCAGTGTCAGTCTTATCTATGTTTGGGGGCTGACTCTTTGGTGTTGAGTAAGCACGTGGTGTGCTCTGCCCCAGGGAAGACTGTTTCCTTGCTCTCAGCTCTTCTTGGTTGCCTCAAGTTCTTTGTGTGAGGTCGAGACCTCATGATACTCTCCACACCCACTTTGGCATTTCTATTGGTGTCATCCTTATTCCGGCTATGCCATGGCCCATCATGTTGGTGAGACTTTATAGGTGTAGCCTCTGACATTACTGGAGACATGCTCTGACAGCAAACTCCCTGATCCACAATGTTCCCTGAGCTTTAGGTGCAGGAGTGTTCTGTATCCATTGGGATGGGAGCTCCACACTTCTGCCTTTTGATTGGTTGTGATTTTCTGTAGTGGTATCCATCTTTTGCAAAGAAAAGTTTCTTTGATGAGGGGTGGAGACTACACTTATCTGTAGGTATAAGGACAAATGTTTGGGTTGTTATTATGGATTATGGTCGTTTAGTTAAATAGTGGTTGTAGATTCCTCTCCAATATCTGTGGCTTCAGTAACACTTAGAAATAAGTTTGATTTCTAGTACCAGAGATTTTCCTCTGTGTTGAGTGGGTCTTAAGTTCAATTAGAGAGCTATGGGTTGCCTCCAAGATACGTGTGCCACTACTGCACCCTTAGTGTTACCATGTCATGTTAGGTAGGAATGTTGGTTGCCTCTCCATTCTGAAAATTTTCATGGCACATTCTGGTACCGTGAAGGTGAGTCCTCAGGGAAGGGTCACTGAAACTTGTTTAAAGATGTGGTTGGAATTCATAAGTAAAGGTTTTCCAATCCTTGAGTTTTCTTTGTTGGGAGACTATTGTGCCTTCAACTGTGTTAGAGATATTTGGATTATTTAATTCTTCTTGATGAAGTGTGTATATGTAGTATGTAGAATTTTGTATACTTCTAGATTTTCTAGTTTTTGAATCTTCAAGAAATTCTCTTATTTTTTCATATAGATTTCATAGTCTACTGGGGAAAGTTTCAGTTTAGTAATATCTCTCTCTCCCTCTTTCTCTCTCTCTCTCTCTGCTGTTCCCTTCTCTCCCTTCTCCCTTCTTTTAGTCCTGTTTTCCTCACTTCATCCTTCACTTCCTCCCATTCTCTCCTTCCCTCCCTTCCTCCTTTTTTTTCTTCCTCCACAAATTTTTCTTCTGAAACTGAAACTCTTAGAAAAGCTGAAAGAGTAGATTTCATCAATTGCCTACATTTTACCACATTTCCTTTCTTACCTACCTACATTTTGTTTGTTAAAACTAAATGCACCTCCTATTGATAAGGATTCTTTTTAGTACACAATACCGTCACTGTATAAGTATATAATGCCATACTATATAAGTATAAAGTGAAACATGACCATTCCAAGATATGGTTGAGGGAAAGGCTATTATTATAGATATGAGGAAGAGTCCGGAGAAATGCTACTGAACATGACCAGCAGAGTGGACTTGGCTATTCAGTGGGGGGAAGCAAGAAAAGATGAAATAGAAAGTATGGGTCAAGGAGACCAAAAGAGGAAGACAAAGAGAGGAGCAAGTGAGCCCATGGCTGAAGTATATAGGACTAAGGACCTGGGAGAAAGGAAGCCCGTGAACTGGAGACATTGATGGCAGGGGCAGGGTTAGCAGAGCCAGGATCCCACCAAAGAGTCTGTCGAGAGAGCCTGGAAGCCAGCATGTACTTTAGCAGGCTAGTAATAGTAAGCACGACAGTTAGCCACTTGTCATGAGTATCTTTTGGACTTGACACCTAACAAATACTTAACTTATTGCTCCACTGTCACATACTATACAGTTGGTATTATATGCTTTCCCAATTAGCACAAGATGAATGGTAGCTAACATACCTCCCACCCTGTCGATTTTAGATACCCAAAAGTGTCCTACTTACCTTTAGTTTTATTTGAATCTACCACAGATTCCCCTAATCATACTTTGCCTTTAGTGCCAATCTCATTTTTTTATTGTATGTTTTAAGAATACAGATTAGTTTTCTTGTAGAATATCTCAAATGTGAATTGTAGGATTGTTTCCTTATGGTTAGATTCTATTTAACAGTTTGGCAGGGATTCTACATAAAGGGTGTGTGGACAAGCTTCAGTATAGAGACAGGTTTGAAGGATTCATGGCAAGTCTTTGGGTAAAGAATTCAGTGGGTTGAATCTGAGTAGTGGTGGTAAGGACCTGAGGTCCAATCTGGGAAAAATGTTAGAAGGTGGATGTTATGACCAACTCTAGTTGTGGTAGAAGACAGACAGGGAGGAACATGTAATCATTTCGAGTAAGAAATGATTACTCAAGAAAAGAAAGAAAAAGTAAGAAATGGCTAGCATTCATCAACTCAGGGAATTAGAGGAGAAATAAACTTACTATGTGTTGGTTTCTGAGATTGTGGTTTACATGTATAGTTTGAAACCCACATGAGGCATTTAGATAAAGTTATTTAACATGGTTTACATGTATAGTGTGATACTCACACAAGGCATTTAGATAAAGTTACTTAACAGGCAGATGTGGGCTTTGGACAGAGGTCCCTGGCTCTTTAACTTTCACTGTTGGTTTAAAATATTAGCTAAAGGTAGAAGAGAAAACCTTCAAGGTTAGACTGTGTGGATGCAGTGTTCAATGAAAAGGGCTGGGCATCAAAAACTCTAAGTTAATCCAGGGTCTGTCTTTGTGGTTGCTGTTTAGTTTGTCAGAATTTTAAATCCTGAAGTTGTTCCATTAACTTCTTCCCTAGGCATCAACTAAACCCAGTTTTGCTGGGTTTCATTATAGATTGTGTTTGCCCCAGCTAGACTACAGCAGCAGTCAGTGCCACTAACTTCACTGTCAAATTTTCAATGATCCCTGTTTGAACTGGGTAAATGTGGATCCTATGGTAAGATGCACTCCTCAGTGAAGATGGGACTGTCAGACCTGCCCACACTGTTATTTGGTTCAGTACTAGAGTATGTGGAGACATGTTATGCAGATCAACCAAACACAATAGAGATGATCATAAATCAGCTGTGCATGTACATGTGTATGATTCTACAATCTGGATTGCTATTCTGCAATGGAGCAGCACCAGACGGACTTAGCAGAAGACAATGAAAGTTGAGATGTTCTCTCAACTCTGTGGGATAATTTTACTTTATCAGTTGTTGGTGCTGTGTTTCTGGTGGACTCTGAAAATTTTCAGGATTTCAGTTGTTCTTCCCACTCCTCAAAAAATTCTTTGTACTATCTCCGCAGGTGGAAGCTTCAGACATCATCAGCGCTAGAGAATGTCCGGGCCTTTGAGAATTCCTTTATCCCTAACCTTCCAATTTCTAACATGTTTAGAATCATGTTAGATGAAAATCTACAAAATGGAAATTCTTATTTGATGAACTCTAAAGAGATTAAAAAAAAAAAAAAAAAGATCAGGCAACATGAGAAAGGGGGAAAGCCCGAGTACTGCTGGTAGGGAGAAGCAAGACTGGGCCCGGGGAAGGCGGGGTGTTTGGCTGCCAATATCTATTACTTAACAGCTGACATTTTCCAGATCTCACTTTGGGGAAGGCAACACCTGATTTCACTTAAACTTGCAGCATCTGCCCTGCTGCTTTCCCTGGCCAGCCTATGCCTCACCCACCAGCACCATGATGAGCAAAAGCAGAGGATGCAATTAGCTGTGAATGGGGGTTGGGATGAGTTGGGACCCTGAGTCATCACCAGAGCTCTGATCTAATTGTGCAGATAGCTGGCTTGGGAGCTTTCTCCCATATGTGCAACACCAGCAAACACGTACAAGCGCCAAGAGGCCAGAGTAAGACTGGCCTGATCCTCTCTACATACTGTGATTTTTTTTTTTTTTTTTTTTTTTTGGTGGTAGTGATTGTTCTAATAGCTGTGGATTTCTAGCCTCTGCTTCCCCAATCTCAATCACTGCTGGCCATGTGGAGCAAACACTTCTCTCAAACATTAGCCTTGCCAAAGAGAACTAGTAAAAGACGATCAGAGCACTAATGTTGAATTATTTTGTCTCTCATTTAGAGCTCTTGGGATCTGCTCCAAAATATCCAATGATCATGCCCATAGGAAAAACAACACACAACTGAACACTGTTCAGAATTTCAGTTTTCAACAATAAGTCTCATAGGCAGTATCACTAATGACATCTCCTCTCTAGAATTTGACTATGGATGATTGATATTTTGTGGCCATGTTCAAGGCATGAAGCACCTCTTTTTCATACCCATTCTTATCAAGTTAGCCAACAAATGGTAGACATCTCATTTTAATTAGGCATAATTCTGGAACTCTTTTTATTACACACCACTATATTTGCTACACCCTGAAACAAGCATCATGGCTGTACTTCACTTTTCCCAGTACCACAGCCACTCTGTTTGAACATCCCTCTCAGTGTCTGTGGACTCTCTTTTCCTCAATTTAGTAGCCTGAGTAGATGGCCATAGACCCTTCTGGGAGAGGAGAATTATAACAGTATATAATCCCTCAATTTTCTCCTAATGACCTGACCATTTCTTCAATTAAAAGATTTGCTATCTGGAAATCTATTCTGTAGCAGGAACTATCAAGTGATCGAAACATTTCATTAGGGCAACGGTCCTCCAATTCCCACTGATCCATTCTGGTTTTTGTTTCTTTTGGGAGGGGTGTTGCCCTTAATTATACAGACCCATATTTCGGTCCATATATTTGCTTCTAGGGATGTCATGTTTTGCTCTTTCCACAAGTCTCTAACCATCAAGCTCAGCTGGTATTCCTCTGATCTTGCTAATCACTTGGCTTTTGAAAAGTAAGCATCAATCCCCGGATCTGCCAGCTTGCCTACCCACTTCCCAAATCATCTTCACGGCAAGACCCAAGTTTGCCTGTGGATGCAAGTTGTCGGTGGATACAAGTCGTCGGTCGTCGCCAGTGTTGTTAGTAGTTTGATGTTCCTCTCAGCAGCACGTCCATACCAGCCTTGGTGAATAGTGGCAACTGAGGTTGGAATGGAGAATGTTCCCTCAGTGGCTTATGCATTAAATACTTTGTCTTTGGCTTGTGATACTGTTTAGAGAGATTGTGGGAACTTTAGAAGGTGAGACCTGAGAGTAAGTCTCAAGGACTGTGACTTTGATAGTCCCTGGTCCCTTCTCCTTTGCTCACCATGAGGTAAGCAGTTTCCTTTCCACAAGCTCCTACCATTACTTCCTGCTTTACATTAATTGAGTCTAGAACTGTGGATTGAAATCTCTGTAATCACGACCCAAAATAAAAATGTAAAAATCCTCCATTGAAGATGTTCGTGTCAAGCATTAGATTACAGTTGTACACATATAACTATTACACTATCATTTAGATTTTGTCTGTCACATAATCCTCACACTGTCTTCTGGCCTTTTTATGTCCTTTTGAGTATGGGTACTTCTCCCAGCCCCTCAGACCTCCCTCTATGATCAGTTAGTCCAACTAGGACATTTCTAGTTTGCTCACTGTGGTCATAACTCTTCCTAAGCTTGTAAACATGACAGTAGCATTAATTTTGCTCCCATCTCCAATGATTCTTGCCGGGACATTAAATCTTATATCCAAGAAAGTGAACTAAAATTCAGCTTCTTCATGAAATGCCTTTAAAATAGTTCCAGGAGAACATCCTTGGCTCCTCCTGGTAATTCTCACAACTCCTTGGCTGCATACTATTTTCATTTATTTACTTGGGTTATGCTGAACTATCCTAACTCTATGGGCAAGGACACTAGTGGGGACAACCACTACGAGATTGTTCATTGCCTTGAATGGGAGGAGCATCCTCATCGTTTTCTGACACCATGTGGGTAGTACCTCTTACTAGGGAGCCACCTTGAAAACATTTGCTGTTCAAGGGGGCATTTGCTTCAAATACCTGAGACATCCAACCAGATGCCCCTAACCCATATTTTAGAGTTTTGGGTGGTTCTAACAAACTCTCGGCAGTATAACAGAGCAGACTTGATTCAACATTCAAGCTCCTCTGAAGACCTGTAAGTATCCAGCTCGCCAACCTTCCCTTTAGCTGAGTTTATTCTCTTACCATGCGTTCTTAGTTCCCTTATTACTGCACTCAGCTTACTGCTTTGATTCAGGATCTCAATTCAGCTTTGTGTAACCTAAAACTCCGTTCTCTTTGTAGACATTTTCAGTCCCTGAATAATTAAAACTACGGCCCTCTGCCCAGATGGGTGTTTTCTCAAATCCCCACCACCAAATCTTCAGTTAATGAACTGTCACGTTTACCAGGAATTTTCGATGCATGCCACTTACCCCATTCAAGACTACCTTCCTGTCTCCTGGCTGTTATGCCCACCATTTCCAGACTCCCACCCAACTCACTACCTGTCTCCTTGGACCATTTTGACTATCATTTGCAATCGTTTAGTTTTCCTAAGCAGGAGAGATCAAGATAGGATTGGATATACCAGAGACTGATTGGTGGCAGTGGAGAGTTGATGGGGAAGAAAGACTTCAGGCCAGTTCAGTGTCTGTGTAGAGGTTCTGAGTGCTGCATGTTTGCAAGGCTACATGCATGCATACATGTATACATAGGATCTCATCGTTATGCCTAGAAGTCAGACTCCACCATGCTATGACTGTTATATTTTTAAAGTTTTAAATTATAATTAAGATGTAATTACATCATTTCCTTTGTCTAAAGTCGGGGCCCCATGTGACTTCCCTGCTTCCTGATAGCATGACTGTGTTGTCATTATCCAAGTCCTATTGTTGAAGTATCCTGGGTTTAGCTTCCTTGTCATTTCTAGGAGACACAGTCTCATAGCAGCCTCCCTGGTCCTCTGGTTTTTACAGTCTTTCTGCACCCCCTCCCCATTGTCCCAAGTTTTAGGTATAGAAGTTGTTTAGTGGCTATATTGGTGGACAGTATTGTGCCCTCCACCCATAGTTTCTTTGGATATACTTTATGAATATGGGTCCATGTGTGCCATAGCAGTGACCCACTGTGCCCAGGGATACAGAGGATTGGGGACAGTCTAATGGCTCTGGCACCTGTGCACACAACAGAGGATGTGTGAGGTCCATTATGAATGTGGCTACTCTGACCACAAGCAGCAGACCAGGCAGTAGAAAAGATCCACACACTGCATGAGGCAAAGTAGCTGGAAAAAGCAGAGGGCCCCATGCTGTGGCATTCATACCCAGTCTCAGAGCAGTGTTTTTAGATGATATGTGGATGGATGTGAGGCAGGAATTGTGGCCCAAGCTCTCTGTCATGACAGAATTGTGCCCCCATATATAACGCTTTTTATTTTGTTAAAATTCTCTCAGCTTTGGTCCTAAAAGGAAGGATTTCTTCCACTGTGAGCTCTTCATGTACCACCAACATGCTTAATCACGTCCTTAAATTCTATCACCACAAACTCTCCTAGGTACATTTCCATGACCTCTAGCCTTGCCCTGGCAGCCATTTCTCCAAGAAGCCCTAGCATGTTCTGTTGGGAAATGGTAATTACAAACCAAGATCTTGGTGTTAGGAATGTTTCTTTATGCTAGAAATCCATTGTTTCTAGAATAATTCTTACTATTGTATACATATTAGAAATTTATATGTGTGTATTAAGAAATAATAGAGAGATGCCTAGACATATATATATGTATGTATTTATATAAATATGTGTACTTATATAAAATATGTATGTGTGTTTGGAATATTTACATTTTAATAGATATTCCAAATTATTCTCTAGAATTAATATTGACACTTTTGGAAACTTGTCTTAGGAGCACATTTCCTAAAAGCAGTATTGGCCTCTTCACTAATGTCAGGGTCTCCTGTGACTCCCTCCTGTCATCATTGAGATGGTTCCTAATGGGATCCAGAAGACCCGCTATACTCACGGGCACTCAGTGTTCCCTTTAATCTAGTTAAAATGATTGATGCGACAATTACTCTCCAGCCCCGAGTCTTCTGATAGTGCTGTCATTTTTTATTCACAGACATTTCCAAAATCTCATTCTCCTCCAACAGCCTTGGTTAAATGCAGGCGTTTATGCTGAGTTTTTTATATCCTAGTTAAGGTTTCATTGCCCTGACTAACCTGGAGACATTAAGCTCTCAGTCTAAAGCTATCTTCACCCTTTCAAAATGGCTATGTTCTCCTAGGCAATTTTCAGACTTCTCTCTCTTAATTGCTACAATTAAATGCCCCCTGTTGGTTGTATTTACCAAGCCAAATGGTTTCAAGTTTAACTGATGTACATCTCTGAATGTCAACAGGCAGAGTCTGTTCAGTGTGCCTCGCTCTGAGTTTTCGTTCACATTTTTCTCATTTCCTTGCCTTTTCTCCCTTTAAAGCCTCTGTCAGATGACTACCTAGGGCTCAGATTCACTCTAGATTGAAACTTAAAACAATGAGTCTATTTTTGAGTGCATTTCACGGTGTGCAGCAATAGGAAATGAGCAGGGAGCCGTGATGGCTGAGGTTGGATAGCTAGGGCACAAATAGTGAACAGCATTGACTGGTTCAAAATAGCACCTGTTAAGTCGGGCGGTTAGTAAGGTTTATTGTGTGCCAGACACTGAACTGATGCTAAAAGGGTAGAACAAATGTCCCAGTCTGCCTTGAGAGAGAAAGGCAGAGTTGAACAATAAGCCTGATTAGCTAATTGCTATAATAGAAACAGATGAAGAGCCAAGACAGAACAGAGTGCAATGTCTCCACTTGGCAAGTCAGAAATTCCCACACAGGAAACCATTGATCTTGCTATGAAGAGTGAAGAAATGAGGAGAAAGGAGATATCAGACAAAGTCAATAAGCCTGTAATGATTTGGGGACATGAGCAATGTAGTTTATCAAAGAAGGGTGGGAAGTTCTAACAGAGCACAGATTTCATCAGCCTCCAGGATCCTAAAACTCTTTGGGCCAAGTATAAGCATGTGCTGTTCCTCTTGACCATTACAGTCTCTTTCACCTCACATCAGTGATGTGATTTGGGGTGTGTGTGTGTGTGTGTGTGTGTGTGTGTGTGTCTGTGTGTGTATTTGTCTGTCTGTCTGTCTCTGTCTGTCTATATGTGTATCTATGTATGTGTCTATGTGTGTTGTCTATGTATATGTCTATGTGTGTGTCTGTTTACCTGTGTGCAGGGGCTAAACGTCCAAATGTTGCATCTTCCTAAATTGCTCTCTGCCTTTTATTTTGAGACATATATTTCACTGAACCTAGAACTCACCAGTTTAGCTAGACTGGCTGGCCAATAGCCCTAGGTATTTTCCCATCTCTGCCTCCTTAGTGCAGGGATTATAGATATATCCTTGCCCAGTATTTTGGCTGGGTGCTGGCCTTCCAAATTCAAGGCCTCAGGCTTGCATGGCAAGCCCTTTACTGACTGGGAGTTTTCCCCAGCCCCAACGCTAGTGCTTTTAAAATACAAGTTGGGCTGTGTTCAAGATAGTCTAGTGATTCCAGAGGCATTTGGGGTAAAAGCCAAAGTTGTTAAAATAGCCAGTGAGGCCTTTTGTTACCTGGTCCTGCTCCATTGTAACCTCATCTCATAATGCTCTTACTCATTCTGGAACAGTCGTACTGGCCCCTGCCCCTACCCCACGTTGGTCATGCCTGGCATGTCCTGTCCTTTGCCCTTCCTATGGCTGTTGTGTTGAATTCCTTCTGTATTTATCCACTTGACTTGATGCGCTTACATTTCTCACATCTCTACTCCAGTGTTGCTTTCTCACTCATGACTAGAGTGGCATACCAGCTGGAGCTGCTCCTGGCTCCTCCCACTCCATTACTGCTCCCAGAAGCCATGTGGAGTGAAATTTGAAGAGAGCAAGGACTGTGGTCTGCTTTGTTCCTAGCTAGAGAGAAAATGAGAGAAGGGCAGTTTCCGGGAACATAGTGTAGTAAGCGCTCAACAAACATTTTTAAATAAGTGTGTGTCCTATTTTGTTTTGACTGTTTGTTGAACTGTTCTTTGTCTGGTTTGTGTCTTAAATGTGGAGTCCTAAGAAACGTCAGCGAAGTCATCAGTGATTTTCATTTCAGTTTGCATTCATGGATATTTATCTATCCATCCCCAATACATTCAGTGAGACTGAAAAAATGATGTTTTGACAAAAAGAGGCTTTATATCATCTTGAATTTAAGAAAATAAACTTCTTACATGTCTGATTTGTTTATCTAATAGTTCTTGATTAAGTAAGTTGAGTCTAGCTGGGTGGTGGTGGCGCATGCCTTTAATCCCAGCACTTGGGAGGCAGAGGCAGGCGGATTTCTGAGTTCGAGGCCAGCCTGGTCTACAGAATGAGTTCCAGAACAGCCAGGGCTACACAGAGAAACCCTGTCTTGAAACAAACAACAAAAAAAAAAAAACAAACAAAGTAAGTTGAGTCTAGTCTTTGCTCTCTATCTACATATTCTTTGAGTCTCAATGCCTGATGAACTCAGTGGCCCTTCCCCACCTCTACCTTTTCCTCCTCTGTTGCTCTTTGTGATTAACACCAGCACTACTGCACATTGCTGCTTTGTAACATTCTTCTTTGTGGTTTTTAAAGACTAAACTTCCATATTTCATTTGCTTGGTTTTGTTGTTGTTTGTTTTGTTTTGTTTTGTCCTTGCTCTTCCTCTCCCCCTACTCTGCCACTCCTTGTATGTATTGTGTGTAGACAAAGAAGTCTCAGGAACTTTCAGAGCTCTGGCTCTCAGCATCGCATAAGATCTCCAAGACTATTGATGCTTACTTACATCTTCCTCTAACTCCACTACCTCTTCACTGACCTGTGTAACAGTGTTCCTTACAATTCTAGTCCTGTGAAATTCAGGACACATTGAGCCATTAATACACTCAGGAGGAGAGAATAGAAAATCAGTTTTAAGTATCTACTTATTTGGATGGATCTCAAGGGGAAAATATTCCAAGGAAGATTTGTGTTTGACATCGACTAAATTCTCTGCACTCAAATACATGTATTTCTCTAATACACTTTAGAGTGGATTTCTTAAATATGCAGCAATTATTGTACACATCTCTCTTTGGCCTCTTCCATTTTTATACTTTCATTTCATTACATGCACTTTTACATAATATAAATCCTTTGGGTTGTAAGACCTCTTCAAGATGACCTTAAGGCATAAATGGATGTGTGTGTGATGATTAGCTTATTTGAAGGATACAGTGAGATACAATGCTGGGGTTAAAGAGCATCCTGAGAAAAGCCAGAATTAAAATTGTCCTGAATAACATTTTTCTTTAATTTTTAACATTCTACTTCTCAATGTCTACCTCATTTAAAAACTCTAAATTACGACTTAACGGTTCTTTATCTTGAATTGATTTTTTTGTAGATTATTTTTTCCTTACTTTGAACCCCCAACCCATGAACTCTCAGACTGAAGTGTTTCATGTTTGATGTCTATTTGCTTTATATACACGAAACACTGTTATTTGCACATAATACATTCCAGAAAAAGGCGAAGTAAAGGCCATCTATGTATCTAAAGTGACTCTGACCCATTTATATTAAATTTTGATACCTTCTATTATAACTATCTTATGGCAATTTTAGTTTATGGATAAAACTAGCACTTGTAAATACAAGCACCCGTCACTGTGTAGCTGACAGATTGAAGGATTTTGGATGAACAAATATTTTTCTGTCAACATCACCAACCTGCTGTGTGTGGCACTTACAGTAAAGGGCTTTCCAGTGGCCTCCTTCTGATCCTTTGATGGTCAGACTGCTGGGGTCACCTGTGGTCATTTCCAGGTGTCAGGGAGCCTCTTGATAAAATCGTTTCATCCAAAGCAAAGCATAATAACAGAATTACTCGGCTGTAGGTGCAGTCTGATAAGTATTACCAATGGTCTTACATGATGGTGGTTTTCATTAAAATATGTTTAATGTGGCTGATTTCTTAGCCTATACTTTTATAGAGTTTCACCTTCCTCACACTGGGATACTGAAAAAAAAAAAAAAACTTCGTTAAAACTAAAAACTTTTGAGATTTTTTTTTTTACATTTTTTTAATTACGTTTTCTTTATTTACAATATCTCCTTTCCCAGTTTCCCCTCAAAAAAGAAAAAAGAAAAAAGAAAAGAAAAGAAAAGAAATAAAATAAAATAAAATAAATCTAAAACAAACCCCTGTTGCCCCCCTCCCCCTGCTCACCACCCCACCCCCTCCTGCTTACTAGCCCTGGCATTCCCCTACACTGCAGCATAGAACCTTCACAGGGCCAAGGACCTCTCCTCCCCTTGATGACCAACTTGGGCATCCTCTATTATACATATGCTGCCGGAGCAATCAGTCCCACCATGTGTACTCCTTGGTTGGTGGTTTAGTGCCTGGGAGCTCTGAGGGTACTA
>NW_022196904.1:174157525-174158843 GCF_008632895.1 Mastomys coucha | reverse complement strand
GGTAGTACTATGTCCAATTTCCAGAGGAACCACCAAACTGATTTCCAGAGTGGTTGTACCAGCTTGCATTCCCACCAGTAATGAAGGATTGTTTCTGTCTTTCTCCACAACCTCGCCAGCATCTGCTGTCAACAGAGTTTTTTATCATAGCCATTCTGACTTGTGTGAGGTGGAATCTCAGGGTTGTTTTGATTGGCATTTCCCTGATGACTAAGGATGTTGAACATTTCTTTAGGTACTTCTCAGCCATTCGGTATTCCTCAGTTGAGAATTCTGTGTTTAGCTCTGTACCCCATTTTTAAATAAGGTTATTTGGTTCTCTGGAGTTTAACTTCTTGAGTTCTTTGTATATATTGGATGTTAGCCTTCTTTCAGATATAGGATTGGTAAAGATATTTTCCCAATTTGTTGGTTGCCATTTTGTCCTATTGACAGTATCTTTTGCCTTACACAAGCTTTGCAATTTTATGATGTCCCGTTTGTCAATTCTTGAGCTTAGAGTATAAGCTGTTGGTATTCTGTTCAGGAAATTTTCCCCTGTGCCTATGTGCTCAAGGCTCTTTCCCACTTTCTTTTCTATTAGTTTCAGTCTATCTGGTTTGATGTGGAGGTCCTTGATCCACTTGGACTTGAGCTTTGTACAAGGAGATAGGAATGGATCGATTTGCATTCTTCTACATGCTAACTGCCAGTTGAGCCAGCACCATTTGTTGAAAATGCTGTCTTTTTTCAGTTGGATGGTTTTAGCTCCTTTGTCAAAGATCAAGTGGCCATAGATTTGTGGGTTCATTTCTGGGTCTTCAATTCTATTCCATTGATCTACCTGCCTGTAAGGTCCAGGATGGTGATTCCACCAGAGGTTCCTAAACTAAATGGAGAGAAACTTAAAGCAATCCCACTAAAATCAGGGACTGGACAAGGCTGCCCACTCTCTCCCTACTTATTCAATATTATAGTTGAAGTCCTAGCCAGAGCAATTACACAACAAAAAGAGATCAAATGGATACGAATTGGAAAGGAAGAAGTCAAATTATTGTTATTTGCTGATGATATGATAGTATACTTAAGTGACCACAAAAAAATCCACCACAGAGTTCCTAAACCTGATAAACAA
Source organism: Mastomys coucha (assembly GCF_008632895.1). Taxonomy (NCBI): domain Eukaryota; kingdom Metazoa; phylum Chordata; class Mammalia; order Rodentia; family Muridae; genus Mastomys; species Mastomys coucha. Next base: position 174,157,729 of record NW_022196904.1, on the reverse strand, counting down.
CTTCAGCAAAGTAGCTGGATATAAAATTAACTCAAGCAAATCAGAGACTTTCCTCTACACAAAGGATAAACAGGCTGAGAAAGAAATTAGGGAAACAACACCCTTCACAATGTCACAAATATATAAAATACCTTGGTTGACTCTAACTAAGCAAGTAAAAGATCTGTTTGACAAAAACTTCAAGTCTCTGAAGAAGGAAATTGA
>NW_022196904.1:174109493-174157243 GCF_008632895.1 Mastomys coucha | reverse complement strand
ATTTGCAAATTCATCTGGAATAACAAAAACCCCAGGATAGCCAAAACTATTCTCAACAATAAAGGAACTTCTGAGATTTTTCTTTTAAGTTTCCTGCCAGCCTTTCTTATATCTGCCCTGAGCAGGTTTGGAAGTTCTCTCGGGAGTTCCAGTGTCACAGTGAGCACAGTTGTGGCTGTGCTGGGCGCAAGGGCATGTCTCCTCCCTGTTCTTTAAAACTGCATCAAAATTTTTGGATGAATTTCTTTTTTTTTCTATTTCTTCTTTAAATTTTTGATTAAAATATAATCATATCATTTCCCCTTCTATCACCTCCCTCCAACCCTACCTCCCCCTACCCCACCCTGGCTCACTCCCATACTCAAATTTAAAGCCTCTTTTTAAAAATTCTACTTGTTTGATGTATATGTAGTGCACATATAAATGCAACCCATTGTGCCCATTTAATACTGCTTGTGTGTATATTTTTTAGGGGTCAACATGCAGTTGGATAGCCTTTTAGGGACTCATTCCTTGGGAAGATAAATTTTCCTCTCTCTGCAGTTCTGTCTCAGGACTTACAGTTCTTCCTGTGGGAGTGGGGCCCTATGTGCTTTTGCCTATCTACATTGGCATGTCACCTGCTCTTGTTACCATTCTGTTCTTGTTTAGCAGCCATATCGTTAAGATTTAGTGGGTAGCTCCCCTGTCACATCTAGAAGACCCAGTCTTGCAGACACATACCTTCTGGTTTTAAAATCTGATTGAGGCTTACAGGAGTGAAAGAAATTGATGGCAGTAATAAAGGGAAGATGATTGGCAAGGTGGAGAGAATCTAGAAGAAATGGGCATTGTACATGGGAATGGGAATGTACATTGTACATTGAATGGAAATGGACATGGAAGCCAGACAAGGGGAGCTGAAGTAAATATAAAGGAATGCAGTAGATATGAGACATTTGCTATCAAGTCACTGTTTTCTCTGTTTAAGCTGATAATGAACATAAGCCCAAAATGGCTATAGAATATCCACTCTCGAAAGCACTAGAAATGTGGACCAGAGTGAAGTGCTGTGTGCAGAGTTTCTCAGACTAATCCACTAGTCTTTTGTGGCCCTGCACCCTGACATGTTTACTGTTATGCTATTGTCAAATACAGACTTTAAGAGTACTAGAACTTTGGGGGTTTGTTTGTTTTTCAAAAATCTAGAAAGCCAGCTAATTTGGGAAATCGTCCTCTTTTAAACATCACCCTTTCTGCCTGTTGTTTAACAAGTACAATGCCTGTGAGCTAGGATTGCTTTTCAGCTTGCAAGCTGTGTCTGAAATCCTGAGTGCCATTTCCCCGGTCAGCTCCAAGGGCACCCCACATCAGAAGGTAACGGTCTCTTCTGGAAGCTTGTCTGTGCAGCTCCTCACTAGCAGGGAAGGCTCTCTGTAGAAGCTAATATATTCCTTTTGTTAAGATTTGAAAGTTATAAGCCTTTCTCTGCTTCTTCCCAGCCAGGTCTCTAGACAAACTTTATAACTTTGCTGATTGCTCTGGACTCCACCTGATATTTGCTCTAAATGCACTGCGTCGTAATCCCAATAACTCCTGGAACAGTTCTAGTGCCCTGAGCCTGTTGAAGTACAGTGCCAGCAAAAAGTACAACATTTCTTGGGAACTGGGTAATGGTAAGTAAGGATGTCATTTCCTATGAATTGATAAAATACAGGGGAAAGAAGTTGGCTTGGAATATAATCTCAGTCAGTGCTTTTCTCTAGGGCCCTGGCCCAGAAAGCATTTGAGATGCCTGGCCACTGAGTTGTCTGCTGTCTTAGAGTTTCTCATTGCAGTGAAACACCATTACCAAAAGAAGCATGGGGAGGAAGGGATTTACTTGTCTTGCACATCCCAAGTCATACTCCACTGAGGGATGTCAAGATAGGAACTCAAGTAGGGCAGGAACCTGGGAGCAGGAGCTGATGCAGAGGCCATGGAGGGATGCAGCTTACTGGTTTGCTCCTCATGGCCTGCTCAACTTGCTTTCTTACAGAACCCAGGTACCTCCAGCTCAGGAGTAGCCTCACCCCCAGTGGGGCTGGGCCCCTCTCCATCAGTGACGAATAAAATTCCTTAAAGGTCTGACTACAGCATGATCTTTTGGAGGCATTTTCTCAGTTAAGTTTTCCTCCTCTCAGATAATTTTATCTTGTGTCAAGTTAACATAAAACTAGCCAACACAAATATCAATATGGTATAAGACCAAAGTAGTTAAGGACAGTATATTCAGTTAATTCACACCACATAGTTCTCTCTGGATACTTACTTCCAGATATGGTAGAAATACTACACACACAATCACACATACAGAGAGAGAGAGAGAGAGAGGGAAAGAGAGAGAGAGAGAGAGAGAGAGAGAGAGAGAGAGACAGAGACAGAGACACAGAGACAGAGACACAGAGACAGAGACACAGAGACAAAGACAGAGACAGAGAGAACAGTGTGCTGATCAAGGACTAACAACTTGATCTTAAACCACATAAAATCTGAGCTTTATTGTGGAGTGCATAGTTTAGGGGACTTTGGTCCTGAGAGATGATCCTTATAAAATAGCTTATTGGATCTTTGCCAGACAAAGTCTTGGAGCACCACATGCACTGCACAGGTGCATTTGCTCATATTTATTGCATACTGGAATTTGAAGTTTTCTTAATAGAAAGGCAAAGAGAAAAAAAACAAATAAGAAGACATTTTATATATTTTAGCAGCATCCATCAATGGAACCCAACTTTTGTCTTCCTCTTTCTTCTATTCTCTCTTTATTCCCAGAACAGAGGAAATTTAAAAAGAATTGTAGTTGAAAAGTAATAGAGACTTTCCTAAACCAGAGGATAAATGGTTTAAGGACAAAGAGTAAGATGCCTTTGGTCTGGCTTTGCTATTTCTTTTTAAATATTATGCTTCATAACTAAAATTAAAAAGTTCAACTAGTTACAGATAAGCTTAAAAAAATCAACTCATGGGTGATTGATGGGAGTGCTTTTTCAGAGTTTTGAGATCTTGGAGTGTGAGGATTTGTTTAGCTAAAATAACTTTTCATCTGGTATAACTGGAGAAGTTTAGTAGCAAGGCTGAGTGGGGAATGAGGAATATACATCTTTCTGCATGATATTAAGAGTGGGGAATGAGGAATATACATATCTCTGCACGGTATTAAGAGTGGGGAATGAGGAATATACATATCTCTGCACGGTATTAAGACATGCCCCTCCCATCTGTTCTTTCCTTACAACTGTCCTGCACAGTGCAGAACTGGAGCAGAGGACACTCAGATTGTTATCACTTGGCCACAAAACGTGATTCCCACCATCATCCTTTTGAATGCTTCTTCAGAGCTTACCAAGAGTGAAGGATCATTTGAAAGGAGGTGAAAGGCGTGTTGGGATGGAAAACAGGCTGTATACAGGCTACAAAGCACAGATCCTGAGTCATGGATTTAACATCCTAACAAGGCAGAAAGTGCAGGTTGGCTTGTAAGCACTCCGTAGGTCAGCTGGACTCTCTGCCCTGGAAAGTTTTAGCGTGGCCTTTTCTGTTTCCTTCCTTTTCCTCTTTTGCATGTCCAGTTCCCCTTAACAAGCACATTATCATGAACCAACCAGTGTCTGAAAGCCAAAGTAGGCAATTATTTTTACTTCTCAGACCTTTCAGGAACACTCCCACTTAGACACAAACCCTTCCAAGCAGGGCATATACTTTTCAGGCTGCCAGTAAAGCTGGCAGGGACTGAACTGTGCTGCTGCACATTCGGTATGTTCCTTTTGTTACTCTTTGGAATTCTCATATATTCATTTAAAATATTTTTATTGTTTGACAGTTTTACTCCCATTTCCCTGATTACCTACCTCAGTTTATCCACTAGGGATTCAAGAAAATGTAATTTGGTATAGGACTGGGCACTTCCTTTATCAGAGTCTTATCTTACAAGCTATCAATACATTTTGTTCATACTTTTCTGTGTTATGTATGTGTCTCTTCCCTGTGTGGTCACCATTCTGCCTAGATTTGTTTCTCTGGTTTTCTTTCCATTTCTTTTCTGTGACTTCATCTTTTTGGAATGAATGACAATCTAGCCAGTCCTCATCACCCATCCTTTTACCTGTCCAGTTCCCCTTAACAAGCACATTATCATGAACAAACCAGTGTCTGAAAGCCAAAGTAGGCAATTATTCTGTTTTCTAGAGTGGCTGGATTTCAGGTGACTAAATCTACTTTTTAACTTCTTTGAAATAGAAGAACAATGAGTGTTATATCTCCGCAAATCAAGAGACAGCAAGTAAGAATGTTGAGGACTCAAAGGTCTAAGAAGCAAGACTTTCCTGATACAAGGAAATAATTTTATTCTGTGGCATAGTTAAATATCCATAAATTGTAAAATCCATTGCAATTTGTATTAATCATTAGTGGATTGAAAGTAAAGCACAATAGAGAATCCTGAAGCTGGGATGCTATCAATACATTTTGTTCATACTTTTCTGTGTTATGTATGTGTCTCTTCCCTGTGTGGTCACCATTCTGCCTAGATTTGTTTCTAGGGAAAATATTTAAGAATCTCAACTCAACTCTGCCCTATGGAAGTTGTGGGGTTTTTTGTTTGTTTGTTTTTTGTTTTTGTTTTTGTTTTTGTTTTTTCGAGACAGGGTTTCTCTGTGTAGCCCTGACTATCCTAGAACTCACTCTGTAGACCAGGCTGGCCTAAAACTCAGAAATCTGCCTGCCTCTGTCTCCCAAGTACTAGGATTAAAGGCATGCGCCACCACCGCCCAACTAGAAGTTTGTTCTTTAGAAATTGTATTTAACAATAAAATTACCAGAAAATAATGCACTGCTTTTAATTAAATGACCACTATACTACATTTTGACTTACAAATACATTGTAGAAATGCTTATTTCCATTGACTAGTAAAATCTGCTGTAGTCAATTACTAAATCAGTGTCATGTATTTGTATCCACACTGGGCCCAAGTAGGGTCACCAGGTCTCTTCTGATTTTAGCTATATAATTCAGTTCCTTAGAGTCTATTGAGTCATTTGATTAAACAAAAATTTTGACTTTAGAAAGCTTGGCCTTTATGATCATTATTATACTAACTACCCAGATTTATTCATTTGTTTGCTAAACATGTACTTGGCTTTTAGTCCTGAATAACTGTAAAATAATATTTACATATTTTACTATGCATAACTGTATATATGATAGCTTCGCAAAACCCAAACACAAGCTGAAGCACAATTTTTAAGCACGTTGCCAGTAACTTATGAGTATAAATCATAGCTTGGAGAAGAGTTTCAGAGGATACAGTTTGATGTTCAGAAAGGAGCGATTAGGGAAACGGTAGAGGGAAAAGTGAAAACCTATAGTTTCTACATGTGCCTGTTTTTCTCCTTTCCCACCTTTCAATCTGCATCTCAGTGCCACCTTCCCTGTGGCTTCCTCCCCTGTACATTCCCACACACATAGACACAATACTCACTCATTCTTATGTTTGTTGTATATGTATTGAGCACATATGATGCAAAACATGCAGATATGACGTAGAAATGAAAGAATGTCCTTGGGCTCCATGGTGGTTAATCTTGATTGGATGGAAAGTGCCTAAAAGATTAGGCACTTCTGTGTCTGCATTTCCAGAAGTGGAAACTAAGTTGGGGAGGCCCTGCCTGAATGTCCCAACTCACCCTGTAGAATGGGGACTGATAATGGAAGAAAAGTCAGGTGCTTTACCAGCACCCTCATTTGCTACCACAGTCTTTTGCCTCATGCCAGGCCCAAGGTAAAGCAATTGGTCTGTTGTGTACTGAAACCTTTAGTCAAAATCAACCCCTTCCCTTAAAATTGTTTCTCTTTGGTATTTGTCAGTGATAGAAATACCAGTACACACACACACACACGTACTCAGGCACACACACATGCACACACACAGTCATGCACACACACAAGCATATACACACATGCAAGGCTGCCACCAAGAAGTAAGATTATTAATAAAAATTACTGACTGAAAATATGTCTCTGCAGCATTTATTAACTGGCTTTGGAGATGATTTGAGACATGCACTGGAGAAACGGTAGAATGATATAACCAGAGCTGATGGGCCTTGAAAGTTATTAAACTAACATATAATATGGATTAAATATATATATTAATGCACAAAATTACTGATAAATTAAGTCATTTTATATATTTTAAAATGCTTTAGAACTGATACTGAATATGTATAGACAAGTGACTTCAATGACATATCAATGGCTTCTCTAATTGTAGTTCACAAGCAAAACAAAACACAATACAGCTTTTTTTGCTTATCATATTGAATATGTACCATCAGGTGAGAATTTACAAGACATGAGGCTGAATTCTGAATCTTTAAAAAGACTTTAAGCCATGATTAAGTGGCATCTTAGAAAAGGAGAACCATACAGAGAGAGTAAGTAGAAAAGACATTTTAAATATGGGATTGTGAACATGGAGCAGGCAGGGTGTCTAAGGTGTTAAATGAACTCACTGGGCTCCTATAACTATAGATGCATAATCTTGCCCTTGATCCTATATAACACAAAGAGTATGCCATAATCAAAATCATAAACTTTAGTGCCAAAATAATGTATCAGTATTGGTTTATAACTATAACAATATACCAAACCTAGGGAAGACATCTATACTGTGAGAAACTGAGTGTGTGTATGTGTGCACTCCTGTGTACATACGATGTGCGTCCCTGTGGTAAGGAACACTAATTATTCAGGTCTCTGTACTGTATGAGCAGCTCTCTATAACACGATTTTGAATCCTGTGGGAAACAAGCACCTATGGAAGATGGCGTAATTTTAAGGGTTAGTGTCACCACGTGTTAACAACAACACTAGAAACAGTTGAAAGAATATTGTTAAGCAAGAACTGACAGCGACACATCTGAAAGAAGACATACAAATGGCCAATGAGCACAAGGCCATGTTTATCATCACTAGCCACTGTAGAAGAGTAAAGCAGTAACCCATCAGTGTGCCAGCAGGAGGATTTTCTCACGCAGCCCTTACTAAACTAAGGAAGTTTCTAGCCAAAGTTTGCTGGGAGGATTTATCATTTGCCAGATGCCGTCTTGTGTTTGCATATACTGATGCTGTACTTGTGTTGCCTAGTCCATCACAACAATAGTTTATATTTGTTGGGTGGATATGAAATCAACCTTGCATTCCTGGCATGAGGCCCATTTGGTCAGTGGTTGACTTTTTTGTATATATAAGTGTTGAAATTTGTTTGTATATATTTTGTGGAGAATCTTTGCATCTATGTTTATGAGGAATATTCATCTGTAGTTTTCTCTTAATGTCTCTGTGTACTATTGGTAACAGAAATATTGGCCTCATAAATGAATTGTGAAGCATGCTGCCTTCCTCCATCCTCTGGAATACATGTGAAGAATTGGTGTTTCTTTCAATGCTTAATAGATCTAGGCTTCTTTGAGAAAAGGTTGGGTTTTGTTTTAATTCCTAGTTCAATATGTCTCTTCTTTTTATATGTTTATTTAGAATTTCTCCTTTCTGAGTCTGGTACTTTGTTTATTTTGTGAAACAGAGTCTTTCTGTAATGGGCTAGCCTCAAGTTGTCTCAGATAGCCTTGAACTCATAATTCTACTTCCTCAGCCTTCTAAATGCCAGGGTTACAGGCATGAGCTACCAGACTAAGCTAAGTCAATTTTAATACTGTATGTCTTTCTTAATATTTTTTTTAATCAACTCATTGTCTAAACCATTTTCCTAAAGTTATTCTTAGTATTTCTTTGCCAGTTTAGCTATTTGACCTCCTTTATGGTCTTTCATTATTAATTCCATTATTCAATGACATTTTTTGTTTTCTTCCTTAGTCAGTCTACTAAAGGAGTGGCAGTCAACTTTTTCATTCATTGATTTTTTTCATTTTAATCACTTTTTTTTAGAGATTATGCTAGAACTACATTGTTTGCCCCTTCCCTTCACATCCTCCAAGTCCTCCCATATATACCTCTTTTTGCTCTCTTTCATATTCATGGCCTCTTTTTGATTAATTATGTTGTATGTATATATGTATACTTATATACATACATATTCCGAAACACAACCTTCTTGGTCTGTATAATGTTACTTTATGTATGTCTTCAGGGCTGAGCATGTTCTCCCTTTGTTTAGGGCTGCAGCCTGCTGGCTCTCCCTGCGTGCTTCGGCATGTGTAGATCAGGGTTAGTTAGCCACGCTGCTGAGATTTCATGCGTGTGTGTCAGTGGAAGAGCTGGAGCAGGTTAGGTACTGTCCTCTGTTTCTGTCCAGCTTCCTTCCTTGAGGCAAGGTACTCACTGAACCAGAGCCCTTTGTTTCTGCTAGGCTGTGTGACGAGCAGTCTCTCAGATCTGTTTGCCTTCACTCAGTGATACTAGGCACAGGCATGCACAGTTTATATGTATGCTCAGTCATGGCTTATTACGTAGGTGGTAAGGATTTAAACTCGCCTTCTTGAGTGCTAAGTGTTCTTATTCACTTGGGCATCTTCCTGGTCTCTTCTTTGTTTCTCTTTTTCTACAATTTTATAAAATTTACACAAATATTTTGAGCCTTTTTAAAAATTCTCCTTCAGCTCCTCCCAGATCATTGCTAACCATTCAACTTCATGTTCTATTTCCTCTTTCTCTCCAAAACTCTACAAACACACAAATACATCAAAAACGTAAAGGGGAAAAAAGCCAAAATAAAGGGAAACCAACAACCCAAACCAAACCAAATCCTGGAGTGTGTTCATGTAAGCCAACTACTGACCCCTGGCCGTGGCTCGCCCTCAGGTGTGCTTGATAGACTCTGTGACACTCCCTTTGCCAGCAGGCTTCAGGTGCTGAGAGTACTTCTGTTAATGATGGCACCTCACATCCCCTTCCTCCTTTCAGTGCTGGAACTCTACCTGGCTTGACCTCGTGCAGGCTGTGCATGCTGCCCCAGTCTCTGTGAGTTCACGTGTGCATCACTTCTGCTGTGTCTGGAAGGCACTCCTTCCTTGGAGTCATCACTATGTCTGGCTCTTACAGTCCTTCTGCCTCCTCTTCATCTACATCCCTGAGTCTGAGTCTCATGGTGAGGAGTGTCACGTAGATGGAGTGTTAACAGGTCTCTCATTCTCTGCACATTGTGCTGCTGTGGGTCTGTGTTAATTCCCGTCTACTGCAAGAAGAAGCTTCTCTGGTGTGATCTGAGTGAGGCGCTGATCCATGGGCATCGCAGTGTGTCACCAGGAGTCATTTTACTGCTCTGTTCCTTTAGCACAGTAATAAGTTAGCTATATATACTGTATTCACAACAGTAGGCTTCTCCTAGGCCCAGGACTAACTTGCTCTTGGCCACATTTGCAGTGGACCTCATTCAATGAGATGGAACCCATACCTTTTTTCATTTCTTAAGGAAAAATTTTAGGCTATGGATTTAAGATCATTTTCATTTCTAATATAGGAGTCTCAGGCTAAAATTTTTCCCTAAGTGTTGCTTATGCTGTATCCTATATAATCTTTTTTGTTTTGTTTTGTTTTTGTTTTCGAGACAGGGTTTCTCTGTATTTCCCTGGCTGTCCTGGAACTCACTCTGTACACCAGGCTGGGCTCAAACTCAGAAATCTGCCTGTCTCTACCTCCCAAGTGCTGGGATTAAAGGCGTGTGCCACCACTGCCCAGCCTATATATTCTTTTGTTTTCATTTTACTCTTTTCTAAATATCTCTTATTTTATTGTCATCTCTTCATTGGCCTATGCACTTTTCATTTTTATAGTTCCTTAATATTTGTGGATTTTCATATTTCAACTAATTAAAGTATAATCCTGTTGATTAGGAAATATACATTATATTATTTAAGTTATATTTAAATTATGAGATTTATGTAGGCCTTAACATTTTCTATCTAGAAGGTTGTTCTGTGTGCCCTGGAAAACAAAATATATCCTGCTACTGATAGGTAGAGTGTTGTGTCAATCAGACAGGCCAATGTTACTTGAATCTTCTACCCAGCTTCTTGAATTGTGTGTCATGACCTGATGTGGGGTTGTGTAATGTGGGGTTGAGAAAAATTTACCAATGGAAAAGTTTCTGGATGTGCAATGATTGGAAATTAATTCAAAATTATCCCAGTTTCATCATAATACACTCTGACGACAGACACTATAAGGGGAGACATTTTAGGCTTATAACCCATTATTTCAGGGAAGTCAAGCAGGGGCATGAATGAGCTATCCTTAGTCAAGAACAGAGAGCATGAGTGCAGGTGCCACCTTTCTCACTTTCTCCACTCTGACATAGACCAGGACTCAACTCATAGAACTGCTGCTACCGCAGAGGGTTGGATTGTCCCACATCAATTAACACTATCAAGACAACCCCTAACGAACATGCCCACAGGCCTAGGTTGATTCTAGATTGTCTCAAATTGACAATTTAAAACCAACATTGCAAAAATCAAATGTGTGAAATCCAGGCTGTTTGAGGTAGCACTCACCTGTGTTGTGTCACGTGACTTGGTTCTGAACACATGCTGCACATTCTTTGCACTGTACTGGCCTTTCTGCTAAGCAACCTGAACACTGCCTGTCACACCTCAGTTTAGATGAGAATCGTGTACATTGTAAATTTCCTCCGAAATGTAAAGTTTTCAGCTCTTACAAAAAACATTGATATAATAATTATGGAAAATAAAGACTTATAATATTTTTGTGACATCATTCCTCAGATTTTAAGTATCAAATAAATATTATCCCCAGATTGAATTTTGTTAAAAACTGATATTTGAGTTGCTGACTTGTGCTTTAATGTTAAAAATTACTAAGTTAATTTTGGGCTGGGAATAGAATAGAATTTTCAATAATTTTCTGAAATTATTATGGCCTGAAACATACTTCTGAAATTTTGTACTTTTATTTATACAAAGAAGTGTTCTAAAATTGATGATTATAACCAAAGTATCAGTAAATTCTGAAAACATTGAAGATACTTATACTCTTTAGGATAAAACATGCACCCATGATTTAAAATTTGTCTGTATGTATGTTTATGTGTGTGGGTGCTCTACCAGCATGTATGTCAATGTACCATGTACGTATAATGCCCATGGAGCCAGAAAGGGTATCATGTTTCCCGGGACTGGAGTTAACAATCCTGTGGTTCTGGGATTGAACCCTGGTCCTCTTAAAGAGCAGCCAGTGCTCTTAACCTCTGAGCCATCTCTCCAGCCCACAAGGTTTAATTCTTTATGAAGATGAAAATATCCATATATCTCTTTAGTATGTAATTTAGCTTTTATCTTTAATAACTGGTAAACCTTTTGTGTACCAAAGTATTAAAGTTATCTTTCTTAAAAAAGATATATTTATTTTATGTGTGTGAATATTTTCTGGCATATATATGTGCAAAGAGGCTGGAAGAGGGCATGAGATATCCTGTAACTGTTAAAGATAGATGTCAACTGCTATGTGGGTATTAGGGACCAAATTCAAATCCTATGTCTGCAAGAGCAGATAACCAGTGCTCTTAATCACAGTCCCTAAAATTAACCTCTTTATTATTATCAGCAACTGATTGTACGTATATACATGTGTGTGTGTGTGTGTGTGTGTGTGTGTGTGTGTGTGTGTGTGTGGTCACATAAACCTTGTGATGCTTTGACTCATCACCATCCATTTCAAGCATTCCTGAACTCTAGACTAACACAGTGTAGTATCTCATAGAATTTTGAATACTTCATTCCTTTCTCTTCTTCCCTCTAACACTGCCGATATATATTCTTTTTGTTTTTCTCCATGTGATAAGTCATTTCAGAGTTCCCATATTGTTTCTTATGGGTTTTTAAAAATTATCTCCTAATTCAATAAGTCAGTAACACATTTACCATTAATTCTTTTATTCTTTTTAGCTCTCTTAACATATTTATAATTTTGAAGTTCTTAGGTGCCAAGTAATCTAATGTTTAAGACTTCAAAGAGACAGTTTATATTGACTGTTCTTTTCCTGTCTTGAATATGGTAACACTTTCCAATTTTCCTTTCATAGCTCATGATTTTCTTGTTGAAAGTAGTACATTTTAGGTGCTGTGTTAGAGGAGCACAGAATTCTTAGTTGTCCATCCCAGAGGCTGAGTTTATTTCGTTTGGCTTTTTAGTCACCAGGATTAATGCTCTAGTCTATCACTCTTACATCAAGTAGTTACTGACATCTCCAATTAAAATAGTCAATCCTTGGAAGCTGGAGAGATGACTCAGTAGTTAAATGTACTGTCTATTCTAACAGAGAACCCAAGTCCAACTCCTAGCACCCACAGAGTGATTCATAACTATGTGTAACACCACTTCCAAGGGTGTCTGACACCCTCTTCTGGCCTCTGAGGGCAGTGTATGCACATAGTACATAGACATACGTGCAGCAAAGCACCAACACATGTTAAATATTTTTAAATTAATCCTTCAAAGATATTTTAAGGTCAGTTATCTTGGGGTTTCCTTCACATTGATATAACTTAATGATAAGCCAATAACAGATTAGATTGTGCTTCTTAACTTGACAGTAAGGCCAGGCCAGTAGATATGCTGATGAAGGGAATACAGTAAGTACTTGGGTAGTATCATGCCTTCTTGGTCTTCCCTATGACAATGCTAGGGTACATATTCATGTGCGAGTATATAGACAACTAAAGGTCTCCAAAGTTACTTCTAAATATATGCAGCTTCCAGGATTAAAAGGTATATAAGGGAGATTATTTTCACAGTGACTGTCTTCTTTCCCCCATATTTTTCTTAAAATTTCATGTGAGCCTAATGCTCTATGTCCTGTCCCTACTAGTCACAGCTTCAAACTGTCTGAGATAATGGCTTGGGGGTCTCTAGTCAGCTTCCTCTAACTCTAAAGAGCCGCTGCTTTTTATACCAGGGCTTTTCATATTCCTTCCAGTAAAAACCTAGGTAAAGCAGTTTTGCTCAAAATTATTTCTCTCAGCTACTTTGGTACCAATGGACATCAAGGATGTTTCTCTTAATTTTCAGTGCAATAATCATATTTATGAAGATAACCCTTCTTACCCTTTGTATTAGTTTCCTAGGCTTTGCAATAACAAATTACTATGGCTTAAAATGAAAGAAAAAAAAAAGATTCTCTTACTGTTTATGAAGCCAGAAATCTGAAATCAAAACATCAGTGTGGTTAGTTTCTGCTGGAAGCTCTGAAGGAAGATCTATTCCATTCCTCTCCGCTTCTGGGAACTGCCAGCGTTCCTTAGCATGGAGCCTCTCTCTGGGGTTTGTGTGTATCACCACATAGCATATTTCCCTGTGTCTGTGGATCTGAAGGCCCTTTCCCTTTGTGTTACAAACACAGCAGTTGTTGGGAGACTATATTCTGCAAAGTATACTATTCATTACAAAGTGTCATTTGAAGATAAATATGGTCTCCTTTGTGAATCAGGTGATGTTTTATGAAGATAGGTTTGGAAATGAATGGATCAGCAAGTTGGCATTACTAACTTGACTGTTTCTGTGTTCCTTAAGGTAACTCATATCCTCCTTTTGTTATTTTATTCATGCTAGTAAGAAAAGGGCTGGCAGAACCTTGCTCCTCTCCGTTCTAACTTACATGTCTGTTTTTAATTTAGAGCCAAATAACTACCGGAGCATCCGTGGCCGGGCAGTGAATGGTAGTCAGTTGGGAAAGGACTACATCCAGCTGAAGAGCCTGCTACAGCCCATCCGGATTTACTCCAGAGCCAGCCTGTATGGCCCCAATATTGGACGGCCCAGGAAGAACGTCATTGCACTCCTCGATGGGTAGGCCAGATTCCTTAGCTGTCTTACACATTGCTTGTGAAATATAATGGGATGAAGTATTTGTGTTTTTCTGGTTATTTTCAGGATTAAGAAGATAGGAAAGTCCCTGGGAGCTCTGAGGGTACTAGTTAGTTCATATTGTTGTTGGTCCTAAGGGGCTGCAAACCCTTCAGCTCTTTGGGTCCTTTCTCTAGCGCCTTCATTGGGGACCCTGTACTCAGTTCAATGGATGGCTGTGAGCCTCTACTTCTGTATTAGTCGGGCACTGTAAGAGCCTCTCAGGAGACAGCTATATCAGGCTCCTGTCATCCAGCACTTGTTGGCATCCACAATAGTGTCTAGATTTGATGATTGAATATGGGAAGGATTCCCAGGTGGAGCAGTCTCTGAATTGTCCTTCCGTTAGTCTCTGCTCCATAGTTAGTCTCTACAACTCCTTCCATGGGTATTTTGTTCCCCCTTTTAAGAAGGAATGAAGTATCCACATTTTGGTCTTCCTTCTTCTTGAGTTTCTTGTAGTTTGTGGTTTGTACTTTGTGTATTCCAATCTTCTAGGCTAATATCCACTTATCAGAGAATGCAAACCATGTGTGTTCTTTTGTGATTGAGTTACCTCACTCAGGATGATATTCTCCAGGTCCATCCATTTCCTCAAGAATTTCATAACTTCATTGTTTTTAATAGCTGTTTAAATAATGTTTAAATGAGTAGTACTCCATTGTATAGATGTACCACATTTTCTATATCCATTCCTCTGTTGAGGGACATCTGGGTTGTTTCCAGTTTCTGGCTATTATAAATAAGGCTGCTATGAACATAGTGGAGCATATGTCCTTATTATATGTTGGAGCATCTTCTGGGTATATGCCCAGGAGTGGTATAGCTGGGTCCTTTGGTAGTACTATGTCCAATTTCCGAAGGAACCACCAAACTGATTTCCAGAGTGGTTATACCAGCTTGCAATTCCACCAGCAATGAAGGATTGTTCCTGTCTTTCTCCACAACCTTGCCAGCATCTGCTGTCACCTGAGTTTTTTATCCTAGCCATTCTGACTGGTGTTTATGGTGAGATGGGACTCATGGCTCCAGCAGCATGTGTATAGCAGAGGATGGCCAAGCCGGTCATCAGTGGGAGGAGAGGACCTAGGCCCTGTGAAGGTTCTATGCCCCAGTGTAGGGGAATGCCAGGACCAGTAAGCAGGAGGGGATGGGATGGTGAGCAGGGGGAGAGGAGAGGGAACAGGGGATTGTTTTAGTTTTGGGTTTTTTTTTATTTTATTTTATTTTATTATTTTATTTTCTTTTTCTTTCTTTCTTTCTTTTTTTTGGGGGGGGGAGGGGAACCTGGGAAAGGAGATATTGTAAATAAGAAAACATCTAATAAAAATAAATAAATAAATAAATAAACAAATAAGAAGATGGGAAAGGAATAAACGTATATTTGAAAACAGTTTTAAAAAAGAAGAAGAAAGGAAACGCTTTCTCATTGCAGTTTACTTCTAAACAGGAATTCTTTAACAAACAGTAGAACTCATTGAGGGCTTCTAGAGTTGGGAGAAAGGGGGGCGTATCTTAGACTCTGGGTTACTTGAACAGGATGCATTATTTGTAAAAGTATCATTTAGTATAGGATTTTATTGAATCATTTTATATTTTGAAAAGGTTGAAAAACATTCAACATATTTACAAGTTAAAGGAGAACTGAACTAATGCTTCAGTAGCAGACATCCTGCAGAAATATTATCACTTGCTTAATTTCAACTGATCTAACCAACATCTTTTGGGCATTGGTGCAAAGCATGTTAGGTGTTTTCTAACTTGGCTTTGGCAGTGGGCCAGCTTCAAGCTGAATAATGGATATGTGCACACAGATTGGCTCTAGCTACACAGGGTTGGAAGGCATGTTTGCAGTAAATAAAACAATTAGATTAAAGAGAGCCACAGTAGAACGAAGAAGGCTTTAGTGTGTGTGTGTGTGTGTGTGTGTGTGTGTGTGTGTGTGTGTGTATGTGTGTGTGCGTGTGTTAAATCAAGGCTCAAAGTCAAAATTTAAATAAAACAGGAATAAGAACAATGAGGTTGGGAGATTCCTATATTATGTGTAGCATTTACTCAGAGTGCAGAATAAGAATAGCCATCTTTACAGTTCAGTTTGAATGAGAGTTTCCAATGAAGTGTGTAGATCAAGCAACTACATAAATGTCACACAAGCATAAACAGAGGTGAAAAAAAAAAGAAAAATGGTGTCTCCTGAATGGCTATGTCTCTCGATGGCTCATGGGACTCATTTGTTTTCTGATCACTTCCTCTTCGTTTGAGCTTGTGAACACAGCAGACCTTTCTGAATCCCTGGGGAGGCACAGGGATTTATATGGTGACAGCACCAGCAAGGCAGAGTTCAACATTAGCCATTTTTCTCTCTACGCCACTGAATTTTTATGTAAACTGCCTTTCTTAACCTGCTCTTCTTTCCCTTTTGCCCTTCCTTGCTCAGTAGCAACTTGCTTCCTCTCTGTTGAAAATGCCATGGCCTTAGTCCCTTCTCACTAGGGGCTTCCTGCCACAGACTCTCACTGAACTCTCACACATTGCTCTCTGCATGTGTGTGGTGAGGAGTAGGACCTCATTTTTCCTGTTATATGTAGTGTATAATAGAGGCAGGGGGATTTCTGAGTTCAAGGCCAGCCTGGTCTTAAGAATGAGTTCCAGGACAGCCAGAACTATACAAAGAAACCCTGTCTCAAAAAAACAAAAAACAAAAAAAACCAAAAACAACAAAAAAAAGACCCATCATAGTGAACTTATCATATTTCACAGATCATTAAGAAAACCTAATCACATTATCCTTTAAGTATATATCGTTATTATCTTAAAGTATTCTTTTTCCTTAATGATTTGATTAATGTGTTCCCATATAACACACATGTCATGGGATTATATCAATCATTTATTCATTCTAAAGAGATTTCTTCAGCAACAACTAAGTTCTGAGTAATATGGTAGGAACTAAAAATAATAATAAACAAAACAGATGCACTCATTGCCCTTGCGGGGTATTTGCTAAGTTAGGAGAGGCACACCTTAATCAGAAGCATAACAATATGAAGAAGCGCTACATGGTTATATTAATGACCATAAGGGCTGTGGCTGAACTGAACTAGAGGAATCATGGAAACACTCCCTTAAAAAGTGTAATATAAGGAATGATGCGTGACTCCACAACATGAGAAGTAAACAGTATCGTGGTTTCTTTTGTTTATATAGTTTTAGAATTTAAAAAAAAAACATGTACAAAGACCCTGTAGATGAAGAGTGGCTAGGCTGGCTGCAATGTAGGAAGAGCGATGCAGAGTAGGAAGGGAGAGGAGTGTTCAGTCAGGCTCTGCGGGCATAAGGAAGGACTTGCTGTTCTTTCTAATTGCATGCAGAATGACAGAAGATGTTTTAAGCTGGAGAAGAAAATTATTTATTGTATGAAAAAGATGTTGTATGTACTCTGGAAAAGAGATTAGAATGAAAACAGAACACTCCACAAGAAGATCGCTGCAGTAATCCAGAGAGCATCAATGGGGCCTGAAGTGAGTGGTGGCTGTTGGCAGTCAACTCTGTAAAAAGTGGGAGTTTGCTGGGAATGCATACAAGGATGTGGTGCAGATAGTGGTTAAGTGGACAGTGTCATTTCTGAAAAGAGAAGGAAGGAATCTTCTAACTAGTCCTGGGAATAGAACAGCAACTTTTATTTCCAACCTCTGAAACTAAATATAGATGTCAAAAGTATCATTTTATAGATGTAACAAGATCAGGGTCTCTGCTAGGTGCTAGAAATATTTATTCATTTTGAATGCTAGAGATACTCATTCATTTGGAAAGGTTTTAGCACACAAACGAGATTTAAAGCCATAGTAATAGAGGAGATAAGTTAGCATACAAAAAGAAAAGACAGTTTAGGCAATAGCCTGAGGAACCTAGAGAAGTACGGTATCTAGAGAAGTAAGAAAACTGGTAAGGGAGGAAAGAAGGTATCACATGAAGAAAATAGACTTTAAATAAAGAGAGCTGTCAACTAATGGGATGAGAGAAAAGTATCCTCTGGGTTTAGCAGCATATAGATGTTTATGACCTTGAGAGAGGTCAGGGTCGTGAAAGCTCAAGGGGGCCTGCAGGGTCCAGGGTGGAGAGTAATAGATAGCAGGCAGTGATGTGGGTAAGATACTTAGAGCAACCTTTACTGCCAAGACAGCCAAAGACAGCAAGGGAGTGTGTTATCAAGGACGACTCTTTCCTTCCTTTAATACAAAATAGAGTAAAGATAGGTTTGTAGGTTAAGGTATATCCAGAGAGAAGAGAAGGGGGATGTAGCCCAATGAAGACATCCTTCAAGGTTAGAAGAAATGGAAACCAGAAGAATTGTCCTGTAGAGAACAATTCTCCCATGGTAGTAAAAGATAAGAAACATATTGTTCTGCATTGAAAGATTTAAAAAGCCATGTTTATGAGGAAAATCTGCTACCAGTTAGTGTAATTAAGGTGCTGGGTTTGTATCCATAATGCAGACACTAGTGCTTTTAAGTTAGTGTGCTGGGAATGAGTTGAGAAGCAATACAGTGGTGAAAAAGAAGGGCGTGTGCTGCTGTCTATCTGAATACGAAAGGTCCCCTCACAGTGCTAAGGTGTGAAAGGCTTGCCTCCCAGATAGTAGCCCTGCCTTAGCAAGTGCTGGAGCCATGAGGAGGTGAGGTCTAGCTAGAGGAATTAGGGCATGGGACAGTGGAGGTGGCCATCCTTAGAGAGAGGAGGTGAAGTCTAGCTAGAGGAATTAGGGCATGGGACAGTGGAGGTGGCCATCCTTAGAGAGAGGAGGTGAGGTCTAGCTAGAGGAATTAGGGCATGGGACAGTGGAGGTGACTGTCCTTAGAGAGAGGAGGTGAGGTCTAGCTAGAGGACTTAGGGCATGGGACAGTGGAGGTGGCTGTCCTTAGAGATATAGCCTGCCCTGGCCCTTTGCTCTTCCTCTGCTTCCCAGCCACTGCGGTATTCTGTTTTATATCAGGATATAAGCAATGGAGTCAACTAACCTTGGACTGAAACCATGAGCCCAAGTAAACCCTTCTTCCTTTAATCTCTTTCTCTAAGGTATTTGTCACAGCAACAGGAAATCTGACTGACAAAGCATGTGTCTGGAGGTCTGTAGTGGCAAAGGGTAGATTATACTTCCTCCATATGTACACATGAAATCTAAGCAAAAAAGACAGATGAAGTATTTTAGGGCAAGGAAAGATATTGATGAACATTTATGTTTTCGTTTATGTGCCAAATGAGGATTTACTTTTCTTAATAAATATGTATGAAATAAAAAGTGAAATAAAAGTAAAAAGAAACATCCAGAAACTTAACCAACAGAGCAGAATGGTAAGCACTGTAAAATTACCAGCTTCTAGCTCTTCCCAATCTCGGGGCTGCACAGGCACACTGTTAATAGATGTGGTCATGGTAGAGCCATCGCTTTGAGCAGTGCATCTTTATTCATTGCTTCATATGGCCTTTATTTCTGCATAATTCACATAATTGTCATTCTTAGTAAAAAATAAATTATTCCACTGCATTAATGTACCAAGCCTACCTAAGGATTCTCCCACTATTGGATATTTGGCCAGGTTCCAGTTTTTGCTTGTAATGTAGTGCAACTATAAATATCTTTATACAAATAGATTTTTAAATTTTTCTTTTGAATCATATCCTTGGGCTGTATCCAAAAGTTGAGTTGCTAGGTAAAAAAAAAATTGTATATTAATTTTTATGGCTTTATATTTGCTGCCAAATTTCTTTTCAGAATGATTTCACTAGGTGAAAGGGAGTGGTGTATTACTATATCATTTCTAAATATCAACAACAGTGAGCATTGGCAATATTATTAGTTGACTTTGTTTAAATTAATGTAGGATCATGTTGCATGCTTGTTTACATTTGAATTTTGTTAACTTCAAGAACAGCTGAATATTCTCCAACTTTCATTGTTTTGTTTCTTATTTCTCTTGTTTCTTTCTTTCTCTATTTATTTATGTTCATGTATGGGGGGATGTATGCTGGGAGGGTGGGCTGTGCCCAACAGTGAGTGAGCATGTATAGGCCAGAGGCCAACATCTGGTCTCTTCTTTTTGTGCTCTCCTCCTTGATTGGGTTTGGTTGGTTGCTTGCTTGCTTGTTTGGGGTTTAGTTTTATTATGTTGAGACAAGGTCTCAGTGAAAATGGTGGCTACCATTTCTGCTGGAGTAACTGGCCTGGGAAACTCTAGAATCTGCCTGTCTCTGCACCTTATACACAGCACTAGTATTTCAGATATGTGCCATGGTGCCCAGATTTTATGTACATATGCAGTCCAAACCTGGAACCTCATGCTTGCACGGTAAATACTTTACCAGTGCTCAGTATCCATAGCCCTGCCTTTAGTTCCCTTGTCCCAAATTTGACTAATAATTCAGTGACAAATTAATTTGTCTGCATTCAAGGCTTGTGTGTGTGTGTGTGTGTCACAAAATAACTAATACCCAAAAAGAATAGATAAAAAGAAAGAATCTAGGACTGAAATCAATGAGAGAGGAACAAACAGCACAACACTCAATAAATAAAATTAAGAGTTGGTTCTTTAAGAAAATCAACAAGATTAAAGACCTTTAGTCAGCTTTACCAAGACACAGAGAGAAGATCCAAATTAATAAAATTAAAGATGAAAAGAAAGAAGTTACAACAGTGTAGTGGTTTGAATATGCTTCACCCATGGGAAGTGACACTGTTAGGAGATGTGCACTAGGTGTGGTCTTGTTGGAGGAAGTGTGTCACTGTTGGGGTGGGCTCTGAGATCCTGTGCTCAAGATCCACCCAGTGCAGGGGAGGCAGTCTCCTGCTGGCTATGGATCAAGATAGAGGATGCTCAGTTCCTTCTCCAGCATTGTGTCTTCCTGCACACTGCCATGCTTCATGCCATGATGATAATGGACTGAACCTCTGAAGCTGTAAGCCAGCCCCAATTAAATGTTGTTCTTTATAACAGTTTCCTTGGTTTTGGTGTCTCTTCACAGCAGTGAAACCCTAACTAAGACCAATAGATACCAAGAAAATTCAGAGACTCAAAAGGACATACTTTAAAATATGGGAAGCATAAAAGAAATAGATTTGATATGTATGACCTGCCAAAGTTAACAATAAACAGTTTAAACAGACTCATAATCCCTGGTGAAATAGAAGTAAAGTCTTCCAACCAAAATAAGCTCATGGCCAGATGTATTCAATAATAATTCTACCACCAGATCTTAAAGAAGAAATAATGCCAGTACTCTTCAAATTACTCCACAAATAGAAACTGAAGAAATATTTCCTAACTCTTTTACAAGGCCAATATTACAATGATACCAAAACCACTCAAAATCCTATCAACAAAAAAGAAAATTAAAGACCAATATCCCTTATGAACATAGATGTAAAAATTCTCAAGTACTTGAAAACTGAATTTGAGAATGCATAAAGATTATTCTCCATGACCAAGTTGGCTTAATATCAGAGATTCAGATGGTTCAACATACATAAATAGATGTATCACACAATATAAACAGAATGGAAAAAAGAGATCATCTTATTATGTCTTGGACAAAGGCCAACATCCCTACATGATAAAAGTCTATGGAGGAATAGGGATGCAAAGAAAATGCCTCAACATAATAAAGGCAATCGTCAGAAATCCCATGGCTAATATCACTCTAAATGGAGGGCAACACAAAGCATTTTCACTAAAATCAGGAACAAGATAAGGATGCCTACTCTCTCCATACCTATCTAATACAGTTCTTGAAGTCTTAGCTGGAACAATAAGAAAACTGTAGGTGGTCGAGGGAATATAGATTTGGAAATGATTAAATAAGAATATCCTTATTTTTAGATGGTATGATATATATGTAAAATACTCTACAGACTCCACCAGGAAACTCCACTAGCTGATAAAGGATCTTTCAGCAAAGTAACAAAGTACAGAAGCAGCATATGAAAATTGGTGGCCTCTCTGTAGTAAAGTGACAAACTGAGAAGGAGATCAGGGAGACAGTACCTTTTACAATAGCCTCAAAACTGTGTTAGGATAACTCTAACCAAGCAAATGAAAAACCTGTATAATAAAAGGTTGAAGACATTAAAGAAAGAAACTAAAGAAGATACCAGAATATACAAAGATTCCTCATGTTTATAGTTGGTAGGATAAATATTGTGAAGTCACTAAAAGCAATCTACAGTCTCAATGTGAGTCAAAATTCCAATACAATTTTTCATGGAAATTGAATAATAATATTGATAAAACCATTTAATATTACAAAATGTTAAAATAATATTAAACTTCATATGAAAACACAAAAACCCAAGATTGCTAAAGCAATACTTTATAATAAAAGAATTGCTTGGACCCTCACCGGCCATGTTTCAAGTGGCACTACAAGGTTATAGTAATAAAAACAAAGATGGCATGAAGAAAGACATGTTGATCAATGGAATCGAATTGAAGACCCAGACACAAGAGCACACACCATAGACACCTGAGTTTTAAGGTGGAGGCTGTTGTAGTCTCAGCTTTTCCTTGGATACAGACTCAGGTTGCCAGTGAACACATTTCTTTTGAACTTCTTTGTGTCATTCACATCCATCTCCATTTATGTTTATTTTAGACCTTGTCATTTTTCTTTTTAATAATCTCTCTGTAGCTGTTCTCAGACTCTAATAATTTCACCATGTAGATTTCTGAGTCATTTTTAAGTGTGACATCTAGTCAATTCAATTTTGCTTGAAGTCTTAGGTTTTTCAGATACACTGACTCCTGGCCTTTCATGTCTCTATCTTCCTAACTTCCAATCTAGTAAACAACTGGCTCCATTATACAAACTTCCAGCAAGTATGCCAAAGTAGTCTACATTTTGGAAAATGACATACTGTTTTACTGTGTGTCCTTTTGTCTAGTGTAATCGTTTAGAAGACCATGTTATCCTCAGATCTTCTCCCACATATTTAGATCGTATTTTGGTGATCTCCTCTGACTTTGCATGACATTTTACTTTCTGCTCTAGCATTTACCAAATTAATGATAATGTGCTTGTTTAAATATTTTTCTCCCACAATAGACCATGAACTATAATCTAGATTTTGCTGCTTTATATCCTTAGAACCTAAAAATATAGTAGATATCATATGCTTATTTCAATGCTTATTGAAAAGAACAGTATCTGTCTATAAAACAAATAACACCATATATGATGTGAAAAATAGTATATATGAATTATAATTTTGAAGCCATATAGTTAGGAATTAATTATGTTGACTTTATAAATAATAATAGCTTTAATGTTGTAGATACACACCAGCTTTTAAAAACAGGAGTGTCTAGGATTGCCTCCCAGTTAGGATATGAAGTGAGTGAGGTCAAGATCAGATCCTTGTATTTGTGATGTCAGGAGTTGCAGGTTTCTCAGAAAATGGAAATACTTAAGAAAACATCTTTTTTATGGTTTTCATGTCCCTAGTCAGGACCTGGCTGGTTCTAGAGATTGTTGTTTTAAATCTAAACAAGTCAAGAATTTTTTCCAGCCTCCACCTGGTTTTCTTCTATAAATGTCTATGTATCATCTATATGATTGCAATTTATACCAATTCACTACTTTTCTTTTACCAGGCAACATATTCTTCTCATTTCAGAACTTCACTATAATTGCTTTGTTTCATATTGATCGATATGCTATGTACACACAATAGAAATCCCAGTCAAAAAAGTATTTATTATAAACATTGGTTTATTTAATAGATAAATCTATACTCATAGCTCAGAAAAAAATAACCCGATATCATTTTAAATGTAAATAAATACTCAAAAAACACAGACATAGGAAATCAATAGCATAGAAGAAAAACTAAAATGAAGAAATATAAATAATTAAACTAAGAAATTATAACTCACGATCAATACTTAAAATATTTATAATTTAGTATCCTTATATGTATATGACAAGATATGTACACTAAGCTATGTGGTAAGATATTGCATTTATAAATTAAAAACACATTTCTATGAAAAATATGTAATCAGAGCAAATAAAAACATTTAAAATATATTTTTTTCTGAAATTAAGCTTAGTAAGTATGTGGATTATATACATTAGTGACCAACTCCAAGCCACCAATAATGCATCAGTGTGTCATTAAAAGGAAAGAAGTAAAATCACTTCCACTTGGAGACACGTAGCTAGGGAGTCCAGATGGGAATCCTCCATGTCGTGCTCCCTGTGTCTTCTGTCCTCTGACTGCTTTGTATGCGCCCAAATCTATGCCTACCTGAAAGCTGTCTTAAGAATCTGCTTGTCCCTGCATCTCTGTGTTTCTGTCCCTATGTATATATGTATGACTGTTGTGTCTATGTGTGAGTGATGTCTATGGTGTGTGTGTGTGTGTGTGTGTGTGTGTGTGTGTGTGTGTGTGTGAGTGTGAGTGTGTGTGTGCTCACGCGCATATGCTGTGTATCTGCTCTAACAAAGGTTTTTTATCTGTTTCACTGACTAGCATAGAAAGCATCACATGGGAGGATGAGATACTTTACAAAAATCTTTAACAAGTTTTATGAGGGATTACATCACTGGCTCCAACTGACCATGATAAAAGATATCATTATTTCTCAACCAATATCCATAAGTAGATGCTTTCAAACTTTATGTTAGATCTTAGGAAACTGCTTTCACCTTCTGTATTTGGTGCTTTCAGCAAATGATACACGTGTATTATTCTGGGTCAGGAGCATGGAAAAGTAGTGACTTAAGATGGCAACCATGCATTATCTTAGGCCATAAAAGTTAATTGCATGGAAAATCCAAGGAAGTAAAGTTGATTGTCAGATTGTTCTCTTAAAGACTGGTTAAACAAACATTTTGATTGCACAGTAGGAGAGTCTTAGGTGACTTCAAGGTGTATAATTAACTCTGGTGCTGTGATGTTCAGCAAAAGCTCTAGTCTCCTCAAATGTTAGACATGTTCTCAGAATATTGCATTGCTGCAAATAAGGGTTAGACCATGCTAACACTTTGTCCTACTATAACAAGAAGCATAAAACTGGGGGCTGATAATGAGACATCTCCCTCCTCACAGTTCCACATACTAGACAGTCCAGGAATGAACATGGGTGCAGGATGTTTATTCTAGGATGGTGGATTGTAGTAGCACAAACACAATGAAAATGAGAAATTTAATTCTGTTAAAATTCAGAGAATTATGCCTGGTTCAGGAGCCATGCGTCTTTCACCTCCCTTCTAGTCACTACTCAGTCTCTAGAAAAATATTCTTTAAAGATATAATTTATTTGATTTCAACCAGTAACACTTTTTCTTGTCCTTCTTGTTTTATTTGACCCACAGGACCCACAGCTAATGACCCGGCTACCACCTCGCCCTATGCATTTAACATCTACTGAGCTCCCTTCTCCTTCATCCCAGCTTCACCACTGCCAGAGCTCTCTCCATCTGCTGCATGGCTGGTCTAGTCTCATCCTTTAGAGTCCTTTCTTACATAAGCTATTAGTTCATTTATAGTATCTATAACTATATTTATAGCTTGCTTACTTACCAGTTGAAGATTATAAACTGAAGGTGTAAAGAATCTCTATTGTGTTTATTTTGGCAAAATGCCTACTGCTTAGTTTCTCACATTTGTTGAGTGAGCTTATGAATGAAGAATGTAAGCTACTACCACATCATACAGTTCCCAGCAGAATAATTTAATCTTAACCTGTAGTAGATGCCAGGCCTACCTCTCTGCTCCCAAGGTCTCAGACAGCTATGGGGACATTCAAATTAGAGCAATGGGGATGTAACTAGACCAGAACTAGGAAGCAAATGCTGTCTTCTCCAAGTTTTATGTTCAGTAGTCAACAAACCAGAAATACTGATTATGTATGATTGCTGTGCATGTGTGGATGGTGATAGAAATTGCCCTGTTATTGTAACTATGCTTTTATTGTGAATATTTTGAACCCTAGGCACTTCTTAAAATTAAAATTCTTTTTCAAACAATACATTTTTATTATGTTTCCCTTCCACCAGTTCTTCCCAGACCTTCCCCATCTCTCTCTTTCTCCCTCTCTTTCTCTCCTCCCCTTTACCCCACCCACCTCGATCTGCCAAAAGCAAAAACTCAGAAAACACGAGGAAAAAACCAAAAAGACAAAAAATTGCCAAAACAAATAAATAGTCCATAAAACCAACAACAGCAAAACATGGAGTTTATTTTATGTTGGCTGGTTATACCAGTGGCATTCCATTGGAGAAAATGAAGGGTTTTTTCCTTTGCTAGCAGGTTTCACTTGAAAATACTTTCTTCACTAGAGATGGGACCCCCATCTTCTTCACTAGAGATGTCTGTAAAAGTAACTTTTATTCACCTGATTGACTAGAAAGTTAACTACTGAATAAGCTCACCCTTTCTAGTTCTTTCTGAACTCTGGCTGGCTGATTCAACTCAGCTCTTCTGGCTCAAACTCCTCTCCAAGCTGACTGATTCAAACTAGCTTCTCAGCTTCTCACTGACTTCCTTTGTTTGACCTCAAACTAATTCTGGCAATCTGTTCTAATCTTCTAACTCCCTTTTTATTATGATTACTTTTGTGTTTTTTACAATCCAACCCTTTCCCTACTTCCTGGTCCACTCTCCCACAGTTTCATCTCCCTGCCTCCAAGAGGATGCCCCACACACCCTACCACCAGGCCTCCCCACTCCCTGGGGCCTCAAGTCTCTCAAAAGTTAGGCACATCTTCTCCCACTGAGGCTAGGCTGTCCTCTGATGTACATGTGTCAGGTGTCTTGGACCAGCTCATGTATGCTGCCTGGTTGGTGGCTCAGTGTCTGAGAGATCTCAGAGGCCAGGTTAGTTGAGACTGCTGGTCTTCCTATGGGGTCACCCTCCTCCTTAGCTTGTTCCAGCCTTACCCTAATTCAACCACAGGGGTCTCCAGCTTCAGTTCATTGGTTATGTGTGAATATCTGCATCTGTCTCAGTCTGCTGCTTGTTGGGTCTCTCAGAGGACAGCCATGCTAGGCTCCTGTCTGTAAGCAGACCATAGCATCAGTAATATTGCCAGGCCTTGAAGCCTTCCCTTGAGATGGACCCCAAGT
The DNA here is from genome assembly GCF_008632895.1 of Mastomys coucha. NCBI lineage: Eukaryota > Metazoa > Chordata > Mammalia > Rodentia > Muridae > Mastomys > Mastomys coucha. The sequence goes on along the minus strand of NW_022196904.1, from coordinate 174,130,226 downwards.
TGGGCCAGTCACTGGACTGCTTTTCCCCTCAGTCTCTTCTCCATTTTCATTCCTGCAATTCTTTTAGACAGGAGCAATTCTGGCTTCTGACTCCTTATTTTCTGGCTTTAACTGCCTCTGCTGACCTTCACTGAAGTCCATGAACTCACAAATGAACAAACTCGACTCCACTGTACTCATTACACTGACTCCCAACTGACTCAACTCCCAACTCACTGACAACTGAACTTTCTCTCTCCCTCTGCTGCTCTTAAATAGCTTTTCTTCTGAGAGTTTAGTGTATTCTATCTCTGATTCATTCTGTCAAATGTTTCCCTGATTCATCAGTTTGTCTGCCTCTCAATTAGACAATTGAGTGTGTACTGAATGATTCCAACCAGAGGGATTAAAGGCATGTGACCTGTCTGCATTTGAGCTGGATGACACAGACTAGGTCTTTGGATGTGATTCCTTGTCAGAGCAACCATGTTGCCAGATGAAAATTTCTCTATACATGTACATTTCCCCCCTCTCAGTGCTGGGATCCCATCTGGCATGAACCTGTGAAGGCCTTGTGGGTGCTGCCCCAGTCTCTGTATATGGCATCAGTCCTGTTGGATCTGTTTCCTTGGAGTCATCCCTACCTCTGGCTCCTGTGATTTTTCTGCCTCCTCTTCACATAGGTCCCCGAGTCCTGAGGGAGGGTGGTAAAGATTCTTCAGTCATGAGGGCTCCAAAGTCTCCTACTTTGTGTGCATTGTACAGATGTAGGTCTCTGTGTCCGTTCCCACTGCAAGAAGAAGCTTTTCTGGCCTGGGTTGAGGAAGACACTGATCTGTGAGCATCGCAGTGTGTTGTTAGGAGTCATTTGATTGCTGTGTTCCTTTAACAGAATAATAGCATTAGGTTTTCCCTTAGGCTCATGATCTATCTAGTCTCAGGTTCTTGGCATAAAACAAAATACATTGAACCATTTTCTTTAACTTAAAATTTAATTTTGGTCTTCTGATTGTAACTTGAGGCCATGGGGGCAGAGACTTCTATGCTGTTTAGGAGTAGTCAATTTTTCAAATGTGTCATAAGCAGAGAATGCAAGCAGAGAAAAAAAGACAACATTGGATATTTATTTATTGTCACATCCATTATGACATAAGTCATCTCAAAAAGTGGCAGGAATTCTTTCTGAGGTACCTTTCAGCTCTAATGTTTTTCAAACTTGAAGATACTTTGTTTAGCACAAAGCAAAAACTTTTCCCAACTAGTTTTTATTTTGTAGCGTAAAACCTTGGGATTTCTCTTGTGCAGGTCAGTGCAGAAGAATGGTAGAGAGTACATTTTGAAGTCAGGGGAGAACTGAATATCTACTGACTCATCAAGCTAAGGACTCATTTAATCTCTCCAATTCGTAGAGTAGGACTATGACCTATGCCTTGGCCTTTCATAAAAATCCAAATGAGGGATGAATTTAAACTGCGAAGCACAGTTCCTGGCATGTGTTGGCACCCAAAGAAATGACAACCATGGTGGTTGAGAGCAGATGCATTTTAAAGATGAAAAGGACAATTTTCATCCTTGGGACTTGGTACATAGGACCTAGGTTCCTAGGCATTAGGTAGTTGAGTGAGGAGTAAAAATCTGAAGACAAGCTCGATAATGCCACGTTGGTATGGTGAGGCTGAGCCCAGCTCAGTCTCTGCCTTGAAGACTTCCTTCCGCCACATTCTTTCTTGGAGCAGAAGATGCACAGCTGGGGACTGTTTGGTGTAATTATTACAGTGTCGTTCCTAATAATTGTCCTGTTTTATTTCAAATGTGAAAGCATTATGTGGCTTCACCAAACTAGAGGAGGACATACGAGATTAATGTATTTCTTACTTAGTAAGAAAAGAATTTACCTCTTTTTGCCTCTAGAGAGAAAGCCAGCTTGTTCGGTGCTCATTGACAGGGAAGCACCGGCTACTGCTCCCGACACTGTCTGCTCCCTAGCTGACAACTATGCTAATGGCCCATAACTCTAACTTCTCTCTGCTGTCTTTTAAGAAAGCACTTCTCTCCTAGCTAGAGAAGGAGCTTGGTTGCTTACCCGAGCTCAGGCTTATGAGTTCCTGCTGTTAGGAAAGATGCATTTCTAGACCTGTAGCCTTGGAGAAGTCAGCACATGTCCATAGACTAGGAAGCAGAGATGGCAAGAAACAAGTCAGGCTAGAATGCTGCCTGCCACCTTCTTCAACTGGCGCCGCCTTCCAAACTAGCACCACCAATAGGAGCCAAGTGTTCAAGCAGGAGCTTGTGAGGGAAATTTCACATGTAAACCATAAAACCTGCCAGCTTCCTACATCAGCTGCATCTTCAGCGATTATGAAGATTATATAGCATGGTTCTGATTTGTATTATTTTAGAGTCACTATTGAAAATAGTGGATTTTATGATGGTATTTCATACTTTTTATTATATGCTTTGGTTATATTGTCCCCTAGCCCCCCCCCCCTTGTCTCCATCCTCAGCTGTGTGATGTGCCCTCCCTCCTCCCAGATAGTCTCACTTCTATGTTCAGGTCTTTAAATGAGAAGAAACATGTAATGTTTATGTTTTGTATTCTAATTTATTTCAGTTACCTTGATGATGTTCCATCTATTTTCCTGTACAAGAGATACGGTTTGGTCTTCTTTAAAGAGGACTAGTAAAATTAATTTCATTGTGTATATACCACCCTTTCTCTACCCACCCATCTGTTTTGGGTATCTAGGGTGGTTCCGTGATTGGTTATTGTAGAAAGCCACAGCAAACACAGTTATGCTGGTGTCTTAGATTACTGACCTAAACATAGGTGTGCTCACTGAGGTTCCCATACGTATACACCAGGAGTGGCATTTCTTGTGATGGTTTGGTTGTGTGTGTGTGTGTGGGTGTGTGTGTGTGTGTGTGTGTGTGTGTAAATTTCTTGAAAGCTTTCATAATGGTTTCTTTGATGTTTATACTAATGTATATCCCTACCAGTAGTATTTGGTTCCTTCTCTTCTCCTTCCATTCTTGCCACAATGAGTGCCGCCCTTGGCTTTCCCTCACCCAACCCCTTTCTATGAGACAGTTTCTCACACTGTGTTTCAAACTGTCCTGAAACTCACTGTACAGCTTAGGCTGGCCTTGATCTCCTGGCAGTTCTCCTGGATTGGTATGTTTGCTTGTTTTCTTAAGGCCTACTATTCCAGCAGGGTTGACATGGAAATCTCAGTACACATTTGGTTTGCCTTTCCCTGATGACTTAAAACATTGACTTTTCATCTCTTTGTTGATGATTTGTACTCCTCTGAGAACATGTCTGTCCAGTGTGTTACACATATATGGACTTGAGGGTTTATGGATTTGAGGCTTAATGATGATTAATTCTTAGAGCTCTTCATTCCAGTTTCCAACCAATTGGACATTAGGTTTTCAGTATTCCCTGATGATTTCCTCAATATCATTGGTTTCTGTTGTATGCTTAGCAAATGCTCAGTTTCCATTTTTATCCCACAGCTTCTCTTTCTTGAAGCCTGATTCTTAAACTCTAGCTCAGATTTGCCAAACCAGAATGTGTGGAGATAGAACACCAATATTGTCCTTTCAAAAATTCAAAAAAATTATTTTTTTAAAAATAATTATTTTTTTAATTTTATGTATGTGAGTACACTGTCGCTGTCTTCAGAATACCAGAACAGGGTATCAGATCCCATTACAGATGGCTGTAACCCACCATGTGGTTGCTGGGAATTGAACTCAGGACCTCTGGAAGAGCAGTTAGTACCCCTAACTGCTGAGCCATCTCTCCAGTCCCAAAGAGTTCTTGATACTCCAAAATGTGAGAATCACCACCATGTACAAGCAGAGAAGTATTTTTATTGATGAAGAAATAGACATGTACAAATGTTAAGGTAACAGGCCATAACGAGGAAAAGGGCACTCATAGCTATTGAGTGCCTACACTATACTATCCAGTGCCCTTGTTTCATTTCCTGCTAACCCTCACATCTTTGTGGGATAGGTGCTATTCTCTCCATGTGAAATGATCCAAGGAAGTGCGCATAGCTAATGACAGTACCAGGATTCAAAACAGAAGCCTATTTTACTCCTGAATCCAATGGGTTTCTACCCTGTGGCGCCATTTTCCTGAATTTTCATTTTCAACCAAGGATGCTATAAACAGTCAAGGATATAAGATACAAGCTCCTCACTTGGGCCCACAGTAATTGCTCTCTCTCACCCTGCCTCTTACCACAGCCTCAGCTCCTGGAAATTTTCCTTCTTCTATGAAATTCATAATCATATCCTGATGTGTACTTCTTCCTTCCTCAGCCAGGACAAGTCATGTAGAGTCAGTTAAAGCCCGCTGTGCTTGACTCCAAGTCTGTATAGGCTCCTCAGCAGCACTGTGGATTGCCAAGACGTGCCAAGACATGCCAAGCAGAATATTCCTCTCGCCAGCCCCTTTCTCTTCTAGCCAGAACCTTCCAGATGTATTTCAACATTTTCCCTCACAGCCGGTGCTCTCCCAGCTTTATTATTCTCTTACATGTGCTTCATTCTTGTCTCAGACACGTCCTAAAATCTCTGATTTTTTCAACCCCACCCCCCTCCACTGGAGCAAATTGGCTTTATCTTGAGGGCCAGTTACAGGTAACAAATGCTTGGCGATCTATCTTGAGAAAGGTTCTCAGCCAGTGTGCAGACAGGTGGTAATGTATTGTGGTCTATTCCCAGCATCTGCTGTGGACTCAGGAAAAGCAGCAGCACAAGGAAGACTGCAGACCTGCTCCCTGCGCGCTGCAATAAGAATCGGGTTTAATCCTGCTCTCTGAGGATTACATGGGTAGTCTTGCGCAGTTTCTTCATTTGTCAAAGAAAGGGATAATGCCACCACCCCCCTCAGTTGATGGCTGCTTGGGAGGAAGCCAGGTTTTCTTTGGGGATGAAAGCCCAATAGGCTGCCTGTGCTTCATGGGATGACCCTAAACTCATGCACAAACTGGCAACACTATGTGGTAGATTTAAAAAGTTAGAAGGGGAAAGTGCTCAGTGGAGTATGGAAGGACTTGAGGAGGGAGTAGGGGTGGATTTGATCAAAACACACTTTATACATTAAAAAATTCTCAGATAATACATTAAAATGATAATAAAATATGTGAACCACTTAACAAATGTGTATCAATCACCAAATGTTAGTTTATGTTTTCCTGCATTTATTCAAGACCATAATTACATTAAATATGAGTGTAACTTTTATCCTAAAGAGGGATGGGCTGGAGAGTCTCACCCATTTCAGACCCTGTGTATAAAGGCTGTGTCAACTACCTTGAGGGATGTATAAGGGTCGAAGAGAGGTGTAATATAGAGACCTCCACAACTGTTCAGCTTGCTGTTTTCTACCATCACTGAATTGATGGAGAGAGATACAATAGAAGCAGAGAGGGAGAGAGAGGGAGACGAAAGAAGCCCTGAGGGAGAGAGGAAGCCACACACTCATAGAGGAGAGAGGGGCAAAGGAGGCTATGGTGGCAGCATCAGGAGAGGAGGGGGAAGGGGAGTAGGAAAGAAATCAATAGTTTGTTTGTCCTACCCAGTACCCATAGTCAGCCCAGGAAGACATTAAGTGGCAGGCCAAATGAAGACACCCGGAATTTCCATCAGTTTACAGGTCAACTTGACTTAGTAATAGAGAATTGTTCTCTCAAGTTTTTCCTGGGCCTTTTGGTATCACTGTTAACACCTTATTTGTGTTCTGACAGAATCAGTGGTTCTTTTTGTAGACAAGGTAGGTGGGGCTTCTGTCCTCTTTCTATTGAAGTGTGCACTCATTTATATAACCGATTCTCCTTGCTCCTGGGAAATAAAATCCAGAAACAAGTTTCTAAGGCTGTGCATTATAGTCTGGAATCAGACATCAGACCTTAAAGATCAGGAACAAAAATGAACCTATTGTAAGTGAGAGTTGTAATCTCCAGAAATGGCTCCACAGTATCAGACACATCATATGTACAGGTAGATGACAAAGGGAAGGTCTCCCAGGTTCAGAGTCTCCCTGAGGAAGAAAGGACTCTCACACTGAAAGGGGGTTTTCCCCATAGCAGCAGATTAACTCGCTCGCAAGGGAAAGACACTCAGACACCAAAGTGTCCACCTAGTCCTGGCCAATGATTTCCTCTCATCCAGGACCCTGTTCTCCTCCCACAATACCTTCTGATGACTAGAGGTCATGCGAAAGTGGGCACTTCTCCTCCAAGGTCATATTGCAGACTTCAAGCCTCACAACCGGGACTGGAAACATACAACTTGGGAAAAACTGGACTTTCTCTCCTGTCAGTACTCACATCCTGGGTAACCTGTAACCTATATTGGAAGCTTCGGCTGGTGCTAGAGCCTTCCATTGCTTCTCTGTGTGCACGTCGTCAGCCCCTCTGTAGCATCACGGCCACTGAGCGCTGCGTAGCTCTGGTAAAAATGTTCATTTGTGTGCTTCAAACCTGTTTCTGAGACAGAGGCAGAAGGAAGGAGCAGAAAAATCTGTGATGAACCAAAGTTATGGTTTTTTGGGACACATTGTCTTCCACAGTGACAGTATAGACATACAGCAGACATGATATAGATACCAAGTACATGTGGAAAGCCCTCATCTTCAAGCACAGGGCATGGAGGCAGAGCAAGCCTCAGACCTGTGAACTGCTGGATTTGTTCTTGGGATTTTGTATACGCCACTTCCCTTATGCTACTTCTGTTGTTAATTTTCCTTTTCCTGGTGGATTTTAAAACAGTGTTATTCAAAGGCTTCTGAAAACAAAGTATTTGAACCTATGATAAGTATTTTTAACCTTTCTCAAAAAAGAAGACTGTCTTTGGCCATATAGTAAAACAAAACAAAACAAAAAACCCATAGGGTATTCAGCATTATTCATAAACTTATTTTCCTCTCCAGAAGAAGTGTAGAAATACATACATATGCTTTGTCTCATCAATTTACCAAGAAGAACAAAAGAAAATATAGTTTATAACAACTTTCACATGTTCACTAATATTGTTTCCTCAGATTTAGCCACAACTTTACTGTTGCTTCAATATGCTAAGAAATTGTTGGAAATAACAAATGTTTGGGGATTAAGATAGTTTAAAGAGTGTAATGAAACTAAACTATATTTAAGTATTTTTATATCTTCTACAAAATAGTGTATTAGGTAAGAGTCTGACTTTAATTTCTATTTCAAAAGAAATAAAACAAATCATGTGGCATTATTCTAAATGCTTTTCACATGGTAAATTCTTGTTAAGTTATTATATTTTATACTTTTTAAAAGTCTCTTCTATTCCTTAAGATTTTTCTTACTAATTCCTGAATTAGGAATGTTTAAATCATCACTGAGTTTGAGATATACACTAATCCATGATAGAACAAATAGATGCCTCTTTATTATTCCAGTTTATCTTAATTTTCTTGGCTTCTTTCAGGCAAAAGACTGAATGACTTTGTAAAGCTTCAAAAATATCTACTGGGCCTTTTGTATTAAAATTCTCTAAGTACATAAGCTAGTGTATGTAATTGTTTCCTTTTCAAGATCACCATAGGATGGCTTTTTTCTGCGGAGGGTGGTTTTGTTTTGTTTTACTATATTTGGTTTTAAGATATTTGTCTTAGTTAGGTTTTTACTGATGTGAATAGACACTATGGCCAAAGCAACTCTTATAAAGACAACATTTAATTTGGAGTGCCTAACTGATTCAGAGGTTCGGTCTATTATCAAGGCGGGAGCATGGCAGCATCCAGGAATAGTTGAAGCTGGAGAAGCGGAGAGTTCTACACCTTCATCCATAGGCAGACAGGGGAAGAATGGCTCCTATGTGGCTAGGAGGAGGGTCTCATTGCCCACCTCCACAGTGACACACATCACTAATAGTGTCACAAGGCCACATCTTCTAATAGTGCCATTCACTGGGCCAGGCATATACAAACCACCACATTCCACTCCCATCCCCCCCTTAGATTTGTTCAAACACATGAGTCTATGGGGGCCATATCTAAACATAGCATAATAAAAATGCATTTAATCCAACTTTCAAAGTCCTCATAGTCTATAGCAGACTCAACCATGTTAAAAGTCCAAATTTCAAAGTCTCTTCTGAGATCCATCCAATCACTTAACTGTAATCCCCAAAGCAAGGCAGGAAACCAGCTGGGCAAACTCCAAACTGCATCTCCATGTCTGATGTCAAAGCGGTCTTCAGATCTCCAACTCCCTTTTCATCTTTGTTGACTGCAACAAACTTCTTTCTCCTGGGCTGGTTCTACTCCATGAGCAGCTTTCCTCAGCAGATAGCCCAAGGATCTGGCATCTTTAACATCTTGGAGTCTCCAAGTTAACTTTAACTTCATAGCTTCTTGTTCCAATGTCTGGGATCCACATACACTCTTCTGGGCTCCTCCAAAGTGCTTGTGTCTCTCCTCCAGCTCTGTCCCCTCTAGCACTTAAGGCTCTGGTTGACTCCATTTCACTGCTGCTGATATTCTTGGTGGTTTTCCCACAGTCCTGGCATCTCCAATACACTGAGGTCTTCTGCTGCAACTAGGCTTCACCAGTAGCCTCTCATAGGCTCACTTCATGGTGCCAAACCTCAACTTCTTGCATGACCCCTTCATACCTTCAAACCCAGCACCACCTGGGTGATTCTTACACATTACCAAGTCTATCTGCAGCACTTCCTTTGCTTCTTTATTACTTGAACCATACATTTTATATTTTTCCTTTCTAAGCTTGCTATGCTAGTTCAAAGTGCTCTTCACAAGACTTAACCAGAAAACAAAGTCTGTGTTGGGCTCTTTTGAGACCTCCTTTGCCAATGCAATTAATATAAATCTCTTTACCTTACCCCAAGTACACTCTTCAAAGAAGGGCAAAAAGCAGCCCTATTCTTCATCAAAACATCACAAGAACAGTCTCTTGGCCACATACTCAAATTCTTCTCCTCCGAAACCTCTAAAACCAGGCTTCCATAGTTCAAATCCCCCTCAGCAGCAGAGTCTTCCACATTCCCACTAGGATGGCCAGGTAAGCCCCACTTAAAGCATCCCACTGCTTTCAGAATCCAAAGGCCCAAATCCACATTCTTCTAAACAAAGCCCTATCAGAACAATACTCCAGTCTCTTGTTCCAACTTCTGTGAGAGTTTTACTGCTCTGAACTGACACTATGACCAAGGCAACTCTTGTAAGGACAATATTTAATTGGGGCTGGTTTACAGGTTCAGTGGTTCAGTCCATTACCATCAAGGTGGGAGGATGGCAGCACCTGGGAAGGCATGGCATAGGAGGAGCTGAGAGTTCAACAACTTGTTCTGAAGGTAAACAGAAGACTGGCTTCCAGGGAACTAGAATGAGGGTCTTAAAGTCCATGCCCACAGTGACAAACTTTCTCCAACAAGGCCACACCTACTCAAACAAAGCCATACCTCTTAATAGTGCCACTCCCTGGGCCAAGTATATTCAAGATACCATTAATATTTCTCTGTAAATTATCTAAATATCATATCTCATATTTTATGGTTATATAGATTATTGACATTGTTTTAAATGTCTCAAACTTTATAGCTTCCCATTCTTCATATAATGTTAATGTTAATGTTTGATTAATAATGATTTATTGAAGGATTTATTGACATATTTAGCAGAACAAATGCATATGCAGGTCTCTAAAATGAAGCTATCATGAAGAGTTGGTTTCTAGTTTTGATCATAGAAAACTGCCTATCCTTTTAATCAACTTTCTAGGGCCTTTTGGTCAAGCAAGATATTTTTGTCCTAATTTTCTTGTGACTACACAGCTTCTACGCTCAATGACTGTTTACTTCTAATTCTTCAATGTATCTTCAATAAGATTAGAAAGTCCTGTTAGAAATATCTCACTAGTGTTACAATTAAAACTTCCATAGCCTCTCTTGCTCTACCATACTAACCATGTTTCATTGTCACAATTCAAAGCTTCTCATCCCCCTGCAGTAGACTCCTGCTAACCCACTCCCACCAGTACCTTTCACACTGAACTACAGCCAGAGTAATCTTCCTAAAAGCCAAATCTGACTCTGACATGTCTTTTAGTCTAAACATAGGATAAACTGAGCAGCTATTTGTGAAGGATACACTGGCATGTTCCATAGCCATGCTAGCAGCTGCTCACACAGACACGAATGGGATTTGGATGAGCATCTTACTGTTAGGACAAGGATCAGATGATTATAATAGGCCACTTGCTAGAGCCCTGACCAGCCTGACCTCCTGCCATTCCCTCACCTGTTTCTTGGCATCCAGCTACACTGGACCCTAAAAACAGCTTGTCTTGTTCGCACCTACCATAAGCCAGGTTGTTCCTCATAGCACAAGCTAGATCCTCCTTCTGTGTACTATTCAGAGCTGTATGTGATATGAATCTATTTTCTACTCATGTCCCTTCTAACACCATAGAGAGCAGAGCTAGCTGGTCTCTCAACTATGACCCTGTAGGCAGTTAAGTTGGTACTGGTGTGGCACAGAGTAACTTTGGTAGTTAACTGTGTACATTTCTGTCTTCTGGGGTCCACTGTATTTGTCCTGGGACTAGGCACTGACTGGATCACCTTTTGATGTGCACATTCAGCACATTTTCTTGCAAATAAATACTAAAGAGCTTACATTATTTTTTAGGAAAAAAAACCAGAAATATAAAGAAGGTATTTAAGCCTGATATGTTTTCTAATAAATATGATTGTATTCTCTCAACATAAAATTCAACTTTTTCTTTTCCATTTTAGAGTTTTACTATACTACTCAGCTCTAGTGAAAATAGCTTAGGAGCCTCACAGGGTTTCAGAAATTGGGTCGGATTTGGAATCAGACTTTGGTCTCAGTCCATGCTGGCTGTGTGAATTTGAACTCAAACACCACTTATAAGATGAGGCCTCTGGACTTAGGTAGGAGTATCTCCATAATTGTCTTCTCCCAGAGAGTGTGCAATCTACACATACAAGAAGCAGACAACAGTTCATAAGAGCATGTCAGTTTCATCATGGTTATAGGATTTTGAAGACAGCTTTTAAAAGACTATTATTATTTCAGAGATGATAGAAATTATTTTGGAGGAGTAAATTCTTTGCAAATGTATGTTTAAATCTTTGTTTCTTTTCTTTTAAAAAATGAATAATGTTTACATGTAAGACTGTCTAGATTTTCTGACTTTTTACTCTATCCTGAAGGAAAGATAAAGAGTTCCATCTCCCTCCCTTTATCTGTAAGCCATCGACTCCTCCATTGGTTGGATTACATATGCAGCAGAAGTAGCCTTGTGGATTCTCAGTCATTTTCTTTGACCCTGTAGTCTTTCATTTTTCTTTTTCTGCATTTTGACATATGCTTACTGTATGCTTATTGACTTAGGAAGCACATACCATGGTGGAAGGGACCAACTACATAAACATTTCTGTCTGTCCTTCGAATTCTGAAAGGGAAGTGCTAAACGCAGAGCAGGGAAGCAAGGAGGGTGGACCACCCTGCCACACTGGAAGGCCTTCCTGCTGGTGAAGTGAGGTGAAGCAGCATAACCCACATAGAGTCAGCTGTGTGGGGAATCTGAAAAGTCTGCCTTTCTACCAGTGAGGAAGCTACACATCATCTGTAAAAAGATGTCCTCAACATCCTCATCACCAAACAAAGCAATGCTAAGAAATCTAGTCTCTCAGTACTCAGAAAATGCCAAATATCTACCAACCACATTGACATTTTGAGTCAACCCATCCAACTAATTCTGTTCTGGATTGTATAATATTATATTTTTTTGTCATCTTGCTCCCAGACTGTAGAGTGATACTACAGAAAGAAAAGCAAAAACATAAAGACAAAATCAAGCTAAGACCACAGTAGTGGTTGCTGCTTCCTCCAACTGTCCCTCTTGCCCTGCTGGATATGACCTTCTCCCTTCTTCCCTTATTTCTTTATAGACCTCTCTTTTTGGCTAATCAACATCCCTGGTTTCCATGTTTGTTGTACAGGTAGATTGAGTCCTTTCTCAGCATCTCGGCAAACCAGAACCTTTTGATCTGCTCACAGCACCCTTCCTTGCTCATCAGTCTGTCTAGAGAGACTCTGCTAGGATATAAGTTATTGTACACATTGTAGCCTGTAGCACCTGTGAATCACAAATGCACCCTGCTCTCCTTGGTTCTTCTGAACCTACACAGCTCACACAGGTCAGTGAGCAATTGCTGTAAACTGTGCCCAGAACCAGGCCTCCCTCTACTTTAGAGCTGGGCGTACTGATGGAGGATCCTTAGCTCAGCTGCTCCAGAAGTGGATAAATTACTCTTCGTGGTGCTCACGTTTCTGCCCATCGTGTTTCACATAGATGTGGCAGCTTTGCATTGGAGCATATTTGATAGGGCTTTGCAGATGTATAAATAAATTGGATTTTCCCATGCTTTCCCCAGGGAGCTAGGCCTGCAGTTTCCAAAGGCATCATTGTGGTACCGTCCTTGGGAGACAGCACTGTTTCCCAGCTGAGATCTTTGCAGACTAGAGAACAGCATGTTTGAATCACACAGAATCAATGTGAGAACTGTCAGGCATGGGCTTGGGAGACAGATACAGGAAAGTGCTCTACTGGGAGCTTGATTTCCATTGCTGGGGCTACTGGTTCCCTGAGAAAGTATATCAGTATGTGCATTGGCCCAATGTATTTCTTGCTTTATCTTATTTTAGCTGTGGAGATGGTTATTTTAAATCACACCATCTTTTCTTTCTCTATTCGTACAGATTCATGAAGGTGGCAGGAAGCACAGTGGATGCAGTTACCTGGCAACAGTAGGTATTCATCATTTTTTATCTCACTTATTATCGGCAGCTGTGAAATGGAATATAATTAGTTGTCACCAAGTTCACAGCTGACATTTCACAAACTACCCTTTATCTTTCAAGAAAAATTAAAATCACCTCTAAAGCTGTTATTAGAACATATGTTGTCTGATGTGCTATGACTTTATGTTATTTTCAAAACCATAACCCTCCCCTCAATACTGACAATTTGGAAATCTCGCCTATTAATGTACACTCTTAAATTAATCTGTCAGGGATGAAGGGTAATGGAGATGAAGTGTGACACCGTTTCCCTACAGGCCTTCCCTTGGAAATGAATTTCCCTGTTTAAGAGAGGAGACAGTTTTGAGTGTTCAATATATCATGTGAACATAGAAATATGGTATATTACCAGATGTGGTTTTAATTAGTGCCAAGAAATTTGATAATATAAACCAGGTTAAAAAGAGAAAAAATTAAGAAAATTTTATTATTTAGAAATTTTATTTATTTAGAAAAATTATTACTACAGAAATGAAGCAGCTGTGGGAAAAGGGATAAGCCTCAACACTCCAAGAAGAAGCTCATGTTGTCAAGTCCTGTCACCTCAAGTGCAGCTCACCTTGTGAGGGTAGCTGTCTAGTGAGAGTATCTGTCCAGTGTGAGAGTAGCTGTCTAGTATGAAAGTAGCTGTCTGATGTGAGGGTAGCTGTCTAGTGTGACGTGGCTGTCTAGTGTGACGGTGGCTGTCTAGTGTGACGGTGGCTGTCTAGTGTGACGGTGGCTGTCCAGTGTGAGGGTAGCCGTCTAGTGTGTGCAGGGGTGTTGAATTCTGGAATCCTTTCTGCTGAGCAGCTTCTCAGTCACTTGTCAGGATGATGCAGCTCAGATGCGCCCCTCACTCCCCTGTCTGTCCCCTGTGTTATATGATGCAGCTCAGATGTGCCCCTCACTCCCCTGTCTATCCCCCGTGTTATATGATGCAGCTCAGATGCGCCCCTCACTCCCCTGTCTGTCCCTGTGTTATATGATGCAGCTCAGATGCGCCCCTCACTCCCCTGTCTATCCCCTGTGTTATATGATGCAGCTCAGATGCGCCCCTCACTCCCCTGTCTGTCCCCTGTGTTATATGATGCAGCTCAGATGCGCCCCTTACTCCCCTGTCTGTCCCCTGTGTTATATGAGTCCATTGTGGGACAATGAAAGTGTGAAAGGAGGGCTGGAGAGATGGCTCAGTGGTTAAGGGCATTGACTGTTCTTCCAAAGGTCCTAAGTTCAATTCCCAGCAACCACATGGTTGCTCACAACATCACAACCATGTAGTGGGGTCTGATGCCCTCTTCTGGTGTTTCTGAAGATAAAATAAAAGTGTGTCCTCATAAAATAAATAAATAAATCTTTTTTTAAAAAGTCTGAAAGGGAAGTAGATAGAATATTTATTAAAGTATCCAGAAAGGACTTTGAGGGTATTGGTAATCAAGAACCCAAATCACTATGAGAACTATTTTAGCCTATATTCATACCCAGTTTATCTAAACAAGAAGTTTCAAGACTTTTTCCCCTAGAAATTCTTGTCCTCCATCGTGGGTTTTGTTTCGAGTCATGAGCTAAGTCTCCCAGCTTGCCCTTTATACTCACCCCTTTGTTATGAAAGTGAACGCCAAACTCTCTTCCCTGACCTTTGATTTCCTATCTGTTCTGGGTTGACTGAGACATGTTTCCCAGATGTTAATGTACTTAAGCACTTGGTTCTCAGTTCATGCCACAGTTTGGGAAAGTTATGGAACCTTTGCGGAGTAGAGCCTTGCTGGAGGAAGTCCATCACTGGGGCAGGCTTGAGGGTTTATAGCTTTTCCCATTTCCTGTTCTTTCCACACACACACACACACACACACACACACCCCAGCCCCTAGCCTGTCATCCCTCTATCTCTCCCTTCCTCCTACTGTGTGCAGATGACGTGACCATGCAGCTTTCTGGTTTACTGCCCTGTGTTCTCCTGATTGTTCTCAGTCTTCCTACCATGATGAACTCTACACTTCTGAACTGTGATCCAGGGTAGGCCCTTTCCTCTCCTAACATGCTCTTGGTCACAGTACTTTTTTCTCAGCTACAGAGAGCAGTAATGAGCACACTACCTCCTGATGTCAGTTGCCGTTATTCGACCATAACTTGACTGTATTTACTCTCTTCTGCACACTGGAGGTTTTCTGTCCCTGAAGATCCCTGCGCATGTGTGCCTCAGTGCTTCCCTTGTGTGCCTTCCTTGTGTGCCTTTCTTGTGTGCCTTCCTGTGTACCTTCCTTGTGTGCCTTCCTTGTGTGCCTTTCTTGTGTGTCTTCCTTGTGTACCTTCCTTGTGTGCCTTCCTTGTGTGCCTTTCTTGTGTGTCTTCCTTGTGTACCTTCCTTGTGTGCCTTGCTTGTGCGCCTTGCTTGTGTGCTTTCCTTGTACATCTTCCTTGTGCATCTTCCTTGTGCACCTTCCTTCTGTGCCTTCCTTGTGTGCCTTCCTTGTGTGGCCTTCCTTGTGCACCTTCTTTGTGCGCCTTCCTTGTGTACCTTCCTCGTGTGCCTTCCTTGTGTACCTTCCTCGTGCACCTTCCTTGTGTACCTTCCTCGTGTGCCTTCCTCGTGTGCCTTCCTTGTGTGTCTTCCTTGTGCGCCTTCCTTGTGTGTCTTCCTTGTGTGTCTTCCTTGTGTGCCTTCCTTGTGTGTCTTCCTTGTGTGCCTTCCTTGTGTGCCTTCCTTGTGTGTCTTCCTTGTGTGTCTTCCTTGTGTGTCTTCCTTGTGCGCCTTCCTTGTGTGTCTTCCTTGTGTGTCTTCCTTGTGTACCTTCCTTGTGTGTCTTCCTTGCTTGTCTTCCTTGTGCGCCTTCCTTGTGCGTCTCAGAGCCTTTCTACACGCTGTTCCTTTGTCTTCTCTCCACCTTTCATCTGTCTGACTCTTTGTCATCGTTTGAGTTTTAACCTTCATACCATCTCCTTAGAGAAACCTCCCTTTATGATTTTACTATCCATAGGTCGTCCTCTTTTGTTCTTTTTCTTACTCATTTTATATAATACTTAAAATAATCTATAACATCTTTTCATAATTTGTTTTTACCTTTTTGTATTTTTTCATGTTAAAAGGTGTTTATTCAATTCATGAAGTACTTATTTAGATAATTGTTTATTATGCATTAACTATTGAAATAATAGTGGGCACAATGATGATGATGATGATGGTGGTGGTGGTGATGAACTAGAGACTCTTCTTGAATATTATATTTGGCCAGGCCTGATCTATGTGTCTAAATTGCTCCCAAATTTGCTGTGTTTTAAGGGCCAAAATATTCAATTTAATCTATTCACTATATAGACACCCAGCAATGTTTATACTGATATTAAATGCAAATTCCAGGCACAGTGGTATAGCTTATATTCAAATACTTTAAAAGCAAACAGACACTTGGTATACTTCTGAAAGGGGTGGAAACTAGAGGTTAGATACTAAATTCTTGATGAAAGTGAATAGTAATGGATGAAAGGCATATTTCTGTGACTTTGCTGGTAGTCACTTAATCCACATTTCACAAAGGAGCCAAAATGGAAGCAGAAATACATGGTCATATCATACGGAGGAATCAGAGGCTGGAAGAAGCTCAAGGGGAAAGTTCCAGAAGTGCATGTAAACTTCCTTCCAGTCTCTGGTCCCTGCAATGCATGTGCTCACTGTGAGATCCAAAGAACCAAGTGCAAAACCAGCTGAAAACCCAAAACTGTCAAAATAAAAATGTCAGGGTGAAGGCGTGTGTTCTTTTAGATTTAGCACACATAAATTATAATAAAACAATATGTTTGTCATGATCCGGATATTAGAATTGACTGACAACTATTTCAAAGTAGTTATTGTAAATATTCGGAGGTAAGGGGGAAATGTCCACACTAAATGGTCACATGGGGAAATGCCTGTGCATTTTTTTCCAGTTCTTAAAATCTATTTGGAACATTAAACATGGTAGAAGTAGAAAAAAGTCTCTTATGAAGTCCTCTATGAAAGGAAATTGTAACAGGCTCCTGATTAGACAGAAACCATTCCATCTCCAAGGGAGAATATGCAGTATAACTGTGGCTTCATAGAATGAATTGGGTAGTGTTCCTTCTGTTTCTATTTTGTGGAATAGTTTGAAGAGTATTGGTACTAGGTCTTCTTTGAAGGTCTGATAGAATTCTGCACTAAACCCATCTGGTCCCGGGCTTTTTTTTAGGTTGGGAGATTTTAATGACTGCTTCTATTTCTTTAGGAGTTATGAGACTGTTTAGATAGTTTATATGATCCTGGTTTAACTTAGGTATTTGATATCTGTCTACAAAATGTTCTATTTCACCCATATTTTCCAATTTTTTTGAATACAGGTTTTTGTAGTAGGATCTGATGATTTTTTTTTAATTTCCTCAGTTTCTATTGTTATATCTCCCTTTTTGTTCCTGATTTTGTTAATTTGGATACTGTCTCTGTGCCCTCTAGTTAGTCTGGCAGAGGGTTCATCTATCTTGTTGATTTTCTCAAAGAATCAGCTCCTGGTTTTGTTTTCTCTGGTGTTAGCTGATCTTGATGTCTCTGACTGTGGCTTGTTCCTCCTGCAAGCCTGTGTGTCAGTACTCCTGGGAGACCAGTTCTTTCAGGGAGGAATTTGGGTATGGAGAGCTGTGGCACGGGGTCAGCTCCGGGGTGCAGAGGAAAACCTGACGTGTCCTGTCCCCAGCTGTCCTTTGGTTCCTGTGTCCTGATGGCTCTGGGCGGGTCCCTCTTGGGCTAGGAATTTGAACAGAAGTGATGGTCTTACCTGTGCTCACAGGTGTGTCGGCACTCCTGGGAGACCAGCTCTTTCCTGGTGGTAATTGGGTATGGAGAGCTGTGGCACAGGGTCAGTTCCGGGTGCAGACAGAAACTGGAAGGATTCTGTCCCAGGCTTCTCCTCGGTTCCTGTGTCCTGGTGGGTCCCTCAGAGCAGAAGTGGTGGTCTTACCTGTGCTCACAGGCTTGTCAGCACTCCTGGGAGACCCACTCTCTCCCAGTGATATTTAGATATGGAGTGCTGTGGCACAGGATCAGCTCCGGACACTGTGGAGCCGCCACTGCACTGTAAACCAAACCATGAAATCTTTGTGACACTGTTCTATGCTCTGCTTCTACACCATCAACTGTAAACTTCCACACAGAAAATATATAATGTTAGTCTTTCTTTGCCTGACTTTCGTCACTCAATATATGTCCCCAGGCTCAGATATGTTGTTACAAATGATAGGAATTTGTTATTTATAATGGCTACATAATACTCCATCAGGAAAAAAATGTTTTTTAAAAATGCAAATGACATAAAGGTGATTTTGATTATTAAAGGATGCAAATCACTAGGTTTTCAGACAGAAAGACACTAATAATGTCAGAGACATTAATATTTATTATATTATTATTCAAAAAGAACAAAGGGTACTGGAAACCACAGAGTTTTAGTTAAATAAAAAACATTATTTTCCCTCTTTATTTTTTTAAAGCCAGATGAAAGCTAATTTGTGGATTATATTGTGTGATTTACTATATGTGTGGCTATAAAATATGTATGACAATACCTCCACAAGCATAAGGAAAATGGGCGTCATGTAGAAGTTGTGACATTTTTTTGCATGGATAAGTATGGTACTGACTTTATGAAGACTGACATGCACAGTGAAAGTTCATTCTTAAAGGATTCACTTTTAAAATACTGGACACTATCATAAAGAAATAAAAGCGGAATACTAAGAAATAGTGATTTAATTTTGAAAAATCATGTAAAGAGGAAAATAATGACAATTAAATAGAGAAAATAAAAATAAATGGGAGAGTCGGAAATTAAACAGAAATTGTAAGCCTAACCATACTGAAATCAATAATTATATCAGGTATAATTGTTGTAAATTGTATGTATAATTAAAGTAAGGATACTTAGATTGAATGGCATAGAAGACCTAAATATTTTGCCTACAGGAGATACATTTGAAGGTCTTTGGACCATGCTGAGTTGATTTTGTAAATGGTGAGAGACACTGGGTCTAGTTTACTGTATTATATGTATGTGGATATCTATTTTTCCTAACATCATTTGTTGAAGAGGCTATCTTTTCTCCAATATATGTTTTTGACACATATGCCAAAAATTAGATGGTTGTAGCTATATGTAAGTTCTAGGTCCTCTGTGTCCACCCTGGTCTCTGTCTAGGTCCTCTGTGTCCACCCTGGTCCCTGTCTAGGTCCTCTGTGTCCACCCTGGTCTCTGTCTAGGTCCTCTGTGTTCTTCCTGGCCTCTGTCTAAGTCCTCTGTGCTCTCCATGGTCTCTGTCCGGGTCCTCTGTGTTCTCCATGGTCTCTGTGTCTAGATGCTCTGTGTCCACCCTGGTCTCTGTCTAGGTCCTCTGTGTTCTCCCTGGTCTCTGTGTCTAGGTCCTCTGTATTCTCCCTGGTCTCTATGTCTAGGTCCTCTGTGTCCACCCTGGTTTCTGTCTAGGTCCTCTGTGTTCTCCCTGGTCTCTGTGTCTAGGTCCTCTGTATTCTCCCTGGTCTCTATGTCTAGGTCCTCTGTGTTCTCCCTGGTCTCTGTGTCTAGGTCCTCTGTGTTCTCCCTGGTCTCTGTCTAGGTCCTCTGTGTTCTCCCTGGTCTCTGTCTAGGTCCTCTGTGTTCTCCCTGGTCTCTGTGTCTAGGTCCTCTGTGTTCTCCCTGGTCTCTGCCTAGGTCCTCTGTGTTCTCCCTGGTCTCTGTGTCTAGGTCCTCTGTGTTCTTCCTGGTCTCTGTCTAGGTCCTCTGTGTTCTCCCTGGTCTCTGTCTGGGTCCTCTGTGTTCTCCCTGGTCTCTGTGTCTAGATGCTCTGTGTTCTCCCTGGTCTCTGTCTAGGTCCTCTGTGTTCTCCCTGGTCTCTGTCTAGGTCCTCTGTGTTCTCCCTGGTCTCTGTCTAGGTCCTCTGTGTTCTTCCTGGTCTCTATGTCTGCCATAGGACTTGTTGGTCAGAAGTCCTGGGATATCTCCATTCCTTCATGCTGTAGTAGCATTTGAAATCAATTGTGATGCCCCAAGCATTATTGCTCCTGATTGGGATCGTTTTGTCTTTTTTACTTTGTTGCATCTATATGAAGTATGGACTGTTGTCTAGTTGTGTGGGTATTTCACTGGGATTTTGATAAGACTGTGTTCAATTTGCAGGCCATTTTTGATAGTCAGTTTTCACAATATTAATTCTGTCAGTCCACCATGAGCTTGAGAGGAAACTCTAAAAGAGCTAGAAGAAAACACTTCAAAACATGGTCATAGACAAGGCTTTTCTAAACAGGACTCCAGTAGTCTAGGAAACCTTTGCAAGATCTGACAAATGGGCTTGCATGAAATTTAAAACCTTCTGCACAACAAAGGAGAGAGAGAACAGAATGAGTAAACAGAGGCCAGGGTAGGAGAGTGCCTTTGTTACCTACACATCTGACCAGGGGTTGAGATCTAGAATGTATGAAGAACTAAATGATTTAAATTCAAAAACACATATCCAAATAATTCAATCAATAAGTGGACAAGTAAAATGAACAATGCTTCTCAAGTGACAACGTATGCGCAACCAGTAGGTACATGAAGAAGGCCTGCATCCTCAGCCACCAGGGACACACACATCAAAAGCACTTTGAGATTTCATTTCACTCTTGTCAGAATGCCTATCAGTAAAGCCAAACTGAGGCACACTGGAGCAGAGCTCGGGTGATCCCAGTAAGAGTACAACCTGAGGCACACTGGAGCAGAGCTCGGTGATCCCAGTAAGAGTACAACCTGAGGCACACTGGAGCAGAGCTCCGGTGGTCCTGGTAAGAGTACAACCTGAGGCACACTGGAGCAGAGCTCGGGTGGTCCTGGTAAGAGTAC
>NW_022196904.1:174083723-174109480 GCF_008632895.1 Mastomys coucha | reverse complement strand
AGGCACACTGGAGCAGAGCTCGGGTGGTCCTGGTAAGAGTACAACCTGAGGCACACTGGAGCAGAGCTTGGGGTAGTCCTGGTAAGAGTACAGCCTGAGGCACACTGGAGCAGAGCTCGGGTGGTCCTGGTAAGAGTACAGCCTGAGGCACACTGGAGCAGAGCTCGGGGTGGTCCTGGTAAGAGTACAACCTGAGGCACACTGGAGCAGAGCTCGGGTGGTCCTGGTAAGAGTACAACCTGAGGCACACTGGAGCAGAGCTCGGGTGGTCCTGGTAAAAGTACAAACAGTCTGGAGGTTTCGCTAAAAGTTAAGATCACTGTTGCTTTTCATACACTCTTGTTGTTTTACCCTCCTTCTGTGTTTACCTCCCTCCTTAGAGCCCCCCTTTCCCGTTTCCTCTATCAGATCACTTGCATCCTGCTATTCTCTTTACCTCTCTCCGCATTCTCAATTTACCCTCTTCTCCTCCCTAAAGAGACCACCTTTCCAGTTTCCTGATCAGACCACATGGAGCCCTGTCAATTCTCCTCTCTGTTGCTCCCCAACCCCTTATTCTGGAAATGGACCTGTTAACTTTTCCTGGTTTCTGCAGTTACTTCAGGATAAGGATTTGTGCTCACACCTGAATATTTGGAGCTAGGAGCTGCCAATGAGGGAGAACACATGACATTTGTCTTTCTGGGTCTTAGGCACATTACTCAATGTGATCTTTTCTCGTTCTGTCCATTTATCTACCAAGTTCATTATTTCATTTTTTACAGCTGAATAATATTCCATAATACATACATATATGTGTATATATGAATGGATAATGACATGTGGTTCATGTATATGCAGATATTGTCATCTTTAATTCATTGGTTGAAAGATATTCCATTTCTTAGTTATTGTGAGTAAAGCAAGAGTGATTATGGCTGAACTGTGTATCTGTGGGCTAGGGTGTGGAGTCCTTTGGCAAATGCCAAGGAGTCGTATAGATGGGACATATGGGAGACTTAATTTTAGCTTTTTGAGAATTCACCACACTAATTTCCATATTGATTACATCAATTTGAAATCCCACAGATTATATTTCTGATGACATAAATATTAGTAATACAATGCCTATAAGATGTAACTTTGGAAATTAACGCATTTAAAGATCATCTATAGCTTAAAAAAATATGAAAGTATAGCAATCATAGGTTACTATGAAAATACATTATATCAAAATGATACTCAGCAAGAGCCGAAGTCTGTGACCTGCCAGGCTTATTGTAAAGAGAGGAAACACTGTCAATCAGTAATTTTTCTTGTCATCTGAAGAAGCTAAAAAGGAACAAACAGCCTGAAGTAAAAGTAATAGAGGTATGCCGGGCAGTGGTGGCGCACGCCTTTAATCCCAGCACTTGGGAGGCAGAGGCAGGCGGATTTCTGAGTTCGAGGCCAGCCTGGTCTACAGAGTGAGTTCCAGGACAGCCAGAGCTACACAGAGAAACCCAGTCTTGAAAAACCAAAAAAAAAAAAAAAAAAAAAAAAAAAAAAAAAGTAATAGAGGTGTAACAGAGAAAGCAGCTTCACAGACCTCAAGCCACTGTTAGGTCAAAGCAAAGCCTGACTCAGAACAAGGACAAAGGACATTCACGTCACCTCAGTTACACAGTACAGGATAGAGTTTATAAGTCAGAATGACTACAGTCTCTGAGGAAGGAAAGGGCCACAGCTTAATGATGGCAACGGTCTGCATCTTGAGAGGAATTTGAGTTACATAGGAGTATGCATTTGTCCAAGTTCACCAAATGATATAATGAAGATGAACTCCAGCTAATTGTATACCTGATGACATTTAGAATAAAGTTTACAAACTGCAATTTATTTTGAAAAAAAAAACTTAGAACATAAAACAGGTCAGTGAGTGCGTAGAGAAATAGACAGACTGATAGGTATATGAAAACATAAACACAGCAAAACGTTAACTATAGCACTCGTGTGGTGGATGTATGATGTATACTATATAATGCTTATCTGTAGGGTTAAAAAGGTTCTTTTCAAATATTGAAGAGGTTCATACCTCAATGGCATAAAGTTGAATATAAAAAGACCAAAAAAATCACCAATGGGTCAATAGTATCAGGCCTTCGATGTATGGAGTATAAAAAGACCAAAAAAGTCACCAATGGGTCAATAGTATCAGGCCTTCTATCACCCATGGGTCAATAGTATCAGGCCTTCTATCACCCATGGGTCAATAGTATCAGGCCTTCTATCACCCATGGGTCAATGGTATCAGGCCTTCTATCACCCATGGGTCAATGGTATCAGGCCTTCGATGTATGGAGTATGCAGGCTCTTTTTTGCTCATTTTTACTTTTCTGTAATATCTAATGTTTTATGATAAGTATGGAATACATTTTCCTCATATTAAAGAAATCATCAGTGCCCAATTCCATCATTTATACCCTAATTTCCCTGCTCCAGAAGCATAGCTTACCTGCCTTAATTCTTAATTTTCATATTTCTTAGTAACAGTCTGAAAAAACTATCTTGACTTTCCCCCAATTCCCTTAATCAGTTACTATGGAAGACAAGAATTTAGTTCTCTCATGCCTCTGGCTTCAAATGACTTTGTTAGATCAAAATTCATTGTTCACATTGTTACTATTAATTTTAAAGTTAATTTAGTTTGCATGAGAGAGAGAGGGGGGTGGTCTGTGCATGCATGTGTGTGCAGTGTTCATGTACAGTCTAGAGAAAGGTGTCAGGTACCCTCCTCTATCATTATTCCTTTGAGGCAGGATCTCTCTCTCTTTCTCTCTGTCTCTGATTCTGTCTCTGTCTCTGTTGGTCTCTCAGTCTCTCTCTCTCTCTCTCTTTCTCTCTCTCTCTGTGTGTGTGTGTGTGTGTGTGTGTGTGTGTGTTTGTGTGTGTGTGTGTGTGTGTGTGTGTATATGTGTGTGTGTGTGTACCTAGAACTCATACTTTTGGTGGGCTAGGCTGGCAGCAAGCAAGCCACATGGATCCTCCTGTCTCTGCCCTCCCTTACTGGAGTTACAGTGGTGTGAAAGGTCCCACCCAGCTTGTTACTTAGAGCTGTGATCTTAAAGCTCAGAGAGTGGAAGTGATCACTTAGCCATTTCTCCAGCCTCATACTATGTAAATTTCATTCATAGATCAGATTTATGGTATTCTTTGATTAGTTTTTCACAAGTTTTTGTTTCCCTCTGTGTTAATAACCACCTTTTCCTTTATTTACTAACTTCTTCATAATCTACCATTAATTTCCTTTAAAACTCTACAACAGTGGTAAATTTATGTAAATGCAGACACTTTGGGTAGCAGTCGGATTTGTGTCCTCAGAGATCTGCTCCTTGAGCCATCTCTCCTGTTCCCATCTGGACCAGTTGGTCTTGTTGCTTCCCGAACAGCTGTTGTCCTAGGATCACCCTTCACCACATCCTCGGGGTTGTCCTTGACGTTTTTACTTATTGGGTAAATAAAGGCCTTCTTTGAGGTTTACTCCCTCCACTTAGTGTATCATTTCTCCCAGAAACTTAGGGAGAGATAACTGAGAACCTTGCCTTGAGGTTTGCTTTTCTATTTAGGTGCCCATGGCTGTCCCTGAGAATGCACACACACCCACTCTCCATCTCACTCCAGCTTTCATTGTAACTGTTGAAAAATCCAATACCTTTAAAATTCTCCAAGCCTTTCATTTACATGATGTTTATCTCTCTCAATAATTTTAGCATCCCCCTGTCCCGAGGGGTCTTCTATGTGACCCTCCCTTTATTCTGTCCAGTTAGTATATAGTAGACACTCTGTCTGAAATCCACACCCTCAGTTTAAGAAGACTTATTGAGAACATTTTTCTTTGATAAGAATCCTCCCATTTGAAGATAGTCCCTTCTGGGGCTATTACTCGTCAGGTATTGACAGTCGTCAAGTTGTACTCTGGTCTTTACATATCTCTCTGCTTTATTCTTACTTCTGTTTTCTTATAGCTCCCCTTTACCATCTACATTTTCTGTTGAAATTTGTACTTCTATAATGTCCATTCTGAAAGCCCTCTGTCACTCAGAATAGCCCCTTCAGAACACCTTTCCTTCTTGCTAGATAGATTGTCTCTTATTTCCTCTCCAAGGATATCAATTTTAGGTTCTGTATTTCTACTGCTTCCAAAACCCCATTTCTGCTACCAGAAACCCTTTCCTATGGGTCCTCATCCTGTTTCTGGCCATGCTGTCATCAGTTTGTGGGCTCTTTTCCTTCTGCCTTGACGTCGTTTTCTCTGCTCAGCACTGCTTTCCTTCCCCATGCATGCTCTCCTGCATCCTTCGGTAATGCTGCAACCTCTTTCCTTCCCTTTTCTCCTTTAGTTTCATTTCTAACTTTAGAATTAAAGCTCCCTTCTCCCAAATTCCTGATCATTTTGAGTTTCTAGTTTTGTTTGTAAGAACCGATTGCATTTTTTTTCTTCAACCAATGAAAGTCTGTACAGGAAATTCCAGCCAGTGCATCAGACTTCTTACCATTCTTACCGGTTGCTCTTCTAATTGTGGTTCCAGAGAAGAGTTCTCTACTGTTCGAACTTTAAGCTGAGTCTGCTCACGTGGGAGGAAAGGAGAGGGGTGTTTGCTTTCGTGTTTAGAAGCTGGCATTGTAGTTGTGATTGCTCTCCACCTCCCCAGGGCTTGATGTCCTGACCCAGCTCCACCTCTGTTGTTCTACTTTTCTGGAAATGAGGCAGCTCCCCAACCACCCAGGGAAATGATTCATCTACTCATTCATCGCAGGACACCACTCACTCCTGACAACTATTAAATCTTCCACATTTTTTATATAAAAATCAGATTTATACTGACTTGCTATGCTAGAGCTATAACAAATTTTAAATTATTTAATAATAAACTTATTACATTTTAAGACATATTTTTGTAGAAATTTACATTATTTTTCAAAATCAGGAAAATTACTTAGAAAAAAAGCACTTAGTTTATATTGTTGCATCTCTTAACATCTGACTTAATTAAATAGATGCATTGTTTTAGTTGAAGACTACAAAGAAAATTTTGTTTCATTAAAGAGATTGGTTGAAAGAGGAAGGAATTTTAGAATATCATTTTCCAGATAAAAGTAGAATGCATTAAGAGATAGTTTCTTCAAAGTTATTTACAATATAAATACATTGTATTGAATGTGAAACTATGCAAGTGACCTTCTCACACCCTGGTCCATAGATTGCACAGGTCTTGAGCTTTGCAAAGATCTCTTATTCATGGGTAATGCTGTAATGGCCTGAATTAATCAATTGAAAAATATTGCTTCACTGAGTTATGAGCTATATAAATCTTTCAACTGTTGACATATTTCATTATAAAGTATCAAAATCTCAAACTCACTAGTACCACCAGTGACCTATTATAAGTCTGAAAGCAGTTAAGTCATACAAAAAAGAGTTAGTCCTTTAGATGACAATTCTCTAAATGTTTTACTGTGAAGGGAGATCTGATTCCCGATCAGATGATTCTGAGAGTAGGTAAAGATTGAGAATGCTACTTCTCCAAAGCCTCCTAATTGTGGATAGTAACCACTGGAAGTTAAAACTTCATAGAGTCACTCATAGTGTGTTTGCTTGTTAGAAATGCAAATATTCAGGCCCTATTATAGTATATTAGTCAAGGTTCTCTAGACTAATAGAACTT
This sequence comes from Mastomys coucha, assembly GCF_008632895.1. Classification (NCBI taxonomy): domain Eukaryota; kingdom Metazoa; phylum Chordata; class Mammalia; order Rodentia; family Muridae; genus Mastomys; species Mastomys coucha. The sequence continues at coordinate 174,103,796 of NW_022196904.1, read as the reverse complement.
ATAAAATGAATTTCTCTGTATGTATATGTGTGTGTATGCACACACACACTCAAAGAGGATTATTAGAATGACTTATAGGCTGTGGCCCAGCTAGTCCAAATATGGCTGCCTATGAACAAAAACTCTAAGAATCCAGTAGTTGCTCAGTCCACGAGATTGGATGTCTTAGCTGATCTTTAGTATACACTGGAATCCCAAAGAAGGTAGGTTCTAATGCCTGTGAAGGAATGAACTGTCTAGCAGTGCAAGAGCAAGCAGACAAGGAGCAAAAGCTGCTGCTGCTTCCTCTTCCTCTTCCTCCTCCTCCTCCTCCTCCTCCTCCTCTTCCTCTTCCTCTTCCTCCTCCTCCTCCTTCTCTTCCTCCTCCTCCTCTTCCTCCTCCTCCTTCTCCTCCTCCTCCTTCTCTTCCTCCTCCTCCTCCTTTTCTCTTCTTCTATGTCTTTATATAACCTTCCAGCAGAGGTGGAACCCAGATTAGATCTGCATTAAAGATGTGTCTTCCTGCCTCAAAGATCTAGGTTAGAAGTAGATCTTCTTACTTCAGATTAAGCAGAAATTCCTCACAGATGTGTCCTCTATTTTTGGGTTTTAGTTAACTCCAAATGTAGCCAAGTTGACCACCAAGAATAACCATCACCCAGAAAATAAGAAACCTTGAAACTCTAGGTGCTTCTGGTATACATGAAAGTTTGGGAACCACTGTAAGATAAGAAAGCAGTCTGTATTTGATGTCTAAGAATACATTTGTCACCAAAGTTTTGTCACATAACTTAATACAGAGGATTATGTTCTATGGTAGAAAAAAAATCTAGGATATTGTCCTGGTAGAAAAAAAATCTAGGATATTGTCCTGGCAATTGGCTTTTAGACAATTCCTACTCTTGAATGTCAAGATCATAGCTTGAAGTCATTTAATTTTTAGTAACTTTTTCTCATATAAAAGTTGGCATTTTCCTGTCCTTGACTTTGGTCTGTTATGATATACATCAACCTTGACTCCTGCTGTGGCAGAGAAATGAAACATGACAGCTTATGCTACAGCTGGAGGTCCAAAGAATGCATTTTATAATTTGACGTTTTGTTAGATTTAAAAGAATATAAATGAACATTTGAAAACTTCATTGCCAGAACAACTATGAATTTACCCCAGTATAAATAAATGTGAGTAAAATAGATCCGAGAACAGCATTAATTCATGAGCATTTATGCAGTCAATGGGATATTAGAATGTCTTGCTAAACAAAGACTTTGCATAAAAGAAAAAGGTAAAGAAATTTGTCATGTAGATAACCAATTTCAGAGCAAAAATGCTAACAAACTACAGATCTTATTTAGCAAAAAAATTGAAAAGTACTTAAGAAAGCGACTCACGGAGATCTTAAAACATACTTATACACTCTTTTGGAAGCAATGGACCTTTAGGATTGTGCATCATGGTTTGGTAGAAATAACAAAGCCTTTGAAGTAAAATAGACCTGATAAATCCCTCTGATCCTTGGTAGACTTAGGAGAAAAGTAAATCCTTCAAAGCTCGCTTTCCTCATCTCTAAATTGGGGTCAATATGTGCCTCAACAATCGCTATGAAGGTGAGAAATAACACTGAGCACTTGGTCCGGCGCATGCATTGTATTGACCCCTCATCAAATGTGAGCTCCCTGCAATTTCTGGTCTTTTATAATCTCTGTATTTATGAAATTATCTTGCTATAGAATATGGATATATTTATTTCATGTTTATTTCTGACCATGCTAATAACACTCTATGAGTGTATCAAAACTCATTCTTGTAGGCTTCTCAGCCTCAGGACGTTACTGAGTGATTCTGTAGGGTAATTCTGTTATACTTTTATTAATTCATTAAAAATGTTATTTTTGAGTACCTGCTATGTGCAGGTTCTGTGGTAAATGCTATGGATAAGCGGTGAAGCAAAAGCTCTTTGCCATGGAAAGCTTAGAAGTCTTCCAGTTAGTGGTGAAGTTACCCCTCGAGTGATCACTTGTGCAAAGCAATGCTTCTTCTCTTTCCTCTGGAAGGACCGCTAGAAACTTCGTCAACTAAGTAAGAACTAGAAGAGAAAGAAAATTCTTTTAGGCACCACCAGAAAGACAGATCACTACTTCGAAAGACACCTGCAGATGATTTTAACGGAGAGAATACCCAGTGAAGAACTGTTAAGAGCATGCAAAGAGAAAAAGGGAAGGGTGGGGGGAGAATAGGGAAGACAAGGAGGGAAGCCGATTGCAGTATTTAGGGATTGGTCTGATCCCTAGAAGCCGAGATATGAACCAGCATAGAAAAAAATGAGTGAGTGAATTATCGAAGCAAATACATTGGAAACCGTGTTTCTGGCAGAGGGAACACCTAGATTAAAGTGTGAGAAGGAACTGGGTCCTAGGTGTCTTAATAATTCTTCCTATCCAGGATTGTAATGATGCCAACTGGGAGAATGGTGAAAACATTTGTCAGTGTGCTTATAATTACAAGTGTTTAATGAGGCTAGTTTATAATTATTATCATAATAGAAGTCACATTTCTAAATATTCTTTAAGTTCCAGGGTCTCTAAAAATGATCCATATAGCATATTCATGCAATGATAACTTTTTTAAATTGCTGCTTTCTTCCATATGTAATAGATTTTAAACAATTACTTGAAGTGGAAAATGTGTTTATTGAGATTGGGTATGGCACAATAGTGATGAATGATGTGCTTAATGTACAAGGCACTGCAAAAATAAAGAAATAAAATGGGCTTTAGCAAAATAATATCTAATGAAATCCAAGTAAAACCTGGAGTTCAGTTAATAATAATTGTGTGTGTGTGTGATTTTATAAATATAGAATTTCTGAATCATTTCCCTTGTAAAGAGCCATGAAAATGTACAAGCTATGCTGTATTAAGGATGTTTATAAGACCGAATAGAGGGTGTGACTAGTGTTCCATATCTTCAGTTGCTTTATCAAGTTCTCATTGGTCTTTACATAAAAGGCTTCTGTTTTTAGTTTACTTTCTATTGTTATAAACACTGATTAAAATCAATTTGGAAAATAATGAGTTTATTTGGCTTACATTTCTCAATCATACTCTATCATTGAGTGAAGCCAAGAAAGGAATTCAAGCAAAGCAGGAACATGGAGTCAGGAACTGAAACAAAGACCAGAGAGGAGCGCTGCTTACTGCTTGCTCCCCGTGATGTGCTCAACTTGTCTTCTTATACCATCCAGGGCTGGCACCACCTTCAAGGCCCTATGCCCTCCTACATGAGTCATTAATCAAGAATGTCTCACATACTTGTGTACAAACAATCTGATGGAAGCCTTTTCTCAACTGACACACACTCTTGCCAGATGTTTGTGTCAAGATGACAAAACAAACAAAAAGCATAATTGATGTATTGTCAACTTTACATACCAATAATCACTATTAAACCATACTCTTTCCTTTCTTCTTTATCCCCAACAAGTTGTGCTAATATTATAGTATGAGCAAAGTTTAACTTTAAAAGTCCAACAATTAAAAAAAAATAAAACACTTAAAAAGTTCAGTCTCAGCTGGGCAGTGGTGGCACACACCTTTAATCCCAGCACTTGGGAGGCAGAGGCAGGTGGATTTCTGAGTTCAAGGCCAACCTGGTCTACAGAGTGAGTTCCAGGACAGCCAGGGCTATACAGAGAAACCCTGTCTCAAAACAAAACAAAACAAAACAAAACAAAAATTCAGTCTCTTTAAAATATCCAAAGTCTTATACCCATGGGTTCCTATAAAGGAAAAGAAAACAAATAGCTTGTTGTTAGTCCTGGAGGGAAGAACTAGGAGACAGTTATAATCTGAACAAAGCAAAACCAAATCCAACAATGTTAAATGAAACTGCGTACCTCTAGATCCTGAATCTAGGCACTACCATTTAAAGAACACACAGCTCATCTCATGGGTCCAGTCCAGCTCCACCCAGCAGCAGCTGCAGCCTTTGATAGCCCTCCCCAAGTCTTGGTAACTCCAATATGCTGGGGTCACCTCCACTAATGGCATCGTGGCCTCCATTTAGGGACTCTAAGTGTCTGCCACACAGTGCCAAACCTCTTTATGATCCCTTCAGTCTTGGAAAATTCCACTGCTACTAAGGCTGCACCTTCGCCAGTGGCCTCTCCTAACTTTCAGTGGTGTCAAGCTCAATTGCTCTCAATGAACCCTTCAATTCTGCAGCTCTCATGACACCCAAACCAGTATTACCTGGGAGATTCTTGCACACCACCAATGCAGCTGTCAGCATGAAAGGAGTCGCTTCTTTAGCCCACTTTGGACCACAACATCGTGCTGAGCCTAGGGAAATACTCCCTCATGCTCTCACCTCAGTTATGCCAGCTCCTCCCTTTCCCTTCAGAAAAGAGCAGGCCTCATGGGGATATCAACCAAACACAGCATAACAAGTTACAATATGATTAAAAGCAAACCCTCATGTCAAGACTGGGTGAGGCAACCCAGTAAGAGTAAAAGTATCTCAAGAGCAGGCCAAAGAGTCAGCAGCTCCCCTGCTTCCACTGTTAGGAGTCTGTCTTAGTCAGTGTGCTGCTGCTGTGAACAGACACCATGACCAAGACAAGTCTTATAAAAGACAACATTTAATTGGGGCTGGCTTACAGGTTCACAGGCCCAGTCCATTATCATCAACACAGAATTATGGCAGCATCCAGGCAGGCATGGTACAAGAGGAGCTGAGAGTTCTACATCTTCATCTGAAGACTGCTAGCAGAATACTGGCTTCCAGACAGCTATGGTGATGGTCTTAAAGCCCACACCCACAGTGACACACCTACTCCAACAAAGCCACACCTACTCCATCAGGGTCACACCTTCTAATAGCGCCACTCCCTGGGCCAAGCATATACAGACCATCACAGAGTCCCACAAAAAAACCCAAGCTACACAACCACAGCATGTGTGTACAGGACCTAGCATAGTCCCATGCAGGCTCCATGGTTGCTGCTTCAATCTCTGAGAGCCCCTATGAGCCCTGCTCAGTTAATTCTGTAGGCTGTGTTCTTCTGGTGTCTTCTACCCCTCTGTCTGTAACAGCATTCCTCTCTCTCTTCTATGGGGTTCCCTGAGCTCTGGCAGTGGGTATCTGCATTGGCTCCTCAGTTGCTGGGTGAAGCCTCTCTGGTGATGTCTGGGCTAGGCACTGATCTGAGTATAACAGAATATCATTAGGAAGCATTCTTTTACTGTTTTTTTTTTTTTTTTTGTCATTAGTTTCTTCTCAAAGACAGCTAATTTCTCAGTCAGCGCTAACCAACATCGTATGTCCCAATAAAGGAAAAGTTTACCTCAGTGGTTTTAGTCTCTTCCTAACTAGAGATGACTCCTGACCAGAAACCACAGATTCTTAATACGAAATACCACTGGCATGGCTCTGATGGAGGTTTTCAGCCTCCCTCGCACTTCCTCTGGGACTTCACAAGCTAGGTCTCCATCCTGTGCACTGCTTTCATCTTTCCACGTCCCCACAACTGCTCCATGAGCTCTGGGTATTCAATGGAGTGTCTGTGACAGAGTTCCAAACTCCAACAGCCCCCCCCCCCAAAAAAAGCATGGTCGAGTGTGTCGCAGAGATACCCAATGCTGGTACTGATCCTGCATGCAGAATCGCTGTTATGGATAATAGATTGTTGAAAACGAGGTAAGAGCTAGCATTAACTCAGAGCTCTCTGTGCACCAGTACTGCTGTGGCTCCTTATAAATGTAAACTTGGGAAGCTCTTCTGACCTTGTGCCAAAGGGAAGTCCAAAGCAGCAGCATTGACGTCACCTAGGAGTTTTCGAAACGGAAGCCTCAGTCCCTACTCCAGTCCTTACGAATTAGAATGTGCATCTAATAGTACACTCAGATGTTTCATGCATACACACGAGTCCCAGGAGTGCTGCACTAAAAAGCAAAGCTCATTAACACCAATTTTCCCTAGACAAGTAAACATCGAAAAGAGTGCATCGTCTGAGGTGTGTCTGCAACACACTTGACCATGATTGCCCACCATTTAACTAATGCTTTTCCCCACAGAGCAGAAGCCATTGCTCTTCCCACTCACCATTGCCCCCACTAGTTACTTTGAAGAAGCGTACTTCATAACCTATTTTCTAGAAAAAAAAAATAATAAAAGTAATCATTCAGCTTCCACTTGAAATTTTCACTTCAAAAGCATTTGCCCCAATAGAAATGCTAAATTTCCATGCCTGGTCTATAACAATGACCCTGGAAGGTTCCAGCTGACTTTCTGTGTGACTGGGGGTGAGGCAATCGCGGGCTTCCTTAGCTTCTGAAGGAACTCATCTCTGTTGTACTTGAGAACCCAAGCTTAACTGTTGGCAGGATTCTCCCACAGTCTTATCCTGATGGGAAAATGACAAGAGCAAGTGGGACAGACAGACCCTAGCCTGAGGAGACAGACAGACCTTAGCCTGAGGAGAGGAGTGAGCTGGCGTACAAAACAGAAAATGTCGTCTTTATGAGCTAGGAGGTATTTTTATGGTTTGCCTTGAGTGAATAGGCTCTGATGTTGGGAGAACAGACTGGAAACAGCTGGGCTGCACTTTGGACCAGTTGCCACAGCAACTTGATCCATTTGTCTCTGGTGTCATTTGATCCCTTTAAGAGCTGTATTACCTCAGCATGGATGTTTGACTTTGGAGCTTTCTGTGCAGTAAGCATGTCTGATTGTATTTCTCAGATTACATACAGTGTTAATTATATTCATTTGGAAGTTTGAAGTTTAGGATTACAGAACATGGCTACCTCACAGGTGACTGGAACTCAGGATCCTATCAAGTTATCATTATAACTGTCAAACTCTGATTTCCAAGAGCAAACCACACCTGATGCTATCAGGGAAAACCATGCAGATTTCAAAGCCACCCCAAAATCTCAAATTTAGTAATATATTCCATTTTCTCACCTCAGGTAAACTTTATGAACAATGCTTTTGTAACTTAATCCCAATGTAAGTTTATGTCCGTAGTTACATTTAATTTTTTTCTTGGCCAGAATTTTAAGCAAGAGGAACTCCATTTGGATTTTCAAAGTAAAATTTAACACACTTGTAGGATATGAAAAACAGCTTAATTTTTCCCTTTTAAGCATGTGAATGATTGATGTGTTGATGAGAGACAGAGTGAGCCCAGCTACTGTCCTTAGATAAAGGGCTGACTACATTCTGTGAGTCGTTTGCCCTGACAGACATTTGTTCTCCTTTGGCCAAGTGTCTGCTTTCCCTCTTTGATAAGAAATGATCAAGCAGCTTCATTCCGTCTCCTAGGTTCATGGCAGCTGCAGCCGTAGTCTTGATGCATGGGCATCACTGTGTCTGTGTCCACTGCCACCCCACCCTATTCTCTAAAACCTGTCACTTTTATCTGGAGAAACAAAAGCTCCTAAGAGTTCAGCAGAGAAAGGGAAGTATAATGTCATTAGAATTTATGTTGGATGGTTTTGAGGATTGCAGAAAATAATTTCATTGTTGTCTAGAGTTACATGGCTGTTGCTGGGCAGACAGTTTCCTGAACATCGCCGTTGTCTGACAGCATAACTGTGGCTTCCTGATGGCATTGTGGTGTGGAGATGGATCACTGTTTCCTGTCCTTCCCTCTCTGTTTCTCCCTTCCCACTTCATTTCATACAAATAAAAGGAAACAACGCTAGCAGTAAATAAAAGAACCACTAACAGTAAACACTTCTGTTAAAGTTCCTTCACAGACGTCAAGGAATTCGAATTTTCTGTAATTCTAAAATTCACTTACACCGGGTGTAATTAGTATAGTTTTTCCAATGCATGCCCAACTTTCTCATGAGATGCTTTAATGTGAATCACATGAAAAATGTGGCCAAGCATTGTAAGTGCTTTTAACATTTACATTTCTCATTCTCTGAGGGTAATTCTGTAAATCTGGGGTTAGCCTAATAGGATTGGAAGGGGGCAGTGAGGAGCCAATGAAGTTTGGAAAACAACCCTACTGTGGGGAAATTTGGCATGACCTCGTGACAGAGTAATGATCTCCTGTAACATAAAAGATGTTCCATTTCATAAAAAACTGAGGTTCGTTGTATGGAGAGGACAGAAACTCTTCCAGGCACGGAGCACACAGAAGCATCGCCAGCAGCAGTACTTTCAATGTCAAGGAAATCAACTTGACATTCAGCCTAAAGAATGAATGGCTACAAACTAGAGAAATCACAAGAAACAAGTTCAGAATGTAAGCCATTTCCCAGATCTGTATCTCTCTATCATGGTAGCCAAGACCCCAGTGATTCCCTTTTGGGTTTACAAAAACCCTGAGTTGAGGACCAAGATTGACATCCTTCTTCCTGCCCTCATACTACACATTGCTAATCCCCTGACTACCAAGTATTCTTTTTCAAAATGCATTTTACATAGAGCATAGAAAGCCTCCATGAGATTATAAATTACTTGTGTATAATAAGAGAGACAAGAAAGTCTGGTGAGTATTGGGACAGAGAAGAGTCTTTCTTAGACCACTCTTCATTGCTTTGGTCAATATTTTATATGTGATTCATGCTTTTAAAAAAATCACTATTGGAAGAATTGGAGTGGCACACAGAACAACACAGGGGCCTGCAAGCCAACTTTTTCTAAGTCATGTATTTTTCTTGGGACTACTATTTGCTTGAGTTTGGGTTCAAGACATGGGAAAAGAGACAGTATATAATATCATGATCTACCTAGTTTTTATGAATCCTCTACTCAGAGATTCATGGAATGTTACTGAATGGCAATTTTCCTTCTCAGCACTTCTGGAAACATCTATGGACAAGCATTTTCTTAATCTTGTTACAGTAAGAATTTTAATTAACAGAAAAGAATGCAAAAACTATATATCTAATATTTAGCAAACAGATTGTAAAGAGCCACTGAGTTCTCTATCACAGCACATTTTGCAAACTCTATTCAATAATTGATAGTTGCTTTCCTATCACTCACGTTCATATTCAGCTTTGGCTTTCCAAGAAGCTATACTGGATGTGTCTAACTAATAAAATAAGAGTAGTACCACCTACGTATCTAATGATCACCCATGAAAAAAGGATCTTCGTAAGCTTCAACCAAACATCAACCGTTGAAGATAGATTGTAGCTTACGGTTTCATTGTAGGGACAGAACAGCGATAGTAAAGGTTGCAAATAAGTTAGCTTTCCTGATCACAACATAAAGTGCATGTGTGATCCTGAAAAACACTCAGAGGAGATATTTTAAAGTCTAACAAATATCGTCCCTCACTGTAGCTTTTAAGATTTATAGCCTTTACTATATAACTCTGTAGCCTTGAGTATGTTTTCTCCAGTCCTACTCTCTCTAGAACTTTTATCATAAAAGCATAATGGGTTTTGTCAAGAGCTTTTGCTGCAGCTATTAAATGGTCATGTGATTTTTGTGTTTAAGTCCATTTATATGATATATTATATTTACTGACTTACATATATTTAACCAGCCCTGAGTTTTTGGGATCAGGCCAACTTGATCTTGATATGTGCCTATACTATTTTTGCTAGCATTTTATTGAGGATTTTTACATTTATATTCATTGGGAATATTGGTCTGTAGATTTGTTGTTGTAGTGGTGGTTTTTTTGTTATGACAAACTTAAGAAGTGTTGATTGTAGTTCTTTGAAAGTCTGATAGAATTCTGCTGTGAATTCATCTGGGCCTTGATTTAGTCAGATGGCTTTTCATTACTGTTTGATCTCTCTTGTTATAGATCTGTTTAGGTTGCTGATCTCTTCTTGGCTTAACTTTAGTAGTTTGAATGAAACAAGAAATTCATCCATTTCTTTTAGATTTTCCAAATTATTCTAATACAGGTTTTTAAGTGTCCCCTTATGTCACACAGAACTCGTCTACTTCAGTTGTGTCTGTATGACAGGCCTAAAAACCTGATCATAGACCTGAAGGGTATGCTCCAGCCAGTCTCCTGAGGTAGTCAATCGCTGACATTTCCTAGCTCAGATGTGTTCCAGATTGACCTCTGCTAAAGTCTGTGGAGAGATCTGCGTGCTTTCTTTATTCAGGCATAAAGGTACCCTAAGAAATATTTCGTTATTAGCTAATACTGATATTAAATATTATTTCCTGGTCTCCACGGTGTTTCAATAATTCTAATTGATTTCCTAGATGTAATTAGCTTGGAATTTTTACTAAGAAGTTGTCTTACCAGACAGGGTGTCTCAAGACAGTTAGGCACTTATTATCAGAGCAGTCCTACAAAAGGCATAATTGTTTTACTACCAGAGAGAAGTTGTAGGGCTTCCGTCACTAATTATCTATGTTACAGCCAAGGAATGCTAGTATACGACCTTCAGCTACTTGCCTCAGACAGACCCTGAGAATTTTACTTGGGGCTGCCAAAATAGCCCAAGAAGAAGGACATCACTGCTCCTCCGCTTTGCACCCGGCTGCTTGTTCTCACTGACCTTGATGTGGCCGTCTCCTGCCTATGTGACTTCTGTCATTTGCCCTGTTCTCTGTATACTATATAAGCCTGATTTTCACTTTGTACAAATTGCACTCAGATTCTGCACTCCCTTGTGTTGTGTCTGTTTGTCATTTCTTCGCCAATGCCTTGTCTACCTGACTAGGACCCTGTTTCCCCCACAGGTTGAGGGAGGCCCAGATTGGCTGGCCCGTGACACCCTTATAATATTCTGAATTTCTTTGGTGTCTATTGTAATGTTTCTCCTGTTGGTTTCTGGTTGTGTTAGTTTGGATTACCGCTTTCTTTTGGTTAGCTGGGGCAAGGGTCTATCAATTTTGTTTATAGTCTCCAAAAACTGGCCTTTAGATTCATTGATTCTTTTCATTGTTCTCTTTGTTTTATTTCATTAATTTCTGCTATGATTTTTATTATCTCTTGTAATGGACTTGATTTGGATTTCTTTTTCATCAAGTCATTATTTGTACTTTCTCTGATTTTTAATATAGGTGCTTAGACCTTTAAACTTCCCTCATCTGACTGCTTCTAATATGTCAGGGGTGGGGTGTTGGGTTTTCATTTTTATTTTGCTCCAAGAACATTTTGGCTTTTTAAATTATTTTTTCTTTGCCTTATCATTCAGTAATGAGGTGTTTATCCCCATAAGCTTATATACTTACTAGAATTGTGTTTGCTGTTGGTTTTAATTTTATTTGCATAATATTCAGATATGATACATAGAATTATTTTGATTTTGTGTATTTATTAAGGCTAGTTCTGTGTCTAGCATGAGGTCTGTTTTAGAAAAGTTTCCATGTCCTGCTGAGTATAAAGAGAATTTTTATTCTTTGGTATTTGGGTGGAACATTCTGTAGATATCAGTTAGGTCCATCTGATGTAAGTTGACACTTAATTCTGAGATTTCTCTTATGCTTTTGTCTAGATGACCTATCTGTTGGAGAAAGTAGGGTGGCAAATTCACCTCCTACTATAGGGTTTATGTTAATCTGTATCTTTAATTCCATGAGTAAACTTTTTATGACATAGAGTTGCCAGAGTTTGGTGCATATATGTTTAGTATTGTGATAATTTCTTGATACCTTGATTAGAATGAAGGCTTGTCTTTATCTCTTCTGATTAGTTTAGTTTGAAGGCTATTTTGACAGATACTAGGATATCAGTGCCTGCTCATTTCCTGATCTGATTGATTTAGGATATTTTTTTCATCCATTCACTTTAAGTGCCTGTCTTTAAAGATAAGATAGATTTCTAGCAGACAAGAGAAAGGTAGATTCTGTTCTATAATACTTCAGCTAGCTTGTTTTTGTTCTTCTTCTGTTAATATTTAAATATGTTGACTCCAGTTAATATTTTTGGTCTCTTTCTGTGTCTCCTTTGTCATGCTTTGTATTTCATTATTTATAATTTCCTTTGTTTACCCCATGTGTAGAACTTGCTCATAACCTACCATCTGGTAAACCACCATCATATCTCACCAGTTATTCCTTTAAAAGAGGTCCAGATTCCAAATGTTTTAAACCATTTCCACATTTCAGGCAAAATTCAATCTTGGAGAAGTGCTGCACTGCTGCAGATTCCATTTCTGACTCCTATTTCTAAAAGCTGAGAACACCAACTGACTCACCTAGGAATGTGAGTGTGAGAACTCATACTGAAACCTATTTTCCTTGGGCATGCATTGCACAATGTTACTTGGTTCAGCTTTGTTTGTAATAACGGAATTTAACTAAAGGGTTTTGGTAATAGAGAATTTGTTAAATAAAGCCATAGTGTATTCATGTAATAGAATGCTAATTAATTTTAAAAGATGGGAAGATCTTGTGTGCTAATTCGAATAATTCAACATGATGACATTTAGATGTGGAGTAGTCAGAAACAGTGTAGACTGTTCTGCTTGCCTGTGTGTCTAATCACCAAAATACAAAAACTGGCAACATTTGTTGCATAAAAAGAGAGAAATGAAATCACAAAGCTAGAGGTAGAAGGGAAACTTCTCACCATACACTCTTTTCCTTTATTTTGAGCCATGTGATTCTATTAGGTCTTTGCAAGCTAAAATTAAATGGGGAATTGGAAACCCTGAAGCCATGTTTTGCTCTTCTCGACCAGGATCCCATGTGACATCACTGTCCACAATGTCTTTTTGTTTTGCTTCCTTTGAAGGATAGGATCCTTTCCATTACACTCGGTGCCTCTCCTACATCCCATCCTGTGCTACTGACTTTTCTTCTAGTGCATTCTGTGCTAGGCAGACTCATACAACCTGGCAGGAAAGCTGTGTCTGGGAGAGGGGAGGCGGAGGTGTGTATTGTAAGCATTGTAAATTCAAGCTGGGGTCCCTGAGATGAGCCTAGCCTCTAGTGCCAGTCCATCTCATCTGGCTCTTACCTTGCAGTTTAGCTTTCTCATCTGGAAAGGAATGAAGAACAGACCCTAATTTGGGGAGCTTCTAAAGCATATGAAGGAACCTTAGGATTGAGTTTATAACAAGTCAACAAGTTTATCTCAGGGTCTGCAATGCCTGGAGATGAGAAGGCCCCTCGACATCATATAGTCCTTCCAATTCTAAGGTAGAAAAACCACAAGTATGAAAAGAAATACCAGGCATCAGCTTTATACCCTTCCTGTCACTAAACTTAGTAAGTGTGCAGTGAAAAACTGCCAAGAACCTCTCCAGGATCATCCCCTTCCTACTCAAAAGCCATGACTATTCTCCCACCCACCAACCATTCCATTACCCAAGGCCCTGCCTGCTATCTGAGAAGAAATCAATAGCAGGAAAGCAGTGTAGTCTCAGTGATGATACCGCTACATTTTAACCGAATGAAAACTGATGTTTCTGCTCTTAGCTTCTTCAGTTCAGTGAAGTTTAGTCCCATGTGGTCTCCCAGAGAGAAAAAAATGCTAACACTCTTGGCATCTGTTGTCCATTTACCTTTCTACCTTTACACATGGTCCTTTTTTCCCAAATAGTTTCTATTTTAGCCAGGATGTTTTTGCTCATTTTTGTTATTTTAAAAAGTTCTTGCGTGTACATTTCCTCAGAGAGGATTCATTATTTGACTCTCTTCCTGAGGAGAAAGGATAATTTAACTACATAAATACTGTTACAGTAGCCTTAATAAAACAAAATATAAAAACTAGAAGCAGAATTATATATATATATTTTTATACATATCCACCATTTATAAGTTTTACTGCTATTTTTGTTTCGCTTGTGATATTCTATGTGAAACAGAACATTTAAATATAAAAGTGAAGCACACTTGGTTTCCAGCTTAGCTTCATTATTTTCCCAGATATACAACTGAATAATTTCTAATTGCATGCGTCTAGCACACACTGCAATATTTTTACTATGTACATGAGAAGCCATAAACCATATAGTATTGCTTGCATGCTTGAAAAATCATATAAATCACATAACTTTAATTTATGTAACAGTACATGAATTTGGAGAGGTTATGTATATGCTCATTTTGTTTCATGGTTTGTTTTTATTTTTCAAGTTGGCATACAAAGTAATGGTTTGCAGTATGGCATTTCCATACTGCTTAGTTCCCACTGGCCTCCCAGCCTCCCTCCTGTGTTCTGTCCAAATACCTTCCTCTTGGGTCCCTTCCTGTGACCTCCAGCTCTCAGATCACTTGTAGTCCATGTCCCTTTCCCTCCAACAAGATCTCCTTTGTCTCATCTATTCTCATGTCTGTCTTTCTATTTGCATGACATTTAGACACACACACACACACACACATAATTACAAATGCATACATACAAATTAAAATCTAGGAACCCTGTATGAGGGAAAACGTACAGTATTTATCTTTATGAGTCTGGCTTTTTTCGCTCACTTGTAAATATCATGGTTTCATTTTCATTATAACTGAATAAAATTCTACTGTGTACATCTTCCATGTATTTTTGCTCCATTCATCTCAGCTGACCCTATCCTTGGCTATTATAAGTAGTGCAGCAGTGAGCATGAGCAGTAAGCGTAAAGCACCCGTGGCAGAGCTCAGAGTCTGTCCACTATCTGCCCAGGAGCAGCAAACCTGAGCCCTGTGGTCGTCCTACTTTCGAATTCTTGAAGAACCTCTGAAGTGATTTCAGTAGTGGCTGCACACAATTACACTTCTCAGCAACAGATAAAGGCTCCTCTTTCCCCACATGCTCCCCAGCAGTTTTTGTCCTTTGTTTCTTGGTGTTAGCCATTCCTACTGTGGTGATGGAGAATCTCAAAGCAGTTTTCCTTGGCTTTTCTTAATGGCTAAGAGGATATTAAACACTTTCAAAAATATTTTTTGGTCACTTCTTAATTCAAGAATTGCAACTCAGTTCTCCAGTCTATTGACTGGAAGGGGTTTTCAGGGGAAAGGTCGTGTTTAATTTTTGTAGTCATTGTTTACTTAGTCTGTTGTGCACATGCCTGAGGGGCCAGGTGTAGTGTGCCCCTCAGTCTCTCACCACTTTATCTTTGGAGACAAGATTTCTCCCTGATCCTGGAGCTCACCAAATGACCAAGCCACACTTACAAGCACACTTCAGGGACCTTCCTGTTACTTCCTCCACAGCCTGGTAGTGGTATATGCCACTGTGGCATATACCACTATACCCAGCTTGGTTGTAGGGTGCTGGGGATTCAAATTCAGGCCCTCAGGCTTGTAAAGTAGGTCCCTTGGCAATAGTTTCTATCTCAGCCTCACATAGGGTCTTTGCATTCACAATTTAACCCCCTCTCCATTGGCTCTGGCAATTATTTCCTTTATTGTGAAGAATCATTTTACTTTTATGTAACCTGACTAATTAGTGTCTTGAGTTACTTCCTTTTCTGAAAGTTCTTGCACATGCCTCCATCTTAAAGTATTTTTCTTACACTTGCCTAGTCATTTTACATCTTATATTAAAGTTCTTGATCCACTTTAAATTGATATTTTGCTCAGAGTGAGTGATAAGTTTCTAATTTTATTCTTCTGCAAGTGAATATCCAGTTTTTGTTGAGGAGGTTGTCTTTTTTCTAATGTATAGTTTGGCATCTTTGTCAAAATATATGTGTCTATAACTGTATGTGTTTACTTTTAGGTCTTTTGTGTGCATTTTCACTAGTCTGCATGTCTGGTTTTGCACCAGAACCATGTTATCTGTCACTATGGTACTAGCGTATAATTTGAGTTCAGATATTCTGATACCTCTGACATTATTCTTTTTGCTTAGAGTTACTTTTACCTATTCAAGATTTTGTGGCTTTCTGTAAAATTTTGTTTTTTAGATGAAGAATGGCATTGAAATTTTAATGGAAATTGCATTGTATCTATAGACTAGTTTTGGTGTTATATACAATTTAAAAAAAATTAATTATTCCAATCCATTGAACATGAAAATTCTTTCTCTTCAAGTTTCCATGGTAGACACTGTCTTCTTCAACCAGAGATCAGTTAGTTACATCTGCAACAGTTGTGCCACTGTTATACCAGTGAGCAGATCTTAGCTAGCATGCAGGACCCAGCACGAGGAAATGATCACATTTCATTGTGTACATATATCACAATTTCAAGAATAAAGAGACTTTTAAAATATACTGTGTGGGTGGTAAGTTCTTGCATTTTAGGCTCTGCCATTTCTCCTACTGATGCCCCACTGTTAGATTTACCAAAAAGGTAATGATTTTAACTTCTGGCCCTCTCTGGAAATGTTATTTGTTTGTTTGTTTGTTTCCTTGGGGTTTTTGGTTGGTTGGGGTTTTTTTGTTTTGTTTTTGTTTGACTGCTAGGAGTTATTGAGCATTGTTAGATGGTCTAAAGGGTGTCATCAGGAAGTATTTTTATTTATACATTTTTGTTGAATTGCCTAAAGAGCAGGAGGATGAGGACTAGAGGAAATGGGGGAAGAAGTGGGGACAGAAACCAAAAGAAGAAAGATTTTCAAGTTTCTAGGAGCTTGTAATTTATTTTGTCATTCTGTATAAATATTTGCTTTTGAGCCTAATTTTGTATTTTGCACATTTGATCTCATTGCAAAGATGGCCCCATAATCAGTTTTCAGACATAAAACACCTGGATGCATTCCTGTCCCCAAGCTCAGTGCCATTGCCTGCTGTAACTCTGCGATTCCCTAGAGGCCACTTCAGAGCCCACTCCCACGGCTGAAGTACGCAGGATTTTCCCACCCTTTCCTTTCCCAGCTTCCTGCAGACTCTCCCCAGCAGTGCTGGGATCAAGGTCCAGCTGTTTGAGCCTCTGCCAAGATAGTGTCCCTCCACTGACAATTCTGGAGACATGGGGAAATACTGCGCTTCAGACTCAAGATCCAAATCTGCAAGGAGTTAACTGAGAGGGACAGAATAGGAGTGGGGAGCTTAGCTTAAGACACGTTGGTCTCAGATCCACATCCTTGGCTCACCATGGATTAACTCATACAGTCAGTCACTCATTTTGTTGAATATATCTTCGAGTATCCATCATGTGTTGGGGCCAGGTCCTTAACCCCCTACTTTGTGTGTACCAGTTTGCTATGTTTTTTCATAGTACAAACTCTTTCAAATTAACTGTAATATTTTAGTCTGTTGGGTTTTACTCAACATGCAAGGAATTACTCAAACAAGTTTAAGAACTCTTAAAAAGCATTTATATTGCCTAGAATCTTTCTTTGTAGCAATATTCACTTCATTCAAGCTTTCCTGCCCCAAGTAATTTTGAACACAAGATAGGAAGTTCGGCCTACTGCAGGGAAGATGAAGAATGGCCCTGCCTCGGAAGCAAACCCTATAGCAAGTGCAAAGAGCAGCAGCTCAGCAGGAGCCGGGAGTGAGGCCCTCCGAGGAGGAGCAAGCACATTTTCTACAGCTCCGTGGAGTCTCCAATCATCTTTCTCCACTGTTTGGCTTCGAGGTGTCAGGCTAGGTTTTACAAGTCGACAGGGTTGTTCTAATGATTTTTTTAAGCCCCCCACCCCTCCTCAATCCCCTTTGGAGGGGAAAGCATCAGTTTTATGGAATTACCTGCTCAGTTAGCAGGCTGGGTGTTAAAATTCTGAATAGACCGCCCCTCCTTTTTGAAAGCATCCAGCAGGGGGGAAAAAAGCTCCGGAAATTCCTGAGCATTGGGAAGCCAGCCCTAATGCAATTACCTGAAATAAAAGAAGGGGTCAGATAATAAGGGGCAAAGGTTTTTCCTCTTAAAGTAAAGGGCCAGGTAAACAAAACCAGCTGCCCCTGGGGCCCACAAACTCTCCTCATTAAACGTTTTAAGAAGCTAATGGGCATAAGTAGCTAGTTGTAGCACAATCCTAAAACTGAATCTGGAGGATTTGGGAAGGATTTTGGCAGGGTATTCATACGTGATCAGGAGAGAGTAAAAATCAAAATGGGATGCTTTGACCAGTATGTCTGTGAGATGACTTGGGTGTCTTAGTTGGGACAAACTTAAATGTATATGTTAGTACAATAGGATCTAGAATAGATTTTACTTTAGTATATTATAGGAAATTTTCTGTATACTGACTATGAAAAATTCTGGAAGGATATTTATCAAAATGTGAACAACAATTCTAAGTGTTCTTTCAAGTGAGTGCTCATTTTATTCTTCTATCTTGTTTGTGATTATTTTTAATTTGCATTTATTTCTCTTTTAATAAGAACAAGGCAATGCTTTAAAAAATAAGATGAAGTATATCATATAGTAAATAAAATCTTAAATTTTATAAATGCACAAGAACATTGGTGAATAAATTAATAAGAGGGTACTTCTGCTTTGATTGCTCAGCTTTCCTGCCGGGCTTGGTGTGACAGGCCATTTCAGAGTGACAGTAGCTACCATCAAGCAAGACAGACTACTGATCATGGCCAAATGTTTCTACTCATTATAGAAGTTATGAAAAGGTTATTTCAACATCTCCTTCCCGGCGTCACCCATCAACTGAGTTCATTTCTTTGTGTGACCTTACCCAAGTTAGGGCTTATAAGAGCTCAGAGGAGAGAAATTAACAATTACTTATTTATTTACTTAACAATTGATTACTTAATAGTGTTACTGTAGGGGATTCTAAAATCACACTGTTGGGTTAGATAAAGCTTCCCAGAGCTTCCCTAACTGAAGACTTTCTTTGCTCTCCCACCACCAGTTTCTTTCTGTTTTATTTAACTGTCTCAGAATCCTCTGCAGCCATTACTAAACTATCTCTTGTAGAAACTGGTAGGTGATTAGAAATCACCACTATCTTCTGAGGACATAGGTCAACAAAGAAGAGATTTGCCCCCAAGTCGCTGGAAAGAGTAGGAGTAACCCAGCCTGGCTTTCCTTTATTTACCCAGCCTGTGTTCGCACTCAGTATCAGTGGAGTTGGGCTGTAGTTATATATGAATAAATATATAATGAATAACTAAGCAATTTATTGTCACTAAATGATGGGCACAGACTGCTTCACTTTCTTTATGCTCCTATCTGTGTGCTATCTTGGGCCCATAATTACGGCACTATGGAGATGTATTACTGGAACTGAAGCAGAGCTTTCTCTAACAGGCTAAGGTAGGAGGCCTGTTTGTGAATTGAAGACAACTTGCAATGCATAGTGAACTGTTCAGGCTAAACTTAACTAGAGTGATTTCCTATCTAAATGAACTGGGTTTATCCAGCTCATACTTTCTTGTTAACGGATCCCATTTTAGTCTCTTCAGCAACATCCCAAATTTCAGTGACCACAGTTCCTGTTTAAATAGTTTAAGACAAAAGTGAGTTTAAGTTGCAAGTGAAAATCACTGAGGTTATTAGAAAGATGCTGTTTTGCTTAGGGCAGGGACAGGGTCCCTTGTTTGGGGTCAAAGGTATAGACAGTGCCCAGAGCTATATTTGAGAAGCACTTTAAAGGGTGTCTGACATCTCTGTGGACTTCCCTTATTTGCTCAGCAGCTTCCTCTATAATAACCATTGCTTCATCTGTGACTCAGAAGCTGAAGAAGGGTCCGCCCATGTCAACACTGTCCATCTCCATTTCTCTCTAAGTACCTGGTATATATTTCCTTCTTGACATTCTGCATATGTGATATATCACACTGAATCCTCCCTCTCCCTTGGCAAGCTGTGGCCCAACTCTAAATGTCCTCAGCATAATGTTCTCCAAAGAGAAAGGCTCCTCGCCTCTCTCTGGGGCTTGTGGTCATCCTTCAGTCCATGCCTTGGTGTCACCCCTAGGGACAGGTGCTTCATCACAGCCTGACACTTGCACTTCTGTCTTCCCTGGTGACCCAGATCACTTCTTAACCCACACCATCAAGGTAACTTTGTACCCAAGTTTCTCTGCTTGTAGCTCTTCCTGCTCCAATTCACTATTCAGGAGTTGCCAAGGAAAACCGAGAATAATTAAATCCAGCTTGTTAGGTTAAAAATGGGGTCAATAATGGGCTGTAAAAGGCTTGAGTTAGGGCTTCTATTGGAGCTCCTTCCTCTCTGCCAAGTGAAGGAAGAATTGAACTGTTTCTGAGTCCAGAAAAATAGAACACCAGTCTGAGCAACTGGCAATGTGGAGAGCATTTCCTCTGCCCCCGCTGCAGGGACCCAGAGTCTTTACTGCTCTTCTCCTCCTTCAAACC